>NC_048285.1:29901175-30251175 GCF_009762535.1 Notolabrus celidotus | reverse complement strand
GGGAAAGTGAGTCAGAACATCCACCTTTTAATACAATGTGACCGGGCCTCCACCCGGGTCGCGGACAATTGAAGTCTGAGCCAGTAATGCACATCTGTGCCTTATTTTATTGCTGTTCAATTTTGCTTCGGTATGTGCAGCGGGCAACAAACAAAGCACAGTTCCACCTTGTTCCCATATCCCTGGCTGCTGCCCCCCCTGCCCCTCCCGCCTTCCTCTCTCCCCCGTGTGGAGACCCCTTTGGACACACATAGGCATGCAACACAGAGAATGCAAAGGTACAGATCTTATATTGAAGCAGCATTCCAGTGTAACCCCCACAGGGTAGATGACAGGATTTTACTTAAAAGAAAAAAAGGCATGCAGGGGGAGACTTCAAGTCTGAAGAGGATATTAGAAAAATACATTGGAAAAAGTCCCCTCTGGCAATTTTTTTTTTCACTTTCAGAAACAATTTTGTACCTTTCCTTCAGAGGGAAAAGTGTGCTCAGTCGAGGGGGGGCAGGAGGAAGGGAGGGATGCTGTTTTTTTTTTGCGTAGGTCTGAAGTGCAAAGGACGTAATGAAAACCAACTGGCAGGCCGTCACTATCTATCTATCCTGCTGCAGCAGTGCATTGACATGGAGAGGAAAAACAGGCCCTCTCCTAATCCAGCCAGGCCTGCACTTCTCTTTTTCTTCCCCCCTTTCCTCTCTCTCATTGCATTTCATTTTCTAGATAGAAAACAGCTCTCCAACTCGGGTAATGTTTTCACAAAACAAGGGAGCGACTCACAGGCTGGATGATGATACGACTTGATGTGGAGCTTTTTTGAGGTTATGAATATCTTTGTCTGAGACTAAACTTGCAACAACAATGTTAACTAAATTTTACTTGCTTTCAAAACATCAAGACCAAAACTTTAAACTTTAATCTCATTTCTCTAATATCTCAGTATGAGCTCAAACCCCCGTAGAGATTCCAGATTTGATCTTTTATTTGTTTAAAATATTGAATCTTGCTGATTCAACAGGGGGAAAGACATCAGATTCCAAAACATAGATGCATATGAACCCTTTGGTATGCAGTCCTGAATATTTGTGTGTGTTTGGCCAGCAGAGAGAGAAGGAAACATAGACTGACCCCAGTTTTTTCTGTGTCCCACCTGGCTGCATGCTGAAAGCGGTCTTTGGTTAGAAGTCTAGTTTTTCCTGTAGCAGAGGGGTTTCAGTCTGCAGGTTGATAACATGCTGAAGAGAGTTCTTTCACACTCGTACTGCTTCCTAATCCACACCACGCCAGCCAAACCACAAAGCCCAATATTAGCTTTCCTGCAGCTGGCCAAGCCAGGTCAGTTACTCTACGAGCATGTTTGTTTGATTGTTTGTGTGCTGCTCTGAGCTCTGAGGGACACGTGTCTCTGTCTGTGGACATTTTTACTCTAATGCAAATTGGCTCATTGAAAAGACACTTTTTATAACGGTGCTCCTCCCAGGATCTGCTATCTGCTTTTGATAAGGCTGTTAACAGTGATTACTTTTCTTATTCAAGAAAACAGAAAGTTGTGAAAAATGTTGATTCAGTCATGACACGAGAGACTTGTTTTGTTGAAGCTCTGGGGGGGTGTAGAGATGATATCAGTATCTTAATGATTCTTCACATAACAACAATAAAAAACAGTTATACTGCAGAACAATGAGATTTACTTTTCACAGAGATATTATTGAAATGCATGCTACAAAACATAAAACAAACTTAATCTGCATGTAATTATTAGACCAAACAAATGCATATTGCACAATGTGAACAACAACAATCACACACATTCACTCTTCAAATCATCACCACAACAAACATCTGTGGAAAAAAAAGGCATGATAAAGCAGATTCATTCAACGTTACCATGAAGGTATCCATAAACAACTCCTGCTAACTAGCAGCTGCCTTCCAGCTGTAGCTAACGTTAGCCGGAGATACAGCACATGTCAGATGTAGCTTATTTTCAGCTCATGAAGCTAACTTGCAGAATTAATACAGCTCATTCAGTCAGTCCTCTTCTTCACCATCCTCTTCATTCACAAATGGGATTGTCTGATATTCAGGGTTTAGTGATTGAATGCCAAGACAGTGGATGGTGCCACTTATCTGTAAAGCTGGTGTACTCTTCATGATGGATGAAAGATGGAGAGACATGGGGACCAAAGCATAAAAGTAGCACAAGTTAATCATTGACTGAGGCAGAACTATGATGCCCTTTTTAAAGAAATAAGCGATGCAGCTGATATGTTGCACTACTATCAAACAGCCATGAAAAGGATGCCACGGTGTGTCATGTGCAAAGATGGCAAGCGTATAAAGATGGTCTAAATATTGGAGTCCCATACTTAAAAATTGATCAGAAAAATGCCTATTAGCAGACCCGTCATCCATCCGATAGCCTGCAGGTTATTTACACTTGGGTGCATTATTCAGTTTCTCTCTGACATCAGTTTCCACTGTTGCTCCAGGTGAGTTTTTCCAGCAATTACTCAGGTAACCAAGACATTTTCATTATGAACTCCTCCTTTGGTAGGAATATGACTTGAAGAAGATTAATTTGTGTGGTTGTGCAGATACGTTGGATTGTCTAATTGCAAAGTCCACCAAACAAAGCTGAAATGACACAGCCGCTGATGTGCTTTGAGGTTTATATTCAATCTTCAACACTCTACAGACGTCAGTGAATCAAACATGATGGTGAAAATGTTTAAGTAAACGACTGAATTACAGTTATGAAAACATCAGAACAGGTATGTTGTGCAGAGAAAGGAAGCACTATGGAGCCGATGGTCGCTGTGAAACCTTTATGGCTGCTGCTCTGCAGTTAAACGTTTGTTAACACTCCATCGACCCTTTCCCTAATCATCAGTCATTAGGAAAGTGCAACAGGCTCCTCTCATTAAGCGTCCCAGGCTGACAGGTAGAGAGAGCCTTTCATTCTCTGCACGTTTATTATTGCCTTCTTTAATGAGCACTTAGGCCCATCACCTCGGCTCTGTGATTTATAGCGTTTTCAGCGGAGATCAGAGGCCCGGGCCTGTTGCACGCCTGTGAAGCCGGCAGCCTTTCCTGACACCCGGGACGGGCCAGGCAGCGGGGAGACACAGCTGGGCTCAACATGGCTAGAGGTGTGAACTCCCCGGGCTTAATGAGCTGATGGGAGTGGCGGATTACAGAAGGGGTCAAAGGTGATGGGACCTGAACTCAATATCCATGAGCCAGATTAAAAACAAAAGAGATTACCTCCATCAATGTGCAGACTCAATGACTCCTCAGAGATACGGGACGTGAGTGTGTTAATGTGTGTATCACACTCTGCACATACAAACAACTGACCTCTGCAGTATGCTAATGTGTATCAGATGGGATTGTTGTTGTTGGGACTGTTAACAGATTCTTCACCCCAAAAAGAAAACTCATTCATTACCCCGCTGACCTCTGAGTCCAAAACGCATAAACAGTCTTCCAAAATCATTCCTCTAAACAAACAAGCAGCATAATCAATGTTCTGTGCAGCAGAATGATTGCACTGCTGGTCCAGAAGAGTAGTATTTATCTCATTATCTCCTGGCTTGACAGCTCTCTGATTACAAACAGACCGTACAGTAGCGAGAGAGTCTCTCATTAGAGTAAATATATGTGTGCAACCACAGCGTAATCAGAAAGTAGAGTTGGTGCAGTTATTAAAAGTTCAGATTGTGCAGAGACGGCTGCTGAGGAACTGAAGATACAAGGCTTGTGTTTGTTTGTTTTCAGTAGATGAACTTGTTGTTGTCACTTGTTATTAAGAGGGTGGAGTCTGAGGATGCATATTAGAAGTAATGGCTGTTATCTGAAGGATGAAGAGTATGTTTTCTAAGCTAGGGGCAACTACTTTTATATTTTCTATTCGACCAGTCAACATAAAGAAGATACAAACAATAATTCAAAAAAAAAATAACAATACATTTTCTTTAGAAGCGCCTTTCAAAACACTCAAGGTCACTTTACAGACAGAATAAAACACAATAAATAAAAACAAGCAGAGTTACACCAAGTTCAAACGAGGCAGTGAAGTTAGACAGAGAATGCAGTTTGAAACAGATGAGTTTTAAACAAGGTACATTGTTTAAGATTCCTTGAATTAAATTACAGTTTTCAGATGAAATCAAATTCAGGAGCTCATGTTGCAGGTCCTAGAACACTATTACTAAAGATAGTAACACCATCACTAATGCCAAGTGTTTTTTACCTGATATAATATACCCAATAAAAAGTACTTGTCATCAAAATATATCAAAATATGACGATACGTGACAAATTAGAGTAGTGTTCTTTTATTTTAAACTGTGCCATGTGTAACAAAATGAAAAAAATTTACATTATTATGTGTGTGTATATGTTTATGCATGTGTGTTTGTATGTATATATATGTATTTCTATTTATTTTATTACTTCTCTTCGTTTATTTTGTCATTTCAAATAATTTCTCAACTAACATGTTCTTCAAGTGTTTTCTATTAATTAATTTATTCATTTTATTTATTCATATCATCAATTTTATTTGATTTAATTTCACATGTCTGAGCCCCTGTTTGATTGTATTTGTTTTGTCTTGTTTGTTACATTAAAAAATTACAAATAAAATATTTAAAAAATATATATATATTTAAAAAATGTATCATGGGGGGACCCTTAAAATATGCTCCAAACTTACTGAAAATTTTGAATTTTGGACAAAAAATGTCTAAAACCAAAAAATGATGAGACTGGAAACTTGGTGTTCGTTCCACCCATTCCTGGGACATTTGAGACTTCCCTGGTGAATGCTCAGTGTCCTTGACACACAAACAGCTGCAGGAGAGAGAAACAGAAAAGGGTGAAAATCACCTGAACACATGCCTGTAGGAAAATGCGGGTTTTGGAGTAGGGGAACACTCTTGCCTTCAAAGACGTCAAAGACGATGCTAAGCTACCCAGGGACCCATGACACTCAGACAAACGCAACATGATGAAAATCATGTAAATGTGCTCGGGTGAAAATCAGTGTTCTAGGGTTAAATCCTTAAATCCTTAGATGTAGCACCGATAATCACCAGAACATTTTAGATATGGTATAAACACAGATAAAAAATAGTTATCCAGAAGTGGATTGAGGAACTGGAGGACGGCACTCAAACCCCAACCGTCACATGACGATTGTTTTGAGCGTGATCTGGATGACGGTGAACTGATTCATGAGAGGTCACAGTCATGTTATCCACGCTCCTCTGCTGTGCTCACTCTTAAGTGCCGACTCATGAGCACCTGGGGTGAGACTGCTCATAATCAAAGCGGTCAGGAGGCTGGTATGACAGTGTTCTTATTTTATCATCAAATATATACCTCAGCTGGGGCTCCGCTGATTCCTCCAAACCTCAAACATTCAACATCACAGAGGTGAAGCAGAGCTCACCATCTGTTCCCTGCGATGCCATTAATCCACATATTTCACCTGCTCGTCTCTGTTTCAGCCAATTTGTTCCAGCTGCTCGTTTTTCCTTGAACAAAAGAAATGATATCTCTCTAATGGTCCCTGATTCTCTCTAAGTGTCTGCACAGACCTTTCCCTTTCACTTTATTACAGTTTGCTTGTTAAAAGTTTACAACCTGCTAACTTTGAATGTGTGAGCCCTAATATTCACAGATAAAGAAGGCTTATAATGACAATCCTTAAAAGACTTGATAATACCAATAAGTCATCTTAGAGTAGTTCTCTGCTGTCTGAAGAGTCGTGGTTGGTCTGAAGAATATTGGACTTTTGATTTGTTTGGTTTTGGATCATAAAATCTTGTATTTAGTTTACAGAACGAGTCAGAGGAAATCAAATTCAACATGTTTTCTGGGTTATTTTTTGGCCGCAGTCGTGCTGCAGAACAAGAAACAAACCAGAAAGATAAAAAACAACAACTTTTAATCTCATATGATGACATTATTTACCACTGCAGAGAACGATGTATCACAATCAATTATGGTGACATTGCAAACATTTGCATGGTCTGCGGCATCAGGAACCATATTCAATGCTTCATTTAGGTTCATGCATGGACTCGCCACGTCTCATTTCTCCATTTCACTGCACTCCATTTCATTTGGAGTACACACCTCTGCTCTGCAGCGACCTCAGTCCATCAGGGCACAGAGGCAGAACGAGGGGAGGAAGTCCAGCGAGCTCATGCTGAGCTGGGACATTAACTGTGGGAGCACACAGGCCATGAAATATATGCCTCTTTAGAGAGAGCTTTATATTCGCCTTTAACAGGGCTGTAAACTGCCTTTCAGTGTGCTGATCAGGAGACCACAGGCACAGTGACACCGGCTTACGTGCAGAGTCTCACCTTCTAGTGTCCGTGCACAACGCTGGAAGAATTGGGACACAGGAAGGAGGTACGAAATGAACTCTGGAGTTGTGGGGACTTTTGTCCTGCAAGCCTAATTTGAAACAGGGGCCTTTTCAGACAGCTCTATCGGACTCCCACTTGTCTTTCCAGCTGTCCCCTGAGAGCTGCGATTTATGGAGCAGAGACAGGAGCGCGGCCTGCGGGATGGAGCAGATTGTTCACGGATCTAGCTTGTCTCTCCAGCATGAGGGGGAGACGGGCAGTGCCGGGTGAGATAGCATGACTTACAGGAGAGAAAGAAAAAAAAAGAGATCGTTATGAAGACATCAGTGTCTTCTGCTCACATCTGCCCGAGATTTCCCAGCAGCCCATCCTGTTCCGGGAGGGAGTCACGCCTATGGGGGTTTGATTGAACCCCACAAATCCCTGGTGTCTTGTCGCTGATTAGATAGCCGTCATGGTAGCTGTGTGGTTGGGCAGACAAAACATTTATCCATGCTGTTACATCTGAAAACAAACACTTGGTCATAGGATACCATAGAGAGATGTACACAGTGCATCAGCACACACAAACACTCACACGCTGTCTTTGTTTACTCTGCAGCTCCATGGTGATTATCTGCTGATATTGTGCAGGGATTGTGAGCCGGGGTGATCCGGTGGGAGGCTGTAAGGTTTCACATCTGAAAAACCGGAAGACAGATACATGATATCTCCTTGGATGGTGTGTTTGACCAGTGCAATGCATGACAAAGTGATACTTCTCTTCAATGAGGGCGCTGTCTGGGGAAAAAAAAAAAAAAAAAAAAGATGAGGGCAGCAGACACTCTATCACACCCTGACATCCTGTCCTCAGTTTAAATCTCTCTGACAAACTCTAATCTCTGCAACTTGCTCAAATCCTTGAAAACAAACACGCGTGATGGCATGATGAAACGTCCTCCAGAGGATTGTGCTGAAGCGTTTTAACCCCGACTGATACCAAAGTGCTCTGTTTGTGGATTGTTTTAGCACCTGTGGGAATGCCAATAACCTCCGGAGGCCACAAATAGATAAGTTTAAACATCCAAACATTCTGGGCATGCGCTCTTCTCTGGGTTGACAAACGCGCTCTGCAAAAGCTGCGTTCAGGAATGTCTGCTGACAGCTTCATGGCCTTGTCTAAAACCGAATGAGGGATGGTGTCCTTCTTGTCAATGCCAGCTGGTAGATGTTTGTACATTTTTCTTTTGACATCTATATCCATAGGGCCGTGTGTGTGTGTGCGTGCATGTGTGTGTGTGTGCGTGTGTGTGAACACTGTCCTTGTCCCTGACCTCAGATATTTGATGCATTCCAACAACCTGAGCACATTCACAGATTTGAAGTGGAACTCTTCTCTTAGCTGTAAACAGTTTGTGTTTTATTATTAACCCCTTGATGTAAGAACATAGAGTTTACATTAGAAAGTTTCAACCACGAGTTTAAACTAAATAAAGGAACTTAATGTACCATCTTCTGCTCTTAAGATGCATCTTAAGAGTAACCAAGTCTCTGCTTCACAGAAGGACCTTAAATAGTGATAGCAGTAGGAAATGTTGCATTAACAGATGGATGGTCACTTGTAAGAAGCTTTTCATGGTCATAACAGATGCATCTCTTTGCTGATTTCATTCTGAACATTTGTAAGTTGTATTTTCTGACCAAAAATTCAACTGTCTATATTTGCTAAATGTCAGCTGTGCAGTTCATAATGAATCTTTAATTTAACAGATACTGTTTCAGCAGCTTACTGTTAATGACAGCCAATCCACAGCAGTGGTTTCAGGACAGTATGTGATGGTCTCATTTGCTTTATACCGAGCCCCTAAAGTGACATGTGCAGACAACCACCCATCCATCCATCCATCCATTATCTTGACCGCTTATCCCGTTAGGGGTCACGGGGGGCTGGAGCCTATCTCAGCTGGCTTCGGGCGGAAGGCAGCGTACACCCTGGACAGGTCGCCAACCAACACAGGGCTACCACAGAGAGACAGACAACCATTCACGCACACACTCACACCTACAGGCAATTTAGAGTGATCAACCAACCTGAGCATGTTTTTGGATTGTGGGAGGAAGCCGGAGAACCCGGAGAGAACCCACGCATGCACGGGGAGAACATGCAAACTCCACACAGAAAGGCACCCGCCTGGCCGGGGATTCGAACCAGAAACCTTCTCGCTGTGAGGCAACAGCGCTACCCACTGCACCTCCATGCAGCTGTGCAGACAACAATTATTAGAGATTTTTCGCGTGCGCACCAGAAACTAACCCGTGCTCACACTAAACATTTCCTGAGATCACAAGATATTATTGCGTGCTCATGTGAACGTTTCCCGTGCTCACGATAAAGTTTCTCATGTGCATAAGTTACCAAGTGTGCACTGGAGATCAACCGGTGAATCACTGTCTTCCAGTTTTGATCTAACAATGACAGTACGGCAGCTAGTTGAGCTTTATTTAAACTTTGGGCTTCATTATAAGGATATTACGGCTTTGCTTGCACATCATGACCGCTTTATTGTCACCTAAAACCGTACATTCTGCCTCGCTGAAGTGTGTTTTGCCCAATGGAATATGCAGTTTATTTTACGTGCGCACGTAGTACCTTTTCATGCACACAGGAAAGTTTCTGGTGTGCATGGGAAAGTTTCTCATGAGCACGCAATAATATTTCGTGATCTCAAGAAATTTTCTGGCGCGCACAAGGACATATCTAGTTTTTTTTTTCTGTGCATGTCACTTTAGGGGCTCCGTACTTTTCAGCTCATATAGAGGCTTCAATATTCATTTCAAGCTGTTTCATTGTCAGCTAAAAACTCCTCACTGGAGCTTTGACTTGATAAAGTACAACTTTTTTTAATCTCAGAAAACAATAAAGTGGTCTTTACAATGAAGTGGATTAATTGCATGTGAGAGTGATGGAGCTCTGCATGGCTACTGTAACTTTAAACACTTCCCTCCTCTGTGAATGTTGGACTCTGTTCATTTCATTTAGCTTTTATTTCTTATGAATATATTAATCCTGTTGTGTTTTGTCTTCTCTCCCCTCTCAGTTGCCTCAGGATCAGTACACCTGTGTGCTCTGTCCTGCTCAGTTCACAGCTGAGAAGGATCAGCAATCAGTGGGTATATAGGTTTGGTGGTGGCAGCAGGGCGCTGCAAGAACGTCAGCTATTTTGTGAAGGAGAAGTAGTGAGCTGTTTCTTGTGTGTTTGGCCTTCCTATTTCTGATTCAGGTTTTGCAAAGTGATTGTGTTTTGTACAGTTTCTTGTTTTTTTTTTAAAGTAAACTCTTTTTGCAACCACCTGCTCCTGTGTGTGAGTCTGCATCTGGGTCCTCCAACCTACCTTGTGTCACTTTGTCTGAAAAGGATGTTTATTCTCAGATCTATAGTGGATACAATTGTCACTAAATGAATGCAGAGACAAATATTTAACCTTACAGGGATTTAAGCATAAAGCATTCAATGTACTGTTATTGAAAGCTAAATTAAACCAAAGTGCATCATCAAAATGTCTCATACTTTCCATCCTATAAACAATGTCCCATCCAGATCATAAAGTGACCTGAGTCTGTGCACTCGTGTCAAGAAGAGGAGCACAGCCTGCTCAACAATACAACAAAGCCAGCTCATTGAAAGCTCAGTGGAGAAGTTAGTTGGCAGAGGAAAAACATGCTGAATGTGGAATTCAGACTCTGTTAGTGTGTGCGGAGGTTATATGACCAGACGGGGTGCGAGTGAAAGAGAGTGTGGTGACCTGTAACAGCTCCATGACTCCAGTCTGGGGCTTTAAAATCCACATGCCGGGGTCCTGGACTGAACCCGCAGCAGCCTCACTTCAGTATAGACGAGGCAGCCCCAATGGGAAACTGATTGTTTATTTAACTACTGTTTTATGGAATACCTAGTGACAGGAAGTCCTTAAAACAGCAGCAGTTACTATTTATATAGTCCCTTTTCGGAGTAAACACACTCACTCGCCCCTCCTCCCTCCCTGCAGACACCCTGCCGCTGAGGAATGCACCCATTCACAAGCTGGTGGCCATCTTGGAAGCTTGCCTCTCACTTCCTGTTTCCATGGATACACTCCAGTGCTACGGGAGATGATAAGCACTGGCAGTCCCGGGTCCTAATCCTCTTCATCTAGCTCATTTTCTACATCACTTCATGCCATTCAGAACGAGCTGCAAAAGCCAGTTAGCTGCAACAAGCGGCACATTTCTACGCTCATAATCCCGGGTTTACAGACACGTACACAAAAGACAAAATATGCAGATTCATTTGTTTTATTTCAGCTTCAGCAGCTGGAAAACATTCAGGCCAAAGCTGCATTGGTTTGAGTGCAGACCATGACTCTGAGTGACTCGGGTTGAGGCGCTGCATGAGTCTGGTATACACATGTTTGTGTGCAGCGAGGGGGCAGCTGTATTCTGATCTGCTCCTCCAGAGCTGCATCATAAATCACAAGGTCACCATGAGCCTGTGGGACCAGAGGAAACATCAGTGTTAAACAGGAATGATATTTCACTTCAGCCTCTTCCTGCTCCACTACTCCCATGATACCCACTACAACCTCCTCCCGAATGCTTCATCATGACAGCTTCACGTCAGGGCTGTCTCGCTTGTTGGGGATGAGACCGGAACAACACGTCGGGACGATTTAGGGATCCATTTGAAAACGGAACTCGTGGAAGTGATATAGAGCAGGAGCTCAAGGTAGCAGATAGGTTTTCATGGCCCTGCATGATGAAGTCTGGACAGAATATGGACTGTTAATAGATTTCCTTACATTGCTCAGGAGAAATTTGGACTTCTTCTTGCTATATTTTGTGTATAAGAATAAGGGATCATCTTTATCAGCTGGAACTTGTGATGTTGGTGTAATGTTTGACCATTTTCCTGCATACTTTCCCCCCTTTTCTTTTTGTAGCCAAAATCTGTCAGTGGAGCAAAGTTGTGCCGCTTGAAAAACAAATTTTTTCCTGCCTATACTTCCGTACTTTTATCACTTTCAAGTCATGCAACCCTGAGAATGTGAAAGCAAAAAAGCATTGTTTCTGTAGCCCACCTCCTTGGAAAACATCGGCACTACAAGGTGATTTGAATGTTCTCCTGTGGTGACGTAACGACAGGAGGAGTGATTCGCTTAGGAATGCATGCAAAACCACTCCCATTCCTCAAGCTTCCTTTTACGCTATGGTGGTTTTGCTTTGGTGTTACAGAGTCAAGATGTCAAAGGTCAGAGCCAGAGAAGCCAACAGATCTGTTGCAGGTTGCAAAAAACAACTCAAATGTTTATATTCTGTCCCAGCTCACAAAGACGTTGACAAGGATTGGCAATAAGGACCCAAACGCATGACTTCCAAAGTTTGCCACAACAAAAGGAAAACTCGAACTCTACCTGTTGAAAAACAAAAGAAACAAATGTGGTACTTGGCTCTGGAGACATAGAATGAAGGCACATACATGACAGATGAGACACGACGATCTGGCACAGGACAGGGGAACACGCAGACTTTTAAACAGGAGGTAATGGGGCACAGGTGACGACAATCGAAAGGTAAAAAACACCAGGACAGGAAGTGAAGTTGCCTGAAACGAAAGGAGAGACATGACTACACAATAAGAACAGACAAAAACGAGGGCAAACTACAAAAAGTTACACACAAAGGCACAAACAACAATCTGACATACCACTCAGAGACATGCAGTTTTAACAGTTGTAAAGCTGCCTCCTCTTGGTCCAGTTCAGATGCTGGATCATATGTGTAGTGGTACTGGTGTGGGTTCTTCTGGAGCGCTCGCCATGTTTGTTTTGGTGTTTTTCCACCTCTGCATCTGTCTTCACCGGTCTGCACCCTCTCTCCTCAGACAACATTCAGGCAGCTCCTCTGGTTGCAAACAGCTGAAATTGGTATTATGTGAAACCTTTATTCTTCATATGTGAATGTATTTATATTTTTGAGCTGTGGAAAAAAACTCAGGTACAGCAGTGACAGTGTTAAAACCTGAGTTTGGACAGTTTAATGTCCCGTGCGGTTCTCACAGAGGCAGGATATGAGACAGGAGAAAGCTTAAAGGACGATCTGAGGATGCACAGGGTCACTGCAGAGTCAGGAGGGACACTCAGGATCACTCTACATGGTGAAGTCCAGGGAGACGTGTGAATAAGTGAGATGTTACAGACTGATGAAATTCCCAGAGAGGCCTCGATGGATAATGTGATCCTACCACAGTGATGCAGAAACCAGATGGAGAGGGGTGCCTTCAAATTTCTCATTCCGCCTTTCTTTTTACGCATACATGAACACACACACACACACACTCTCACAGGCACATACTCTGACCTCAGATAGACACACACATCCACACCAACACTCACTGCACACACCTGTCCAGTCATAAGATATACAGTCCTCCAAGGGGAAATCCATTTAGTCTCTGTTGTAAAATATTGTGATTTTTCTCACTCTCGTATATATTTCTTCACTCTGGCAGAGTTTTCCTTGTCTTATAAAAACTTATAAAAAGGAGCAAATAAATGTCCTTTTCCAAGGTGCTGAGAAAAAAAAGAGTCCCACTCCATGCATGAGCTCCCTAGAAAAATAAAGTGCTTGATTAGGACACTTAAACCTCAAACTTTTACCCCTAACATCTACTTTTAAATGAATTGTGTTCCTGTCTCATGCAGACAATCAAGCTCTGGTATTCTGTGAATCCACAAACCCTCACCGGCTCAAACAGAGGGATGGTACTCCTGTTATCTGAAGTGCCTTTTAATAGCACTGGGAGTCAGGCGTCCCTCAGGCCCCTGCTGACAGAGTCAACACAACCCGGGGCTGCTTTGCAGGTCATAAACACTTTGTTGACAGTGGTCAGAGGCTTATTATCCTCAAAGCAAAGGATGGCAAGCTAGAGGTACCAAGTCCAAACAATCCCAGCCTGCAGATTTAAAACACAAAGCCCTTGTTAGCAGATCTCCTGCCATCTCCCCACCTGTAAACACAGTCAGAGCGTCATGTGAGTAAAGTGTTTAAAGATAGTAAAGTGTAACTTGTTGTTGTTGTTTTTAGCTTCTGCATGGTCTTCAATGAGTGATCCTGTATTGGCTATACACATGTTGTAATGTATTGATATCTGATCAGGGCTGATAAGACAAGAAACAAGCTACATATTGGTTCAATGTGGGTTAGAGGTCACTGCTGCTTTGTGTTTTTGCTGCCTCTGCTCTGGGTAAGCGCCTCGCTGAAGCTGCTGCGGCTCAACAGTGCAGCGCTGGCAGCTCCGCACAGATAAGTGAGTGTGTACCCCAGGGGGCCAGAGACAGCCCAGCCCTCAGTGGATGAGAAGTGTCTGTGCTGTCAGCTTTGGTTCCCAGCGTGGCCTCTCCTCCTCGGCCGCTCCTACAGCCCCCACCCGGGCCCCCCCGCCCCCTGGCCCTTTGTGTGTGGACCCTGCTCCCTGTGGACTCGCCGCTCTCTGGCCTTTCACATGCGACTGTGTCCAATCACCCCGTTCACCCCCCTCTGAACCCGGAGCCTCTGTCTCCATCTCCAACCAGCTCCTGACCCTGAGACTCAAATGGCCATCACTAAGATGAAAAAAAAATGAATATTTGCTATTATAGATGACTTATGAGAAAAACTTTATCAGGACTTTATAGTTTGTAGATCACTGAAGTTATCAATATATCATTTTTAAAAATGTTTAGCAGCAAAAACAAATAAACTAAGATAACTTTTGGGTTATCAGGCTGTGAGAAATCCATCTATTTGGTCAATATCCTGCTCCACTATCAGGCCTGCAGATATGCATGTTAGTGAATCATTAACAAAGGCTTCCTCCACCACAATGATTCATCAAATCTGCAGTCCAAACAGTCATAACAAGAATCCCTCTCCTGGTGCAGTTTGGTCTGGATGCACTGATGTCTGACTTTCTGTTTGGCGATGTTCCAGTAAAATGTCCTTTTTAAGGACTAAGAAATGCAGATTTGGAGTTTATAAGTGCATTATTATGGGCCTAAAAGCATTATAAGTGATTCATTTAATCAGTTAAACCCTTTATTGCACCTTGTGTGATGTATAATGTTACAAAGAGGTGCAAATGATTGACTTAAGAGTCTGAGGGGAGAAGCAGGATGAAACAGAATCAGCTCCTCACGGTGAAAGAAACCTGGCAGCTTCAGACAAACGACATCAGCTCTGTCCAGCTCTCCAGCTCTGAGGCATCCCATCCTTCATCAGCCTCGTCCTCACCACCTCCTCCATGTTGTTTTCCCTCTCCTCCCGTGTCAGAGGTTTACTAGTTTGTTGGTTTTGGCCCTGGGCTGCCTGAAGGCCGACTTTGAGTCCACTGGGCCTCGGGAGGATTGGATCACACCTTCCGTCGCAGTCAGCTGTCAGATGCTGAGCTGCTGAGCTGCACCTGCTGTCTGGAGCAGGGTGGGTCTGTTGCAGCCGCCTCCGCCTCCGCCCAGCCCTAAACTGCAGCACATAATTACTGCCTCAAAGATGATTAGGCTGTTTACTCACAGCCATACGCACAACAGATGACTGTAAGCTGCCTCGGCCCCTCCTCTCTGTGATGATGATGAGGAAATAGCTGCAGCCAACCAACACGCAGACTATCCAACCAACAGGTCTGATGCCAGAAGTGACCCATAGCTATTAGCTGTCCAAACACCCCCCTCCCACATAACTTTATTCTGTTCAATGGAGCCAGTGAGAGCAGGTTTCATCTGCAAGGCTCAGTGTGCTGCAGTGAAGAAATGAGAAGTGGCTTTATGGCTTTGAGACGGCTGCAGATGAAACTATCATAGTCTTACAGAGAGGAGGAGTCACTCTCTTTTAATGAAACATCCTTTTTTTTAAAATATATGTATGTATGTATGACAGAAGGCAGATTTTATGTAACATTCATAAATCAAAACTAATTTTAATACAATTTCAAACTTATATGTATTTTCTTTCAAGCCTGACAAGATTTCAAGACATCTGTGCTCATGCAAACTGATGCCCGTTACTCAGACTAGTTTTTCTGGATGTGCAATAAGTTTTGTTTGTAAGGTTACTTGCTTCATGGTTTGTGTGTGGTCTATTTATTGCAGAAAACAAATAAAATCCCATCACTTCTTGTCGTGGTTTCTGAAAGATGTGACTTCCATTAAGGCACAGATGTAATATTTTTCATCTTTAATTCACCCAGAGTTGAAAAAAAAAATAGACTCCATGTAATGTTTTTGTCTTTAATGATGCCTTTTTACTTCTGAAGTGGTTACAAATAAGAGAGTGTTTGATTTATTTGATGTTAATTATTGTTTATGAAAGTTAGGCTATGAGGATTCAAATTAAAAGAAAACTTCTTAGTTGTTCCTTATTAAAAAAAAATCCCTCATTGTGATTTAAAATGTGTCATCAAATGTGTCCTGAGGTAAAGGAGTGTTCAGGTGGGTTTACCTTTACCTGATTCGTCCCTCAGGTGAGTTTGCGCAGAAGAGGAAGTAGGAAGTTTTTTTCTTTCTTTCTCTCTAGTTAGATTGTAAAACTTGTTAATGCACAGTCTATAAGGGTAACACCCCCCTCCTCCCTCCCCTCCTTTCTCTCTCTCTCCCTCTCTCTCTCTCTCCCTCCCCTCTTCAGGAGCCGTATTGAGCTGTGGGGCTGGGACATTCCTGGTTTGACGACCAGCTTCGCCGCTGCCATGATTTGCTGAGCAATTCGACACTGGCTTCAAAGATGCGTGTGGTGAGGAGGCAGCAGCAGCAGCGTTCAGAGACGGAGAAGTTACAATAACGGGTTTTACGCACACACGCGCACAGAGACAGAGAGAGAGAGAGAGAGAGAGTGTGTGTGTGTGAGAGAGAGAGAGCGCACAGAGTCGGGACTTCCAAACAAACACGCGGACTGAAAACTTCCGAGGACAAAACTCTCTTCTCCACCTCCTCCTCCTCCACTCGAGTTCAGACCAGGGGGGAGTTGTCGCACCTTGGCCCCGAAAGTCTGCGCTCCTGCTCGGGTCTGAAAAATCTCCTTCCTCCTTCCTCCTCCACCTCCTCCGGCTGAGTTCATGTTCCTCCTGTCGTCTTGCACTTCGAGCCCGGGTCTAATGGAGGGCCCCGTACGGATTTGCTTGCAGAAGAATGCGTTTTGCTGGTGATTCACCCGACGGCTCGCAGCTTTTGCCCTCCTGTGAGAGAGGTAAGGAGGGACGGAGGGGAGGCAGGGAGAGGGGAGGCAGGGAGAGGGGAGACCCGGCCCGGCTGGCTGGGTAGAGCTGGGTTTGGGGAAGCGAATTCGGTTTGAAGACCAGGCCAGCTGGGTTTATTATGTGGAAATAACTAAAGAAGAGTGACGCACAAAGCAGCCGACAAGCACCAGGGTTTCAATGTGTTTTCTAAACTTTGTACTGAAGTGAAAGAGAGAAGAGAGCAGCGGGACAGAGGAGCTCCAACTCCGGCTGTGTGCAGGCTGCTGTACGGGGGCGCCCGTGCTCACAGATTCATAATATACATGCCTATAAATTAACTTTATATAACTATATCTACATCTGAATGTTCATTACATACTCTACCTTTACTTTCTTTTCATCACATACTTTACCTTTAAATTCATCCTCTAAAACTGTTCCTTTACTTTCTTTTCATCACATACTTTACCTTTAAATTCATCCTCTAAAACTGTTCCTTTACTTTCTTTTCATCACATACTCTACCTTTAAATTCATCCTCTTAAAACTGCTCCTTTACTTTCTTTTCATCACAATGACAACACTGCTTTTATTTTGTTAAATTAGTTTTAAGTTCCTTACTTTGTTTGAACTTTGTTGACTCAAGTTTGATTTATTTATTTGTTTATTTATTATTTAAAAGGACCATGCATATTAATGAACATTTCTGTAAATAAGCCAGAGTTAGCCAAAAGGCTAGTTTACATCCGTAGTCCCTTGCCAGATGTTAAAAAAGGCTCCCTAGAAAGATCAAGATTAAACAAATGATAAAATAGAGTAAAATAAAATCAAAGTAAGAAGGTAGAGGAGAAACCAAAACACAAACAAACACTTAAACAAACAAAAAAGAGAAGAAAAGAAAAGTACAAATAGCACCATATGATTAAAAATGACTAACAACTACATAAGGACATGATGTGACAGTCTTTGAGCAAGGCAATCAGGAAGCAGCACTTAAGGAAATGTTAAAGAAGACACATGCAGACACAACAGGACAACAGTTAACAGTGCTGTACATATTTGCATCAGGCAGTGACTACCAATCATTAAACTAGCTGCATGCAATTCAAATGAGGCAACATATAGACTGAGCGACAGGTGAGCACAACGAATAGACAACACAAGCAAGCAACAGTATGTTATGGAAAAAACACAGGTGGCCGACACAAGGTGGCTCATATGTGATCTCATATGAACTAACTAAGAGAAAGCTGCATTAGTTCAAAACTCTGCTTTGTAATGGATAAAATCCTCCAAACAGCTGTGTTGTCATTGAGCAGTTATCTGTCATCTTTGCGCATTATGCCACGGCTCAGCTCTGTTGTCCTGTAGCTGAATGAGACACAAATGAAAGTTTAAATATTTGTTTGGTAAACATCTCTGGAAGGCAGAGAGACACTTGCCTGAACTCAGCAGAAGACAGATGGCCTGCGGCCTCGTTTTCTTGCTTTGAGAGATGAAAGGACATTTTTAGAAGATGGCAAATATGCCCCTCCTTTGACACACTGATGTCGAAGTCATAAAAGGTGAAAATGGACTGAGGATAGTGAAACACAACTTTGTGCTGCAGGTCTCAGGTTTTATTATGGATCTGCTTTAGGGGGCCAGCTTTCTGCCACAGTCACCGCTGTGCAGAAACATGGTAGCCTAAACTAATATTTGAAAATGTGTGTTTTCCCCCTCCCTTCTCTTTCCAAAGACAGAGCGGCATTATTGTTTTAGATAAATCCCCTCAGGGTGTCATAAATGTCAGTTTGGTAAATCCATGTGAGCTCTTAAATTTGGCAAGTGCACAAACAGTGTGCAAGGCTTAAAAAAGACCACAACCTGACTGAAGATGTCTCTGTGCTGATTGAAAACTTAATTTTTCATTAACAAGCTCAGGTTTGAAAACACAAACAGTAAACACAGTGAAGGCAGAGGGAGACTTCAGAGACTCTCTTCAAAGAGGAAAGTCACAGATGATGGAACGTGTTCTGATCAGATCCTTGAAAAGTTATTGTTTCATTCCAAAGCTCTATTTCATGCATTTTTGCACCTCACATGTGTGTGAACTGTGAAGTCTGAAAAATAACAGGAAGAAAGGTTTGATTTGTCAATAGAAGTCCTCACTATCAGCTCAGGAGTGAGTGTGCAAGTGTGTGCCTGAGCTTATCGCTCTCAGCTCTTTCTGTGTTGTGATCTGCACCGCTGCACTTCAGGAACTTTGAGGATGTCAACTCCAAACTTACTATAACATGAGTTGTATATTTTTAAGAGTCATTTTTAAAAGAAGTCAGCTTTGTTTTTATGCTAATTTCTGTCATAGAATAAATTAAGTGAGCTTGAATTTGTTCTATGACATTCAGTGTTATTTTTCCACATAATTATGCCGTGCACTGTACGTGCAGATTTAGATATGAGATGAAAATGTCAGAAATGCTGATGCACTCTGAATGAGTTTTTTTGCACTATCTCAAAGAGTGACAGGGCAAAAGTGATGATGCCGCTGCAGAGACAATCCATTTCCTCTGTCTGCCCTTCACCCCTATCATCAGAGCCTCACAGCGACTTTTGTTACATAGGGGTAACCCTCACAAAACTGAACACTTTAAAAGTTATCAAGAACAAAGTCCTGCAACCCCTCTCCAATGCATGACATCCAGTCAGGGGGACACACATGGCTGCTCCCAGATAAAACACTTTCAAGTTCAAACAGTTGCTCGTGCATTGTTGTGTCGGTGGGGGGACAAGAAGACACTTCCGATGCCTTTCAGATCCTTTCAGTGCTCTTTTAATATTGGGTGAGCTTTTGACACAAGCAGAGAGAGATTTGCTCTTTGTGTTCTCGCTCGGACGCTGACGGCATTCTCTCCTCAGAGCAGAAATCCTCTGTGAGGTACTCAAACTGAGCCTGATCAGAAGTTATTTAACATGCAACAGTTTTATTTTTCCTTCAATCCGACACATTTGAACTTCATTTCCTGCTGATGTGCCACATTTCCTCACAGACCGTCCTCTCTTATTTGCAATATGATACATGGTGGATTGCATTCTGCCTCATCTGTTGTGAAACTGGTTTTCCCTTTTGCTCCTGGAGAAAGTAAAACATGCTTTTTTAAATAACAGCGATCAAAAAGTCTGAGCTACATCAGCAGTGAGGACCTGTGGAGTATTTTTAGCCTGAGAGTGCCTTTTTACGTGTGGGTAACTGTGTGATTGGATCAGACAACTCGAGAGCCTCAGAGTCATTCAGTTTCTTCTCACAGCCTGTTTTTTGGGTCTCGTAAGGAAATTAATAAACCATTAGTGGCCGGGCTCTTATCAGACAGACCTCGAACAAAGCACTGCTATGCCATTAAGCGAGCAGGAATAATGTTTGAGCCATTAGTGTGCAGGCTAATGATAAACACATGTTGCTTTAGGAGAACTATGTTAAGTGGGCAATTTGAATGTAAGCATGTGTAATGATACCAGCCCTGCTCTTATAATGGCTCCCTTGATTTTTCTGATGCAGTATAATAATCACACAACCACGTTTGTTCCTATGAGAACAAATGAGTGCTGAATAGTAGCAGCTGAAGGGAACACTTGTGTTTCCATAGTAATGCTGGAGGATTGTGGAACCTGGAACTAAGGCAAGGTTGGTCAGGAGTTAAAAGTCTTTGTGGAGTCAAATAAGGAAAATTACTCATGCAGGTATTCATGCAAAGATGGACTGAAAGAACAATGAAGAAGATGAGTTGGACTTTGTGTTGTTAAATGTTTAAAACACCTGTTTTCAGTTTCCAGCTCTGAAGTTTAAGATTGTGAGGATCACTGATAATGAGAAATCCTCTGGTCCTGGATTGCTGATTACTACATTTGCATTTCAAAGACATCTTTTACAAACAGAAATCAATTTAGAAATTAATAAATGATTTTTAACTTTTGTCTCTCAGCCGTATATTTATGTCAAAGCATTTCCAGGACTCATGCTTCATTACTTCAGAAGGAGTGTGAGTATTTTCATGGATAATTACACTATATTATGAGTACCTCACGTTATACTCTTTTTGAGGCCACTCAGTTTGGCAGTAAACCTGGACGTTGGCCCCGTAAGAAGTGAATAAAAGTTCTAAATTAAAAGTTTATTTGGTTGTTAAGTTGTTTCAAGCTGTGATCGCTCTGGAGGATCCACCTTTTGCTGAGAAAATTGTAAAAAGCAGAAATTAAATATCAGCTGTCACCTTATTTGTCAGTACAATCACAATATTTTGACAAGTCAAACTAAGTCTTTTCCTAAATCTCTGCCGGCTAATCCATTTCAGCTCCTTAGCTTTATAAAGTAGAGTTTAGTGACTGCTGTTTGGGTGATGTTTGACCCTTAGTGCATCTATCCCTAAACTAAAACCTGGCTTGTTCTGAACTCCTGACACACAGCAATCCTCTTTCACTCATTGCTCAGGGATTGAGTCATACTGCAGCGTTTTTATTCTGCCCTTAACTCCGCGAGCTTCAGCTTCCATTCGTCAAGGACAGACCCCGGAGCTCAGGCCTCAGCTCAGGCCTCATTAGATGGACAGAAGGGAGGTTTTGGGCAGCATGCCAAAGAGCCCCCATGTTCAAGGAGCCCGGGGGGGTGCTGATTGACAACACCCAGCAGCCATGAGCAGGGGGTCGATGGGAAAGATGTGCAGGTCAGAGACAGAGTTTGAGCTCTTGTGACTGCTGGGTTGGTGAGAGCACCCTGCAGCTGCAAAGCGCCAAGACAGAAAACTTTTACTTTCCTCCCTCCGCTCCCCTCCCTAAATTTATTCAAGGGAAAGCTGTGAGTGGAACTGGATAAATTGAAGCCATGCTGAAGCAGCCTCGCGGTAGCTGAAGGTGTCACTTGTGTTTACATGAAGCTGTCATTAGTAGCACTTCTTATCTGCTCTGAGCTCACACTGTCATTATTTTAACTACACAACCCCTGTGTTTCCCAGTGGGACCCCCCCCCCCCAGCTCCCTCCCCATTTCTTCCATGTCCCCCCCTCCTCTGACAGATGATCCACACAGCCCGGCACTGACTCACTTTACTATGCAAGCATGTTACTCCAGCAGGTTACAGATAGGCCGCATGCTTCCTCCGCTACAACTCCAACCAAATGTCAGAGGTGAGCGCAGTGTAGCCCGATGTGTACGGCAGCTTTCAACAGATGGTCGGATTGAGTTTCTAAAAATTCAGAACCTTGAAGGACCTGAAACTGGATAATGACTTTCAAGAGATTTAAGAAATGAAATGAGAAACATCAGGGCGTAATTGTTAAGACAAACAAACAGTTTTTGGAGCAGCAGAAACAGATGTTCAGCCAGCCACTGAAATGCAGCGAGACCGAACTGTACAGGCAGGAGATACGCAGGAGGACGAGGAGGTCTGCTTCTTCTCTGGAGAGGGTTTGTTTTCTGCTAATGTAATGGAAATACAGGCTTCATCTAAATATATATGTCTGCCTTCTCAATATGATAAGGGAATGTAAACCGATACCACACACGACGCTTCGAGGAATCACAAGGCGGGTACAGTTAATGAAAGTAGTCAAACAGCAGATGGTTTAGAGCACGATTGGTGGTTTTGTGTGTGTGTCCCACAGAGGGACACAGTTTGATAGGGACTCATATATTTTTACTGTAGGAAAGAATGATGTCCTTCAGGTCTGGATCAAATATTTTCAGAGGAATAAAAGACCAAACGGCTGCGGCAGACTGCAAATACTTTGTTAGTCCTGAACTATTTCTGCAAACTGCAGGTCCTTTTCAGCCTTGTGCTTCAAAGTTTGTTAAAATGCATGAACCTGCATGCTCTTAATCCTTGGAAGGAGTGCTTTTTGGCTGCTGGAGCTCTATGTGCCTTCAACATGATGCAGAGCTCCACACATATGGGAGAGAACATGCAGTTCCTCTGGGAGGGCTCGACGTGGCATTTTACACAATACTCGCCTCTCGCCAAAAACAACATTTCTTCCTCATAGATGTCGAGCGAATACACGATGAGACCCATTGTTCCACGGCCTGTCTGGTGTAGTTTTCTAATGATTCCTCAGCCCAGGGGAAGATTTCAGGGGAGTGAACTTCTGAACCGAACCCTTGCTGACAGCTCTCACAGCAAAGTATTTCAGAACATTCGAGGGGGAATTTTTTTTGCATCCTCAGCGTCTTCCTGTTTGCAAGATTCATTTCTTTTTCCCTTCCTGAAACTGACCCTACTAAATATGCCTGGCTTAGTGCGTCGCCTCAGCGCGGGCCCCAAGAGTTCCAGTTTTTTTTTTTCTTCTTCTAGAAACTGTGAGCAACCGCAGCTTTCTATTTCAAATGTTGAACCAATAAGTCACATCTGACATGGGTTTTCTATGAACCAGAATGTGTGTGCTGTTGAAAAGCCTGCACAAGGATCAGCAAGACTATATTAAGGCAAAACTAGTGGCTGGCACTCCCCTCCGGCTGACAAACAGGCTACTTGTTTGAAGGGCTGTTTTTCTCCCAGTTCAGAGTGTGAGGCTGCGCGAGTACTGCTGCTGGGTCTGTGGTTGCGGGTGCCATTTTGGGCCTCCTTTATACTCCAAGATCCAGACCCTTAGGAAGCAACGAAACCAGTCATTTATAGAAGATATTGAAAGTGAGCAGAAGAATCAAACATGGCTGCTCTGTAGCTGAGACTCTGTTTCTCTCTTGTGATGGATGCAAACACGTCTCAGGTTTGACTGACTTTGATCAACCTCATGCATCACTGTCAGGTTCCTGTGCAGCTTTTAACACAGTAGCAAACACAAACCTACACAAAGACTCATGGTTGCTGTATGTTCTGCTGTTGTCATGAGGTCGTGTTTTTCTTGGCGCCATCAGAGCACTACGTCATGTGTGCTTTTCTCACTCTAGACCAGGGGTGTCCAAACTTTTTTCAAAGAGGGCCACATATGATGTTGTCAGAATACCTCAGGGCCAGTGGCTCCTACTGAGACTTTGGAATCCTAAAAGTTATATATGAAATATTTAATAACAATTATTTTACGTGTTTTGTCAATAAAACAGTAACTAGGAAGTACCATGTAAAGATTAGCAAACGCTATCTTCTTCTGGGGGAAAATGTTTTTCATTCGGGTCGGGCAATGTGGGAAAAAATACTGTATCATTATTCTCCTAAGGCAGGATCATGATCTGGACTTCATCACACTTCTTTTTCATGTTGTTTTTAAGACTTGTCTGACCAGCAGACAACATTTTAATAACAAAATATATTTTCCTGAGTTCTGAACAGGCTGCACGGTGGTGCAGTGGGTAGCGCTGTTGCCTCACAGCTAGAAGGTTCCTGGTTCAAATCCCCGGCCGGGCGGGTGCCTTTCTGTGTGGAGTTTGCATGTTCTCCCTGTGCATGCGTGGGTTCTCTCCGGGTTCTCCGGCTTCCTCCCACAATCCAAAAACATGCTCAGGTTGATTGATCACTCTAAATTGCCCGTAGGTGTGAGTGTGTGCATGAATAGTTGTCTGTCTCTCTGTGTTAGCCCTGTGATAGGTTGGCGACCTGTCCAGGGTGTACCCTGCCTTCCGCCCGAAGCCAGCTGGGATAGGCTCCAGCCCCCCGTGACCCCTAACGGGATAAGCGGTGAAGATAATGGATGGATGAGTTCTGAACATTTTTTAAGCATTAATTTTGCCTTTTCTGTACAATTTCATAATTCTGATCTTGTCTTGTGTCCTCTTTTGTGTCTTCTGAACTATTAGCGTTCATCAGGAACATTTTCACATGATGAAAACATTAATTTGAAAAGCTGTCCGCTTTAAGAGTTCTTGTGTTTCTTCTTAATTGCCGTCTTGCAGAATCCCCAGAGCTTTGGCTTTAGACAGGAAGTCCATATGAAGCTTTTTGAGACATTTCTGGATTGACTTTAGTTTTGTTTGTGTGCTTGAAAGAAACTGTAAATGTACAGATGATTGCTATGAATAACACAATTTAAGATGGAAGCTTGGGGCCATAAATAAATGGACCTCGGGCCGCAATTGGCCCCCGGGCCGTACTTTGGACATGCTTGCTCTAGACTCTGCAGCCTGAACCCGAAATATGTTGGAGAGGTTTTGGAAGATTTGACCACGAGCCAGAAGTGGAAACTCAGATGTTCTGTGTGTTGATGTATCACCACCGAGTTTGTTTTGTGATCACTTGATCGCCGCACAACAAGCGTGGAGTGTTACAAGGCGAGACGGATAAACATTTAGACAAACTAAATAAAGCTTTTACACACTCTGTTTAGGACTGTGTATTTATCTTTGGGTCCTCAAGACTTGTTCGTACAAGGGAGCCGGTTTGTTTGTTTGGGTTTCTTCAAGAGATTTGTGGAATCGGTGAAGAAGACTAATTATGTTTTAACCGTTTTACATGTGTTTGTTTTTGTTCGGCTCGCTGGCTGTGGAAGCAAAGCTTTCTGTCTTGTAAATCCAGCCCCCTGGGTAATACACCGCCATCGCTCCATTATAGGTCAATTTATCATTATGAGAAATGAAAATCCTCTGTGTACTTTCTCTCTCACGCCTCTCACATGACAAACAAAGGCAAGGTCCAACCAGCTGACGGCACACGGTTCGGTTTGACTTCAGGTGACGCAAACTGATGCAGGACTGACTTTTCTTCCATGCTTCTATTTGGACACCCTGTCCACTTGTTTTGGCTCTACATGTTTAAAATTACATTATTGAATATATGTTTCGGTTTGAAAGTACTTTTGGTTGTCAGCCAGCGAGCTATCAGAGAGAGACTGAACAGAAACTGTTGTCTGCGTCTCTGCTGCTTGTTGCTGTAGAGACGCAGGCAGTGATGGAATCCAGGAGAGCTTGGAGGGAGGGATGAGAGACTGCAGCGCGGGGAAAGAAGGGGAGGGGACAGCTGGATCACATCACTGCATGCCCAAAGTTCACAGCCCACACAGCAGCTTTTAAAAGCACTGATATGAAAGCTGAACTCCTCCAGAGAGAGTGGATATTTATCAAGACATGTGGCAAATGTAATATTTTCTGTCCTCAGCTGCATCAACCTGTTTTCCCATCATCTCTCTAATGAATGTTGATATTAGGAATGTGAATCCGTAGCCTCCTCTGCTTCGGTGCCACGGCTGCACAATCCCAGCTCCCTTCTCGGCTGGCGTGTTGAATCAGACTCTTGGCACATGTTGGAGATCAGTGTTATAACACACCCCGAGGGCAAGACGGCCCTCTTGTGCATTCCTCCTTTCCATCAGAATTACCTTTAACGTCTGAGCAGACGTTCCCCTGTGGGCTGAAAGGCCTGTGAAATCAGCCGGAAGGGCCCAGAGAGCTCCGACAATAGGGAAGGGTTGTTAGTTACATGCGCTTTGCAAAAGGTCTCAAGGTGGCCTTGTATGGTGGCGATACCCGGGGATCTGTTTCCAGTGTCCGAGGCCGCTATTGAGTTTCGCCCCTGTGGTTAATCCCGCTGTTCAGGAGCTTGGGAAACAGCCGTACCTCCCTACCCTCCTGTCCCTCCCCTTCACAGATTCCCAGGAAAACAAGACATTGCAGAACAATCTCCAATTAAGATGGGTCTTACATACTGTACCATTCAGTCCCCACTCTCTCCCCTCTGTCTCAATCTTTTACCTCCCTCCCTTTCTCCCCCCCCTCACAGCTCCGTTTGTGTCCTCGGCCAACCAGCCTGGGGGCAGAATTAGCGCTGTCTCCCAGGTCCCGGCCCTGGCACTTAGGGAGGGTCGAGCTTTGGTGAAGGGAGATATTTGGGGGGAGGAGGTGAGGTGAGGGGAGGTGGGGGGGGGGTATGTGTGTCCTTGGTAAACAGGGCTTTGTGGGATGTGACTGTCTGATCCCCGGGGGCCTCTCCTTTCATTCCTTCTTCTCGTCTGATCCCACAGCACGGCCGTGTCGTCAGGGCTGCGGCGTCGCTGGGTTTCTGGGACCCGCCTGGCCCTGCCGTCACCCTGCACCTCCCGGATTGCTCACGCTCTGTCCTCCCGCTGACACACACTCAGGGAGACAGCAGTGTGTGAGAAGCAGAATGTCCTTGTAAATGTACCTCGTCCGTCTTGCAGTCACACTTCGTTTAAATGATTTATGGAGGAGACACGCATTCATTTTCTGCGGCGTGTCAGTTCAAAACGAGGGGAATCATTCCTGTTATCGATCCACTGAACTTCTTGAATGTGAATCTGTCCTTCTCTCTCATTGTAAAACAAAAGGACTCTGCTTCTCTCCTCTCCTAATTCCCTGATTTGATTCCTAATCATGTCTGCCTTTCTTTTTTCTTTCCCTCGCTTTCTTTTGCTCCCTCCCCTCTCTCTCTAAGTCTGTCCCACTTTTAATAACTTCTCAGTCTTTAATCAGACAGTTAGGCCATACCAGAGGCCCAGTGTTTCCACTCATTAGTTTCTTCTGTGGCCCCGGGCTGCCTCAGTGGGCTCACCAAGACCAATAGAAGAAGCCCATAATGGTCCCCTAGAGTCTCTTCTCTCGGGAGGCTCTTCCCAAAGTTTTCTGGGTCTAGCTGAATGCAGTTAGGCTGAATCATCAGTCAGTTTTGGCAGTGGTGTATGCACGCTCAGCCATTATCTGTATGTCTTTATCTTCCAGCCAAATAAAGTGGGCGGAGAAATGAGTCTCAGCTTGGCAACTTTTCACCTCCCTGTGAATGTTTCACCTCTTCTTACCCCCATCTCCTTTTACTCTTCTCCCAGAAAGCTCTTCTTTCATTTTTCTCTCCTATGCTTTTCCCCCATTGCCTCTCATCGTCTTGTTTTGGATTTATCTCACATCTCCACTGTGTGTGTGTGTGTATGTGTGTTTCAGTGTCTTTCTGTGTGTCCGCCGCTCTCTCTTTCTTCCCCTCTGTGTAGCTGTGGAATGTGTGCGCTGCAGATCCTCTGTCCGTGAGATGTGGGCGAGTGCAGACAGGTTTGGGGTATAGCATGTGAATCAGCTTCAGTGCACAGGTCAGATTAGACCATCATACCAGAAACGACTTGCTCTTTCTCTCACACCCCGCTGCTCCCTCACTTAACGTCTTTATCTCTCTCTGTGAGCTCCATCCGTTTCAGGCGTTTGTTACACTTTCTCTTTTTTTTTTGGGAGATAAACCCTCTCTGATTTATTGGATTTGTATCACTCTGGTAGAGTCCCAGCTCATGATATCGAATCAGCGTTGGAGCTGCTTCATGATGCCTGCTGCTGCTGCTGCTGCTGGCTTTCAGGCTTTTATTCATCTGTGCAGTCCTGTGAAGCAAAGAGACCCCCCCTTCCCTTCCCTCCCCACCTCAGTCAGCAGCACCAGTTGTGACCTGTTCTTCCTCTGCCCTCCAGGTCTTTGATGCACCGCCGCGTTGCTTTTGTCCCTGTTTACCCAATATGACAGGGATATGGGCCAGCCCCACATGCGGGCAGATGGGGCTTTAAGTAGTTCCTGCAGAGAGGAGGCCAAAAAGAAGTGCAGGTGCTAACCCCCCTCAGAACTCAAAACCCCTTTCCCTTCCCTGAGGGCGGCCTGTCAGTGTGTTTATTTTCTCCTGTGTCATCACCAGGGATCCCTCTTGTCCTACAAGGGGATATATGGAGCTATTCCTGTGTCTGAGTTATGTATCACTCCCAAGATGGATAAATAAGAGTGCTGCCTCAACGCCGTAAATCTGGATTCCTCTGGAAAGGAACATGACAGATAAAATACAAAAATACAAACTAAAAAACACAGCTCTGAAGATAAAGTAGGGAAACTCTGCTGTGTTTCCTCGCCTTTACACACTTAATCCAGGTGTCAGTCAAAAATTTCCCAAACACACATAGGTCATCCCCCCACACCCAAAAGACAGGAACTTTTCCACTTGAACTCACTGACACTAAGCTCATTTATTTTCATAAACTGTCCCTGTGTCTGTATATCAGCTTTCAACAGCAATGTCTGTTTTTTATGCAGGATGTCTCTTCAATTTATAGCCAGCCGTCCTGCTTTAAGGCCGGCCATGCATCTACAACATAAGTGAGAAAACAGAGAGTAACATAAGATCAGATTTGGGATAGGTGGAGGAAATCTGGAACATACTTTTAGTCGCATAGTCTGGAGTTTTAAGAAGGCGAGCAGAGGAGTGATCGAGCAGTCTGGCTGCAGATCAACGTATGACCAGGGGAGACGACTCCCGAGTGATCTGACTTCATTTGTCCAGTTTTTGTCTCAGTGTCGGCCCAGGAGGATGCAGGACTTGTCTTTCCATGCAGCCAGCGCTGCCAGCATCAGGACGTCTCCCTGTAATGGGATGTGGGATACAAGATATCCTCACGGTGTCTGTCTCCACTGAGGCGGCTTCATGGTGGCGGATGTCAGAGGAGAGCCAAACAGATAAGAAGCAGGAATGATGCCCCTGTGTTTCCTTGTTGCGGCAGATTGATGTGTGAGATAGGAAGCTGTGTGTGTGTTTACACAAGAGCGCCGAGTCCGGGCAGTGGTGCCCGACTGTTACGCCCACTCTGAGGAAGTCGCAGGTGAGATTAAGAAAGCAGAAGAAAGGTGGATACAAATAGAGGAAGTTACTACATCGGCTCCAGTTTCTCACTCCGTGTGCCAATCTGCCCGCGCTTGGCTGTGCATTTTTATAGAGCCGTTGTTATGATTGTAATTATATATCATTATTCCGGCAGAAAGAGAAAGATAGTTTCCACTGATGACATGGGAGCAGTGTGCGGGGCCTGTTGCAACTCGTGGGATGGAGAAACGCTAGCTTGCAAGATGTGGGTTTGATCTGCGTGAACGAGCAGGCTCACACTCAAACTGGAGCCTCAAACGCAGAAAGCGTGCACATGCATAATGTAGTGTGTTCAATCATGACCAGCACAGTTATTGAGAAAGCAGCATGATTGTTTTAAGACTTCTTATTTAACACTGTTACTCCTGCTCTGAGTGAAGTGTCAGTGTGTTTGTAAAAACAGTACAAATGTGTGTGTGTGTGTGAGTTGAAAGAGAGCCAGAGGTGACCTCTGGGGGCTGGTCCAGGGCCACCAGACACCCGCTGGTTCACCCTCTCTCTCTGCTCTTCCTTGACCTTTGACCTCAGGGTGAGAAGGGGGCGTGAGCCAGGAGCTGAGAGAGTTTATTATTTCCTGCCTCTTCTCTCCTCCTTCTTCTCAGGATGCCCTCTTAGATAAAAAAGAGAGAGATGAAGAGAGTAAAAATGAACACTTGCATTAAGTATCAGTCATGACACACACACTGGGGCCAGCTTGTCATTTTTGCCTTGAGTGGAGGCCAAACAGATTGACCCGCTTCAGTGTGGATCAGATGAAACAATGTTCAGGTTAAAAAAAAGAGCGTTAGAAACCTGTTCAGCTCCACCGATCCCACCCAGACATCATCCTTTTAATTTGACCCACCCTTCAGCCCCGCTTGGCCCTTCCGCTAACGTCTGCGAGCCACCGAAGCGCCTGTGTGAATATCACAGCTGGACGGCCATTGTCCCTCCGGCCGCAGGCTCAAACCCTGGTTACCAACCAGGAACCTGGGATCAAAGCAGGCCGGATTACTCTTACAGAAAGGAGGAGGAGGTGCCGCAGTCGGAGGGGTCGGGTTGAAAAGGATAGAGGAATGCTCCTAATTACGTGCCCTCCAGTGTGTCTGGGCCTGCACTTCAGGCTACAGTGAACCTATGAGGAAGCAACACAGTGTGACAAGAGAGTGATATTAAGAGTGAGGGGACAGTCTCTCCACGGGCACTCCATTAGCAGGAGATCTCAGCGGCACAGTGGGAGAGAGTAGCAGGGGGGCAGGAGAGGCTGGACATTCCAGCCTCCGTGGAGACAGTGGAGTGGGTGAGAGGTGGAGATCAAGGAGTGTGTAAAGAGGATGTGTCGTGAAGATTAGAGGATTGTCATACGAGACTCATTTGGAGCCTGATAGATTTTTTTTCTCTCACCTCTGAAATCCTCCTCCAGCTTCTCGTTTAGTTCATCCTCACATGTTCGATGTTGTCATGTCTCCATGCAGAGCTCTGGTCTCATGTGTTTTTCTTCTCCTCTGTGTGTTGCAGGTTTGCCGATCAGACGAGGGTTTGCGTGTCGGGCAACACGGCTGCTGGCAGGGGTCAAAGTGCACCATGGACAGTGGCCTAAGGGTCCTCCTGTCCACTGTGCTGTGTCTCAGCCAGTCCCTGCTCATCAACTGCTCATGTGAGTTGTTCTCCTGATCACAGACTTAAACTGATGGAGGTGATAGGAAGCTACAAACCCTTATTTTGATATCAGCAGAGGAGTAAATCAAAGTAAACTGTGTGATGTGAAAGGTTTTCCCTCACACTCTGCAGCTTCTTGTTTTCACGCTTACTTCCATTAGTTTCATTGCAAAAATGAACCTGTAATAAGTTACCGCACTGCAGCAAACAACATTAAGATATGCTGTTGCAGAAAGTGGTAATTTAAGCTGCTTGAAATCCTGATTTTAGAGACAGATCATGAAGACTTAAGGCTAACAGCTTTGTGTTTCCTGCAGGTGTTAATGTGAGAAAGTCTTTTTTTCACTTAGTGTGAATGCCCTTGTTCCTAGATTGCTAAAATATAATGAATGTAACAGTTTGTGAGTTTGATACCTTAATTTCTATCTCTTTTTTTCTCACACCTGTGACGTGTAGTTTCTACCCTACCATGCATGATAGCTGTGATAGCTAGCAAACAAAAGATGGTTCCCTCTGAAAGTCAAAGCCTATCAGGAAAAAATAAAGACTCCAGAAATGGTCACATGGTTCCACCGATAGATAGAATTTGCATTTATGTGACAAAGACAACCCAGAACCAGGGATGTGACACATTCAAAGGGTCTGACCTCAGAGAGGAAAAGGACCCTCTAAAGGGATCTTCGCTCACAACCTTGTGTAGAAGCTATTTGATTTGGTTCACTTTACAAAACTCAAAACTCAACGACCACGGGGCACGGGGAGAGAGTGGATCGTACACGGTGTCCAAAAGATTGCCTATGTCCAGCCAAGTATTCAGTATTTTGGTGGTTTATTGTACAAGACAAAAAAGGCTTCTCTCAAACAAAAGGGAACGTCTCTAAGCCTTCAAATCTCCTGGTATAAAAACATTCACCTCCCCCGGTGTCTGCCCCTCCTATCTTACCTGCCCCTCTATATCCACGTCACCTGGTGCAAAAACTATCAACCTACAGAAGTGAGTAAGGAGTATACTGATAACCCCTATGGCATCAAACTTAGTCCTTTAATTACCATAAATGAAATAACAATAAATTAATTGATTAAAGTAAGAATAATCAAATATAAGAAACAATGTAAATAGCTCCAACACCTTGTAGATGCTTCATTCTTTTCTTTAAGCAGTTTCACTGTAAAAGTATTTGCATGACTAGTAAACCAAACATCCTGATTCAAAATGCTGACCCTGTGTTTCTCTCCTCCTGTCCTCTGCAGCTCAGTACCCATCATTCCTCTCTGAGCCGTCCTCCTTGGTCCAAAGTCAAGGCTCTGTCGCTCGTCTGCACTGCTCAGTAAATCCTTCGTCAGCGGTCATTTCCTGGCGCTTCAGAGGTCTCCCCCTCGTCCAGGACACCCTGCCTGGCGTGGAGCTCAACCAGGGCTCCCTCACCATCTCCTCCCTGAAGCCCAGCCATGTTGGAGCGTACCAGTGTGTGGCACGCTTGGACCACGGCCCGGCTGTCGCCAGCCGCCATGCGCGTGTGGCTATCGCAGGTACGGATACAGAGTATTACCCCTCTGTGCACACTTGAGCTCACTTCAAAGCTTAGCGGTAAATAAAGAGAGGAAGCTGCCTTGAGAAGAGGAAGGCCATTTTGTGAGTGTTGAACACTTAGAAAGAATGCCTGTCCTCGGCGGCCTGCTGCTGAGTGGTCGACGGGAAGGAAGCAGTAGGAGTTTTTACTCGGGCACCCGTCCAAATGCCTCTTGACCGGTATCCTTAATGAGCCGTGAGCCTTCCTGTGCAGTTTGTTATGATCCCGCTGGGATGTTGCTTGCTGTTGGACACTACGCCGAGGGGTCGACCCTGATCTGGAACTGTATCAGGCATGAATAGAATCACTTACAGCAACAATAAACAAACCCAGTGATCCAACACAAACAACTCAACTCAAGTAGCAGCGCTGTTTGCCTCCATTCATGACTGTGATGCTCAGCACATGTTGAAATGTCAAATATGTTGTGCAGAAGAAGACTCGAATAAATAAGCTGCTTTTTTCTCGGTCACTGCAGAAATATCAGAATATGAAGAGGGACGACGGCGGACGTTATCGGTGCAGGAAGGCAGCGCTGTTCTCATCGAGTGTCCTCTACCGCACAGCGTCCCTCCAGCCCTGCCCAGACTGAGGGTACGAGGGGAGCGGATAGAAGTGTCCACAGGTTGGTTTAGGACTGAATAATGCCTCCACAGATCGACACAAACACAGAAATTTGAAGGTTATTTGTAGTTAGTACACCGTTCATATATTTCATTTTAACAGACCTCTGCAGGGAATGTTTAAAATCAAAGCACAGCACTACTTTTGATCAGTGTGAAGAAGTTCTGCAACAAAAACTGACATTGGCATCTCGTTATTCATTTTATTGATGATTGAGTGAAGAGAGAGAGCTGAGCCAGAAGGCAAAGCTCTCAATTTACCGGTCAATCTACGTTCCAACCCTCACCTGTGGTCACGAGCTGTGGGTAGTGACCGAAAGAACGAGATCATGAATACAAGGCCTCAGCCTTAGAGAGAGGGTCAGGAGCTCAGACATCCGGGAGAGGCTCAAAGTAGAGCCGCTGCTCCTCCGGATCCAGAGTTCGGGCATCTGGTCAGGATGCCTCCCGGACGTCTCCCTGGGGAGGTGTTTCGGGCATGTCCGTCTGGGAGGAGGCCACGGGGAAGACCCAGGACATGCTGGCGAGATTGTATCTCTCAGCTGGCCTGGGAGCGCCTCTGTATCCTCCCAGAAGAGCCGGTGGAAGTGGCCGGGGGAGAGGAGTGTCTGGGCTCTCCTGCTGAGGCTGCTGCCCCCGCGACCCGGACCCGGATAAGCGGAAGAAGATGGATGGATGGATGGAGTCTTAAAAAATGTGCCGCCTTACAACATTTACTGAAATCATACTTCAAGATCACATGATTTATGACTTAAGAAGTCATCCATCTTCTCCCTCACACCCGTGTATCTCTCCTCGTCATGCTGTAAGGCAGACAGTGTTGGTCTTCAGTGATCCTGACTCTCCTGACTCTCCTGTCTCTCTCTTTTCTCCTCTCAGATGATTATTTAGTTCTTCCGTCTGGAAACCTCCAGATTCCCTCCGTGTTGCCCCGGCACCAGGGAATGTACAAATGTGGAGCCTTCAACCCTGTTACTGGAGAAACTGTCATGCAGTCTCATGGTACTAAGCTATCAGTGAAACGTAAGTCTAACACACATCTCATCCTTTTTTAAATCCAGCTGTATTTCCTGTTGTTGTTTGCTAACATGGTTCCTCTGTGTGTTCAGATTCAGACTCCCCCTCCCCTGTGCGGATAGTCTACCCCACCTCCTCTGTGAACGTGTCGGTGCAGCAGTCTCAGCCGCTGACATTAGAGTGCATCCTGTCGGGGGCTCCTGCTCCTGCAGCCAAATGGTTTAAAAACGGTAAAGAGGTCACACCGGGGCCGTTTCACCGACAGCAACACAACAACCTCGCCTTTGTGACGGTGACGAGGAGCGATGAAGGAAGTTACACCTGTGCTGCTGAGACAGAGCAGGGGACTGTGACGAGCGCTAACTATACTGTGAATGTTCTCGGTAAGATAGCTGACTCTGTCATGAGGATGTTCACATCCGGTCTCATTGTGATCCTAAACTGATGGTTTCTCCTCCACAGAGCCGGCGTCCATCACTGAGGGCCCGTCAGACCAGCTCGTCTCTCCTGGCTCCTCCGCTCGTTTCACCTGCCTGCTTAAAGGAAACCCCTCCCCAAACGTCACCTGGCTCTTCAACGCCGAACCCATCATCCCCTCACGTCACTTCCAGGTCTCTGGATCCTCGCTTCTTGTTGCAGAGGTGACGGCCCAGGATGAGGGTGTGTTTCAGTGTCTGCTGGACAACGGCTTCAGCTCTGAGCAGTCCCATGGAGCGCTCACACTGCTGTCAGGTTTGTTTCTGTAATCTTTAAACTAATGTGTTACTTTAAGATGGAGTGATCTCAACTCAGCTCAGCTTACAGCTCATCAGATCTCTGCTCATGCTCAGATTACTGATACAGATATATGGAGACTTACTGGATGTTTAGAAGGAAACAAATAAAGACATGTACATCATGTTTCTCAATCCAAGGCATCTTTTTGTCAGACTTTTACTTTTTGGGTTTTGTATCCTTCACTTCAGTCAGCTCGTCCATAACAAGTTAGAAAAGTAGTTTGAGAAGCTCCTCACATATTCAGAGAGCAACTGGTGACATCTTTATACTTCCTGTTTTATCCAACCAGATTTGAAACATTGAAATATTCAATTTCAAAACAGCTAAAGGAAGCAGATCTTGATATTTGAGCTGCAAGAACAAATTCATTTTGGTCTTTTTGGATAAAAATGAGTAAAATGAATATCTGCAGATTAATCTTGAGTTAAGTTGCGAGCCCTCCTTTCCCAGCGCTCTCCTTTCAATAACCTCAAGGCAGGATGAAACCAGCGCTGCAACTCGAGGTCATGACTAACCGAACAATATAAGCGTGTATGCTGACACAGCAGGGTTTGCAGCGCTCAAGAGTTTACAGATACAAAAGAGAGCAGTTTGATGCTGCATGATTCTAAAACTTGACTAAAAACTCTCGCAGGTGTTGTAAAGGGTTAAGGCATCCTACCAGGCAGGATCACTGTGTGCCTGCACATACAGTATCTGCAGGGAGTCCTTGCTTCTCGAGTGTGAATGTGTGTGTGTGTGTGTGTTTTTCTGAGGGCTGGTAGGAGAAGCTTAGCCAAGGCCGCCCTCCTCCTGAGCCTTGAACTGAGCCTGAGCGTGAGAGTGAGCTTTGTGCACGCCGTCGGGGATAAGCCCCCGGACACTGGAATGTAAGGAGTAGCCGTGGAGGGTTATGACGAGGACCAGACCACCCAGCTGTCAACATCATACACAACTGCCTTTTATTTATTAACACATCACAGCCCCCCTCCTCCTCCTCCTCCTCCTCCTCCTCCTCATCCTCCTCCTCCATCACTCCCCCCAAAAGTCTCCCCTCTTCTGCCTCCCGAGCCGCTCCACGCCGTGGCCCCATTCCCTCAGCCCGGCCTGCTATCTGCAGGATGATTTATACCTCTACATGAGGTACACTGGGAGTACAAATCACGCCGGATCAGACGAGTTCACTGCTAAACATTTGTTCCTTTCTCTCAGGAAGAGGAATTACATTTAATATCTTGTGCTGCAGACTGGGTTGATATGTGGAAACAGAGCTGAAGCTGATAAGCAGAATATGCCTGCAGAGGTAAACACTCTGAGATGGGTTGTGTTCGGAACAGGAGCTTATCGCTTGCCCTTTGAATTCGGAGTAAACAGTGTCATTGATGTGTGCTGTTATAATCCGTCTCAGAGAGTAATCTGAGTTATCTTCTGTTTGGTATCGTTGTTCCCATCACTATGACAACCCCCTGCTTTCATCCTTCACATGGGATGTACCGCAGGCGAGATGTTGTGTCCCTATTCTGTCAGGCGATTGGCTGTCCTCCCTGTCATTCCCATCAACACACACACACTGTGCTCGCCCTGCTCCTGGATGATAAAAACAGCAACCTTGCCATATCCACGGTGCTGGAATGATTATTTAATGAGCTGAGTGACAGGAAAATATATCACCGGAGAACACATGGCTCTGAACTTTATCCCCTTCAGCCGATGTGGAAACAAACGAGCTGATGCATTAGAAAAACAACCTAAAGCTAAGTTGTTAATAAAAATTAATCAACAGCAGCCGCAGTGACTCACACCTCCTCCCTACATCAGGATAAGCTGTTTTGACATCCTGGCAGTCTGTCAAGAATATAAGAAATACATGAGCCTCTCCTCCGCCACGCTGAGCTCAGTGCAGACTGAGGCTGGTACTAATCCTTCATGATTCACCTTCACGTTCACTCCCAGGTGTGCCTCTCTAATGGCCTGACCTTTTTCGGGGAAAGGACCTGGCAGTGAATCTCCGTCCAGGTGTAGCCGTGCTTACTCAAGAAATATCACTCCTCTCCATCAGGATGGCGAGGACGCCGTGGCCTTAATTGCCTCCTCTTGTGTCAGTGTGCTGGAGGAGGAGGAGCTCCGGCTGTGGAGGGCAGAAGGAGCGAGCGAGCAGGAGAGTGTGTAGGACTGGATGTATGGCTGGGCTCTGATTCGCTCCGGTATTTTAATGGTTGGCGTGTGGAATGTGCGGCAGCTGGCTGCGGTCCCAGGATCAGGTCTAGTGTTACCAGCTCTGGGCCTGTTTGTTTAAGTGAACCGGTGCCGCACACAAAACAGCACGAACCTGGACTCGGGAGCCTGCGGACGTCCCCCTGTGGCAAACCTCACTGCTCTAACCTCCTTAACTTTAGGTTTTAATATTGAATGGTGGCGCTCTTTGACCTCAGTGGTGTGGCTCAGAGTCCAGCGGTCCCTCCTCTTATTGGCTGAGTTCAGTGTCCTCCAAATGTCTGTGAAAAATTCCGCCCCGGCTCTGCCAAGCTGGTGTCAGCCGTAATAAGGCTCCGGGCCTGCAGGATTTGCCCAGGTGGACCGTGTTGGCTGTGGCTCAGGTTTAATGAAAAAAACAAACAAAGCTTGATTATGTGGTGCAGCAGAGGACCAGCTTGTTCTTGTTATTTTATGTAGATTAAAAAGGCTTGCTCCAAATGTAAAACTTTCCAGCTCTGCGTGTCCCTGTTGACATGTTGGGCCACCTCTGCAAGTCGCTGACTGAGTTTCATTGTTGCCATTGCTTCAGCTTTTATTACAGTGTGCAGATGTCCAAAACTCTGCTCCACTGAGCCCCAGATTCTTCATATTCATAATTCAACATGCAAAGACTGTTTATTTTGCAGCTTACACGTGTGATTGATCATCTGAACCATCGAGGACTCATTTATTGTGATGCAGAAATGTGACAGTACACTTTGTACAGCTGACTTGCTGTGAGGTTGTTTTGTTCCCGATGAGTGTTGGAAAAAGGTTCTCTGGCATGTTTGGGAAGAGAGCTCTGGCTTTTTCATAAGTAGTGTTATGTTTTCACAACCTTTTGATGTTTTCTGCTCCCCGACAGATCCGCAGCTCAGCTCCACCACGGCCGTGCCAACGCTGCACCCCATGCAGAACGACGAGGGCCACGAGAGCTTCCTGACGGAGGACGAAGGCGGCGTGCCCAGTCTGCCTTCTGAGCGCAGCATCGACCGTCCGACTCCGGAGGCCCCGATCATCATCAGCCCGCCTCAGACTCATAAACCTGACATATACGACCTGGAGTGGAAGGCAGGGAGGGATGGAGGGAGTTCCATTAATGCCTACTTTGTCAAATATCGCAAGGTGAGGGGAAAACACAAGGAGAAGTTTCACTCCTGTCCTTTGTCTCAAACCATAAACATGCAACCTTTCCCTGAAGTGTTTTTCCTAGAATCACCTGAGAATGGGCGGATATCATTTACTCATTACAGAAAGTAGATCCAGGACTTGTACTGATGGAAAGTTTGCTCCAATTCTTGTGTTTGCTTCAGCTCCCTCTCTCTATAAACTGCAGCGTTACTAGTTAAGACCTTGTTGGCAGCCAGACGTGGGTTCGCTGGAGTCGGAAACTGTGACAGAAATCTCTCAGGGCTCGTTTCTGAGGCCGCTCTCTGTTGTTATTCAGGCTCAGAGAGACACACATATGATTTTGTTTTTCTGACTGTCATCTTTTCTCATGTGTTTGTATTTGTGTGTGTGTGTGGCCGTCTGTGTGTCAGGTCGATGAAATGGGAACAGTGGTGGGGAACTGGCACACAGTTCGTGTCCCTGGCAGCGAGAAGACGCTCCGGCTGTCAGAGCTGGAGCCCTCCAGTCTCTACGAGGTGCTGATGGTGGCTCGAAACACAGCGGGCGAGGGACAGCCGGCCATGCTCACGTTCCGAACCGGCAAAGGTGAGTCCAACTCTCTTTTCTCTTTACATCAAAACATCACAAAAACAACTTCTATCAGCAGAGTACCTGTGATAAATGTGTGTTTGGATTGAGTATAATTTGATTGCTCAGTTGTACCGTTTCTCCAACCTAGCTACAATAGCAAGAGGAAACTTTTCAGCTGCCCAAAACGTCAACACTAAATGTCAGGTTTTGGTGTCAGCTTGTCTGAGTTACAGAGCATCTGGACTTTAGACTTTGCTGACGTTCAACAGACGTGCAGGAAGAGATTTGTCAGAGAAGAAACATGCATCAATAGGAGTCTCATGAGAGCTGAAAAATATGCAAACCACTTTACATTTTTGAGATAGGAATGTAAGAAAATGTAGAAACTCTCAGGGGCTGATATTTGTGTGACCGACAGAAGAGGAAACACAAGACGGTGTTTGTTTTAACCGGGCTTACAGAATGAGGAGGACGGATTACTTGAAGCAAATAAGGATGAATGAAAACTAGAGCCTGTCACTGTATCTGAGGATAGATGAAGTATTTAAAATGACAACTTCAAGCACAGCCAATCACAGACTGCAGAAACATCAGTCACATGATCAGCATCATGAAGGACTGTTTTGTGTTTTTGGGACAAATATAAATAAAAGCAACTCCAAATGTTTCAAAAGCATATTGCAAAAATGCTGAACCACAGCCGGGTGGAAAAATGCTTTCTGGTTAGAAATATGTCAAATACTGCCCGAGCCCACAGATATGATTATATCCCAGCGCTGGCTCTTTTAGAAAATACCAACCAGTCCAAAAGCAGCCTCTTCTGTCCAGATTCACCAAGTCTCTTAGGAATATTTCACTTATTCTGAATTCACTCTGTGAGATCCTTTTGTATGCATTCATAAGAGTGCTCAATGATCTCTGCACTGGAAACAATGACCCTCTAAAAACAAGGAACAAAACTTATTTGAAGGTACTTTTACTTTAAAATAAGCAAACAAAATCTGCCAGTAGAAAAAGTGAAAACTAGCTTGGTAAGATTTCTTAAAATAAGATGTAATATTTAGAAAACTGTGATCTTAAAACTAGCAGGGAAAACTTATTTTAAGCAATATTTGACCAGTATTTTACAGCTTAGTGTCTCAGAATAAGACAGGAATGATAACAATTAGTATTTTTTCACTCAAAAATATATTTTTTTCTCAACTTCTTCATTTGAGATTAGGGATGACCACAATTAATCGATTATCGATTAATTGATTGTTAAGAAATTACTCGAAACACACATTTTTGTTATCAATTTTCCGTCACGTGGAACAAACATCATGTGGTCTCATATTACACTCATCTATCAGGGAGGTGTTTTAAGTTTAAAGCATGTTTCGATGTGAATCAGCTGTTAAAGGTGTTGCGCACAGCGGAGACGCTCAGCTGGCGGCTGTGCGTCAGGTCTCCACGTGCGCTTTTTAATAGAGGATCAATACAAAACTGCTGCCAACAACGACACGGACACAAAGGTTGACAGCTTTAAACAGGATATTTCCCACCTTTGGATACAAAGGCAACAGACAGGTGGGAAATTCTGGTACGCTACGTTTACAGAGCAGCAACATCAGAGCCGTCTGAGCTTTTCTCCAGCGGGACTGATTATGACCCGGTTGCGCTCCCGGCTGACACCTGACCGAATACACGTTTATTTCTCTCAATAAGAACGAGTAGACAGAAAACTGGACACTGTGAGTCTGAAGTACTTTTCTGTTAGTATTATGAGCCTTCACTTTATAAGATTACGTCCGCTGAGAATATTTTAATGGGCCTGATCGTTGATATTCTGCGTGTCAAACGTGTGCCCGTATTCAATCCCGTAAGTTATTTGCATTTTGTTGCTGTAGAAAATAAAATTTAGGGGGAAAACAACGTATTTGGCATTGTTTTTGACGTAAGAATAATAATGTTTTTTTTTTAATCAATTAATCGATAATTGATCGTTAACATTTCCAAAAATCGATCACGGAAAATACTTAAAATGTACATCCCTATTTGAGATATATTCACCTTAATTTGAGTTGTATTATAGCAGCACTTATAGGTTTAACACCATCTTGTATTTGAAATAAGATGACAAAGTTTAATATGGGCATTTTGAGATATAATGTCTTCTCATAGTGAGCTGGATATACTAATATTCAGTCATGTTGTTTTTTAGGATAAGCCAGCTATGCTCTAAAGGAGGTGTTTCATTGTGTGCATGCAGTTTGAGAATGAATATTTTTATCTGATTTAGAAGAAACAGTGACTGAAAACTGAAACCCACCCTTAAAAACAACAACCCCTCTTTCTTAGATGCAAAACAAGTCCCTCTATCTCGCTCAAATGTTACTTGCTAAGTAAATGTATCTTAAATCAAGAGGGAGAAGACATTTAGACTAAAAATGAGACAATTTCACTTTGTAAGATTTTGAGTTTTTGCAGTGTGTCAAATGTTTCTTTTACATGTTTGTCTAAAACTATAAAACAAGACTTTGGCTTAGTGTACTTATTATTCCTGGATTAAATACTTACTCCACATGGATTCTTTTGCACACTGAAATCAAACTACTGAGTGTAAATAGAGATAAGAAGGCAATATATGTGTGTCTGAAAGTAACAAAGAGATTTATAAAGTGAAAAGAACAAAGCTGTTGTGTTCCTTGTTTTTAAAAAAGTCAGACTTCAAAGTTTTGTTTTTCCCCTTAAGACAAAAGAAACAATTTAATGTAATCATCATTACATTCTTTGTTCCAGTTCCTCACAGAGGTGTTAAACTGGATCCATTTTCACATCACACACTCATCCAACAACACAACTATGTGTAGCTGCAGCGTTGTCGAGTGGAAACCTGAAACCCTCCCTGATAAAACCCGAACAGCTCCGGAAGCCAGGAGGAAATTTTAGATTTCAGAGCCAACATCCGGAGCTGTTCCATGTGTGTTTGCTGGAACTGATAGCCCTGGAGACCTTTGGACCTTGTTTTTCTTATTCCCAGCTTTTCTTTCTCCTCCCTCCAGAGAAGAGCACCACCTCAAACAAGAATCCATCCAAGCCTCCCGTCATCTCCACGGCACCCAAAGCTCCAGAGGACAAAACCCCCAACACGCACTTTGGTGTGGTGATACACGACAGAGGTAGGCGCAGACACAGTCGCTCTCTTGTCAGGGTGCAGCTGCAGCAGCTGGACTTTGAGCAGACGATGATTATGGGATGTTTCTGGGGAGATAATGTTGCTTTGTGGTGTAGATATTTATTGTGGAGTTCATGACCGGACTGTGCTGAATAGATCTCAGAGCGTCACGTCTTGATGTGGTCTGCTTTGCCTCTCTCTGCCTTGGAGTGCAGGCAGTGAGACGATAGTCAACACCCTGTAATGACTCTCTGGATGAGAGATGCTGTAAGCAGAAAACTGTGAGATTGCACACAGCTTCAGGGTCAGATGTGTGTGTGTGTGTGTGTGTGTGTGTGCGTGTGTGTGCATGTTTTACTCCCATTAGAAGCAGGCCAACTTTCTGAAACCACATTGGTCTTTTCACTAACCCTCTTTCTCTCTCTCTTACTCTCTCCTGCCCTCTCTAACTCTGTGGCTAAGAGCCCAGGCAGTAAGTACACATTACTCACGGCATGCCGCTTCACTCTGATGTGTAGTCTTCTCTTTTTTTCTGTCTCTGTGAACTTTCCATCTTTACATGAGTTGGGATGCAGTGATGAGCTCTGCCAGCTCTCTCTGTAAGTTTGAACTGGATCCACTGGTCGTGTTTTTGTGACTCATGTTGATTCTGTATTTGTTTCCACCTCAGTACCCGAGGCTCCTGACCGCCCGACCATCTCCATGGCCACTGAGAGTTCAGTGTATGTCACCTGGATCCCCAGAGCCAACGGCGGGTCTCCAGTCACAGCTTTCCGTGTGGAGTACAGACGAGGTCGCAGTGCCGAGTGGGTCGTGGCAGCAGATAATATCTCACCTCTCAAACTGTCGGTGGAAGTTCGCAATCTGGAGCCTGGTGAGATTTCAAGTAGTTCCAAACTTCTCTCCAGAGTTCAGTGAAGCATGACATAACACTTCTGGATACAGATGTCTGGTCCTCTAACAAGGGGAAGTTGTCAAGATGGATTTATGAGGATCTTCAGTTCATTTTTTTGTGAAGAAAGAACTTTAAAAGGGTTTCAATCCTGCAAAATCATCATCAGATTGTCAGAGATTGTATTGATTTTGCAGCTTTGTCACTTCTGTTTCACAATAGATAAAATAAATGTCCATAATGCAAACCTCTACTATAACAAGATAAGACAAAAGAGATGAGGTTTTGTGTCTTGAGCAATGCACCAAGGACTATTTCCACAGTGCAGCTTCAGATAAGGGATGCATCTTAACTTGGATCATCAGAAACAGAACTATCAGAGCGTCATATTCTCCACAAGCTCCACTTTCTGCTCAGCACAGCCTGATGTTTAACTTTATCTAATTCCATCCTCAGGCTCTACCTACAAGTTCCGCGTCATGGCCATGAACATGTACGGCGAGAGTCCCCTCAGTATCCCCTCCAAGCTGTACCAGGTTCCTCAGGCCAGCCCGCGGATCGCAGACCGCCCCGTGGTCGGACCTCACATCTCGTCCACAGACGCCATCAGTGACACTCAGATCATGCTGCGCTGGACTGTGAGTACTGTGAGGACCAACTTTATACATCCTTTTTTATTTTCATAGCTTCCAGTATCAAAGTTATGTGTTTATTTAGATTATATTTTTCTCAGCGAGTTGATTTTTCTGTATTTAACAGATGATTTGTCCAACTTTTGATTTAGTGTGTTTGTTGTTGTTGTTTGCACACAGAGTCAGAGTTATTAAAGATAATCTGGCTGCACTTTGATCCGTCGGATAGAGATGATGGATTAATTCTGGCTCGCCTACAGCTGTTTGAGTATTTTTGTTCTGGAGTGTTTCAAGTTCAAAACTTTGGCCTTACATGGTTTTGAAATCAGAAACCTTTAGGTCCTCATTTCTGCGTCTGACTCTAATCCAAGTCTCAGATGCCAAAGCTACAACTAGCAGAGGCGGACATGGCTGCACAAATTCAAACTTTAAATACTCTTAAGAACGGTACTTAACTTGATGAACTTACAGAATAACTCGGGTCGTGTTGTGTCTTCTCCCTGTGGCTCACCTGTGTGTGAGCTGCTGGTGGCTCTCTGAGGCTCAATCAGACCTTGAGTTGAGCGGATTGGGCGGCAGGCTGATTAGAGCTCTGTTCTAACAGAGATTAACTCTGTCCGTCTGCGGTTTGATTCTGCTCTCTTCAAAGCTGTTTGTCTTCCTCGCAGCAGTTTGGGCTGCAGATGGATGCCGATAGTTCCCCACATTTACTTAACCTCAGACACTCTCATTATTTCTTCAGCCTCAGACAGACAGTGCAATCACAGCCCCCGCTCTCAGCCCTGTACATCTGCTGATAACAAGCCCAGCCATTAGTTGCTGGAAAATTTCCTCTCTTTGTATGATAATTGCTTGGTAGATTGCAGCAGTCTAACGTAATCTTTTTTTCCATCCCGGTGCAGTACAACCCCTCGAGTAACAACAACACTCCCATCCAGGGCTTCTATATTTACTACCGACCCACAGACAGCGACAACGACAGTGACTACAAAAGAGACGTGGTGGAAGGTGAGAGGAAATAACAACATGGATGTTTGTGTGTCTGCAGATGGAGTGTGTTGCTGGTGTGGAGGCTCTCTCTGCAGATTAGCCTGGAGTTTGTTGGGTAATGGATACGGAGCGGGTCCAGAGTGGGCTGTAGTGAAGAGGGGCATGTGTGCTGTTTGATTTATAGAGAGTGCTGTCCCTGGGCAGCAGGCTTTTTCTGAAATCTGTTTTTAATAAATGGTTGCCAGAGCTGAAATTTGAGCCGGAGCAGAGGAGAGGGCTCAGGTTGCTGGGAGGAATGCTAACAGTGGAGGCTGGTACAGGAAGGGAAGGAGGGACGGGGCCTTCAACCCGCCCAGCTCTTTAACATGAGGACGTTTAGATTCTTACAAACTCCTCAGCATCAGGGACAAATGTCCGCCTGCGAGGTGACCAGAGAGCTCTGGTTTGGTAACTAACAGATCTGAGGTTAAATTAAAGAGAGGAAGAAGATCAGGAAATTATTTCACATGTAGTGATAAGACTCTGATCTGTTGCATAGCTGTAACCTACTGTCACTGGATGTGTTACTTTATTACTGCTGAAAAAAACACTTTAATCAAACCTAATAGTCCAAGTAGGTAAAACATTCTTCTTCTTCTTCTTCTTCTTCTTCTTCTTCTTCTTCTTCTTCTTCTTCTTCTTCTTCTTCTTCTTCTTCTTCTTCTTCTTCTTCTTCTTCTTCTTCTTCTTCTTCTTCTTCTTCTTCTTCTTCTTCTTCTTCTTCTTCTTCTTCTTCTTCTTCTTCTTCTTCCTCTTCTTCCTCTTCTTCTTGTTGTTGTTGTTCTTGTTGTTGTTGTTGTTGTTGTTGTTGTTGTTGTTGTTGTTGTTGTTCTTCTTCTTCTTCTTCTTCTTCTACTACTTCTTCTTCTTCTACTTCTTCTTCTTCCTCTTCTTCTTCTTCTTCCTCTTCTTCTTCTTCTTCTTCTTCTTCTTCTTTTTCTTCTTGTTGTTGTTGTTATTCTTCTTCTTCTTCTTCTTCTTCTTCTTCTTCTTCTTAATATATTTATTATTATTATTGTTAATATTGTTGTTGATGTTGTTACTGTTATGATCATTATTATTATTAATAAAATTACTGGTAGTAGTATGAGTATTATTATAATTCATATTTTTTAATTATTTATTTTATTATTATTATAATTATTATTATTGTTGTTGTTGTTGTTGGTAGTAAGTATTTTACAGCAATTAAAGTGTTAAAAAATTGTTAAATTGTTATATTTGGACAGTATATACAATTTTTTTTTGAAGAATAGTAAAAATTAATTGTTTTTTTCGTATTAAAATCAAGTCTTTTTCTTATAAAGATGTCATGACATGATATCTGATTGAAAGAAGTATCCAAACAGACAAACAAAGACCCTAAAATACCCGACCTGAAACAAACAGAACTTTCTCTTTGATCCTTTGTCTCTTATTCCCATTAGGCTGCTAAATAAGTGCTGAGCTTCAGTTCCCTACTGTCACCATCCTTTAAAATAAAACTACATTCCTTTCCATCTGAGTAAACACAAACTTAATCTCCTCTGCAAGAATCAATACAGTTTAAAAATAACTGTTAAAAATGAAACAGCTGTCTTTTGTTGTTGATACTTAAAGAAGTGAAAATCTACCTCAGGGTGGAGACATGTGGCTGATTTATTACACTTTATATCAAACAGCAGCAGCTTGTTTCAGCCTCATTTGTTGGAAATGTAGCATTTCCATGTCAGCAGCGATTGTCGTCTCATCTGTGATTTCAGAGCACGTAGTAGTGTGTGTGTGTATGTATCTGTGTGTGTGGGGGGGGTAGTGCTGCAGTGGTGTGTGTGTGAATATTGGAGGTGAGCCAGGACAAACATGAAGCTGCCATATATGGAGCTGGTCTAGAGTAAAGCAACTGTCTGGGCCCTCGTGGGACTGACGGAGTAAGAGAGAAGGGCGGAGGGGGGGCCGAAGCAAAGAAGGGGGGAAGATGAAAGAGAGAGAGAGAGAGAGAGAGAGAGAGAGAGGGAGAGAGGGAGAGAGAGAGAATGAAAGAACACGACCTTCATGAAAAGTGAGACTTGAAGAGAAGAAGAAGAGAAAGGATGGACAGAATGTATTTGAGTTTACACAGGGAGAGTCAACAACAGCCCAGGAAGCAGTTTCTCACCTTTGCCTCCCTTTCCCCCCTCCCCTCCCCCTCTCTCCTCCCCCTCCTCAGGTGTAAAACACTGGCACATGATTGGACACCTCCAGGCTGAGACCTCCTATGATATAAAGATGCAGTGCTTTAATGACGGGGGAGAGAGCGAATACAGCAACGTCATGATCTGCGAAACGAGAGGTAAGAAAGACAAACTGCACCACACCAGAAATGAGTCACGCAGAGTCGAGCAAACCTCCATTTCATCAGAAGTCCGGGCATGTTCCTGCAGAGGCTGTAACTTTAATAACGGGTATGATGGCCATAGTTACGCTACATAAATGCTCCGAGTTTTATGAGACCAACAACAATGGTTCCCATTTTATAGTTTGGTACCCTGTTATTTTTCTCTCTTGTTGCTGGCGGGTATAAAAAAGCTCATGTGCTCTCCTCCTCCTCTCTCTCTCTGCTGCAGCACGTCAGTCCCCAGGGTCACCAAGCCAGCACCCCATTACACCACCGGGCCCCCACCCGCAGGAGCCAACCAGCCCACCAGGAGGACTGCTGTACATGATTGTGGGCTGTGTTTTGGTAGTGATGGTGCTCATCCTGCTGGCTTTTATCGCCATGTGTTTGTGGAGGAATCGCCAGCAGAACAACATGCACAGTGAGTTTGTAAAACACTGAACCCAGAGCTAGAAAGTGCTTCAACAAACTATCACTTCTTGAACTGTATTTCATATGAAAACAAGCCCACAGCTTCAGCACACAAAGAGTTAACTTTATTTTAGTTGTCTCATATTTAAAAACACTTTAAAAGACAGCTTGTTCAGCATATTCTAACTGTTCTTAGAGCTAATATTAATCCCACAGTCCCTTTAAAAGTGTTTGCCATTGTGAAATGGACTCTTAACCGGTCCTGTTGGATCTGTAAATATTTGGGCTTTGCGGCTCAGAGTTTGTGCTGAGTCACAGGTGCTCACTTTATGTGTGAAGTTTTATTGAAGTTCCATTACATCGAAGGGAAATTATAGAATAGAGCTGATATTGAACACTAATGATGAAATTATATATGTTTTACTAACTAGTTTGGCAAATATAAACAGAGTTTTGTGGGAATCTCTTCTTGTACAAAATAGGCCAAACTTTTCATAGAGAGGTGTTTAATGTTGTCTTAAAGGTGCAGTGTTGAATTCAGAGGCACTTAGAAGAACAGACGTGGAAGAAATTGAATATAATATTGTTAAGTGTGTTTTTAAATTAGTGAATAATCACCTGAATATACAAATGATTTCATTTTAATAATAATAATTTTATTTATAGAGTGCTTTCAATCAAAGTGCTTTACAAAGCTTAAAAACAAATAAACAAAGACACACCATGAGAAACATCAGCAGTAAACAACAGTAAACAGGTGGGTCTTCAGCTTTGCTTTAAATACATCAACCGAACATGCTAACCTAATGTGGACAGGGAGACTGTTCCAGAGAGTGGATGCATGGAAAGAAAAGGTAGTCTTTTTTCGGACCTTAAGAACACCTAAAAGGCCAGTCCCTTAAGAGCGAAGTGCCCGAGCTAGCACATATGGGTCCACCAGGTCGGTGAGATAAGAGGGTGCAGTGCCATTTACAATTTTAAAAGTCAACAGTAACACTTTAAAATCTGCTCTGGCATGAACAGGCAACCAGTGAAGAGAGGAGAACTGGAGTTATGTGCTCATACCTGTTTGACCCGACAAAAGAACATTGGAATAGTCCAACCTTGATGAAATACATGCATTTTAGTTACCTTAGAATTTGCTTGTTATATCTGCATAAGGAGCAGGTCCTCTTCCACAGAGGCTGCAATCTTGCACGGCCATGTTTCTACAGCAGCACAGAACAGATAAACTAGTAACAGACAAGTTTTAGTAATCAGTGAGTGGCGTGCAAAATGCATCGGTTGAAAGGCAAAGAAGAAAAGAGTAGTTGTTGTGCACAAACTAATTTGCATTGATATACATATTTAAAGATTACAAGTTGACAAATGGAGGGTCATACTTATCCTGCATCACAGGAGCTTCTTGTCCTCAAAGGCCATCATCGCTTCATCAACAAGAGGGGTGAGCAGGGGAGCGTTTCAGTCTATTGGCTAAAAAAGCTAAAATAAGCTTAAGAGAGAGGGACACAGGTTGCAAAATAACAAATAATTACAAGTGGTACGGTGCAAGCAAAGAGCAGATGCAGATTTCATTTCTCTACACATTGTACAAAAAATTAAAGAATAAGAAAAGGGTCTTAAAACCACGGCGAGTGAAATCAAATCAAATTAGTTTTACTTTGGACGTCTTTAACAATCAGCCTCTCTCTCTCTTCTGCAGAGTATGACCCTCCCGGCTATCTGTACCAGCCAGCGGAGATGAACGGCCATGTTCTCGAGTACACCACGCTCCCCGGCTCCGGCCGCATCAATGGCGGCGTCCACGGGGGCTACGGGCACAGCGGCCCCATGCTACCCCAAGGGTGCCATCACCTCCACCACAAGCTCCCTAACGGTTTGGCGCTGCTCAACGGCTCAGGCAGTCTGTTTTCTCCCGGCCACCCACACAGCCACGATGGCACCCTGCCTCACAGCACCCAGGACTGTGAGCACTCACACCCGCACCACCACCACAACGTGAGTGCTGCAGACCAGACACACCGTGGAACACAGAGGCGCCTGCTCTGTGTTCCATGCTGTGCTAGTATTAATGTCTTAATGTGGTGTTTTTGGATCAACAGGTTAAGTTTCAGTTTGTGTTGGCTAAAAGGAGATTTTCTGTTTCCCTGACAGGGAGGAGGCATGTACACGGCTCTGCCCCAAACTGAGTCCTCTGATTGTATGAGCTGTCAGAACCTCTGCAACAATAACCGGTAAGACAAGAGGGATTATTAGGGGTTCAAAAATAGATAAAGTTAAGAGTTAGTGACCCAAAGAATCTTTAAAGTTTGATTATGTAACCCTTTTGTGCTTATTCTAAGGGATATTGCTTTATTTCTGTGCTGTGTTTGTCATAAAGTTATCTGATTAACTGTGAAATAAGAGAAGTGTTTTTTTCTGCAGCTTTTGCATGAACTAAGGATGAAACTTGTTGTGAAAAATATATATTTTTTGGATGAAAATTGCAAGCAGAAATTGCAAAAAGATGAGCTTAAGATTTATGATATTCAGCAGAGCAGTGGTGCGCTCACACACACACACACATTCATGCACACACACGTTCTTTCCTTGCTCGCCCTGTTTATGTACTTAAGGGACCCCAGCATCACAGTTTACCCAGTGTGCACCCAGCCAGCAGACCTAATGAGCCCTGTGTTTATTTACCTCCGGCTGCTGGGAAAAGAGGGGGTGTGGTCATGATCCAATCATGAACCGATAGAGGGAAGCTGAGTTCAGGGAAACGTGGTGAAACTCGCAGCGTGCAACTGTCTGAGTTTGGAACTTCTCCGGAGAGTGAAACCACAGCGTGTCACAGTTATTTAAAGGCAGTTAGGCCGGACCTTTTATCTCTGGTTCAACTTTGAAAATGATTTTTACAGCTGTGGCAGAGAGCTCCAGTTGTGTTAGAGCTGTCATTGTTTTGCACATTGTTAGGAGTATTAACACAAGGGTTTCAGTGTCTGGTGGAAAAGCCACAAATATCTGCTGAGAGGAAGAAGCAGAGTGGTATCTGGAGGACTTCTGAGAGTCAGTGAGTGTCAGTGGTGAGCTGTGTAGTCAAAGTTGTCCTCTTTTTTGTCCTCCCTGTGTCTCTCCGAGCAGATGTTACAACAAGGCCAATGGCACTTTCTCCAGCGGCACTCTTCCTTTAATGCATCGCGTGGCACCGTGCCAGCAGGACGGGCTGGAGATGGTTCCTCTGGGCCAGGTTTCATCACAGTGCCACAGCCCTGACAGTCAGATCCACTGTGGTGACCAGGGGGCTGATGCAGTGTACCAGCCAGACGAGCAGAGGGAGTCCTCGCCCTCGCAGCATTCCTGCTGTCTGGTCGGGAACAATGAAAACTGTCCTGCAGACAACACTGGTGAGACACGCATCTATACCGAAAACCCCCAAAGTGTGTTTTTCTCTGTTTTATGCATCTCCTAAACCGCAGTGATGGAAAATAATTCAGTTTCTGTTATATAACATGATACAGTTTGTAAAATCAAGCTGGGAAAAGTTAGAGTTTCTCACAGGAAACTGCAGATTCTGACGGCTGTGTTTATGGATCAATATTTGGTATTAATATTAAAACTACAGGGCCCTTAGAGTCCCTCTAAAAGAACATTTTTCATCTTGTGCGCACAGTTATTATCTTATTATTATTATCTTATTATCTTGAATGAATATTTCTATTCTATCTATGATATAAGGCTTTATGACTGTATTTCTTTATACAGGGAATCTGAAATAAACAAACAGATAGGCCTATAAAACTCAGGAGTAATCCTCTGTTACTGATCTTATGATTTTGCTTTTATGTTCAGTATTTTCTGCTTAAAACTCACATCAAACACTTTTTAATCTCAGCTCATCACATACCAACTGTTCAGAAACCGATGTATGTTTGTGATCTTAGGGACTGTTTGAAGGTCCGCCTTTTCACCGTTATGAAACTCAGGTGATATGAAGTTTTAGAGAAGTCCGAGCCGCTGCAGCGTCCAATCAGTGAGTGATGTTCGGTAAGGGGGCGTGTCTGTCAGCAAAAAGCCTCCAGTTGAGGCTGTTGTCTTTCAGTAAGCAAAGCAGATGATTTCTGTCTACAAGAGCAGCTATGATATCAAGTACAACTTCATTAAATTAGTGTCCTCCAGTAATAATAATAATAATAATAAATGTTATTTAAAGGCGCCTTTCTCGGCACTCAAGGACACCGCACAAATATATATATATACTTACACAAATTTACATTAAAGGAAATAAAATCAAAATCAAAATGAAAACAATATAAACTGACAAAGTGGTAAGAAAATAGAAATAATAAAAAGTGACAGAGCAATTGGTGTCAGACGGAGTAGGCGGTTTTGAACAGATGTGTTTTGAGTTGTGATTTGAAGTGGGGGAAAGAATCTGTGTTTCTGAGTTGAGGTGGTCATGAGTTGCAGAGGGGACAGACAGGTGTATGGAGGAAGAGGATCTGAGGGAGCGGGAGGGAGTGGGAACATGGAGGAGGTCGGACAGATATGGGGGGGGTGAGGGTGTGGATGGTCTTGAATGTTAACAGGAGGACTTTATGTTGACAATACACATCTGAACTAGTTGGAGAGGTTCTAATTATCCTATATATTTATTTTCTTGGACTTCAGGGGCTCCATGTAAAACACATCTATTGTGAGAGAAAAATGTTGAATAATCTCTCAATCAAAAAATAACATTATTTGAATCAGTGGGTCAGCACTGCAGTTGGAAGAAAGACTTTTTAATTTGCTGTAAAATATGGTTCCATTAAGTTTTATCATCGACTACAATTAAAGAAATAATTAAGATAAGCTTACGCCATGTTTTTAAAATGCTTTTGGAGAGTCCATTACTTTTAGATCGACCCCTGTGAAAACACTACCAATCAATTCAATTCAATTTGCTTCATTGGCATGAACAAAGACATGCTGTTGCCATTAAACCATGTCACCCATACAGCATATCTCAATGTCCTCACTTGATGCGGTACGCTCATAAAACCTTCACCTAAAATCAGATATTATGGGATGGTGCGTCCCTCAGGCTGTGACAGGCCGACACATATTTAGCAGCCAGAGGAGCTGCTGACCCTTCCCCCAGGAGAACTGTCAGTTTATCTTCTGGGGTTAATGTTGGGAAGTTTGTTACTATTGTAGTAATTTCCCTGTAGTGGGAATCTCTTAGTAAAGAGAACTTGCTACAGTGGAGGAGGAAGTACCTATCTCTTTGATTTCTTGTTGTAACTTTCAGCTCAGACAGTTACAGGGACGCTTGTATTTCTCAGGAAGTTCTTCTTCTTGCCTTCTTGCAGAGAGTCGACCACTTTTGTATCTGTTTGGTAGCGTAGCTTAGCATCACTGATGGGACAAGGGAGAAGTCCAGAGTAATTGTCCTCACTCTGCAGCCAGAATGAGCAAAGTGAGGCCCATTACCACACAAAGTTCAACTTTTTGGGAGGATTCAGATGAAATAACTCGTCATGTTTAATATTTAAAGTCTCACATTTTGAGACCGAACCAGATAGCTTGTTTCATATCTTGTTTGTTGAGCTATATTAGACAGTACAGAGTGGTATGAGTCTTTTTTATCAATCATTCAACAAAGAAAACAAAAGTTCCTAAAAAGTCAAACATTAGCTGTAAGGCATTAGAGCTTAAAAAGAACTCTCAGGCACTGAGTGAAAACATTTGACCCCTCATGGTTAAACACTCTTGTGAAATCCAGTTCCTTCAGTTCTTCCTCTTCATGTAACTTTTTGTATCATTACCAATCATTGTATTGTATGCAGACAAACTATGTAGCATCACCACAAATTACACTCTGGGCCTCTCCAGAATCTGTTCCTGTCCTGTTTAATATGAAGCATAAACTAGAGTCTCCTCTTTGTGTGTGTGTGTGTGTGTAGCTGAGGAGGAGCTGGACTGCGTGGACATGGAGGGGCCTGTGGTGTGCTGGGAGAGCCTCGGCCTGCCAGACTTGGACTGTGACGAAAAGCCTGGGTGGATCTCCAGCAGCAGCCTGGCAGGAGAGCTGATCCAGCCCGGCCCACAGGAGGTCTGAACGCTGAGCCCACACACAAACACTCTCTCATGCAGCATGGAGAGGCTGGACTGAGACACAGTGTGGAGATATAAGGAGCGACGGGATAGTCAGAGACACTGCATGTTACGGTGACGAGGACACTAAATGTGGAAGGACGCTGATGAGCGACGTGGGAAAAAGAAATGAGAGCAAAGCCAGGCGGAGAGAGAGAGACGCTAAGAGCAAAGGAAAAAGTGCTCAAAGACAGAAACTGAATCCCACTGGAGGAAAGACTCTCATAAAAGATCAAAAACTCTTTAGATGACTTATTTATTTTTTGTAGTAGTAAAATATTATTTCATATGAATGTATCTGTTTTAAAGGAAAGTTTGTCTTTTATATTATTTATGCCTTTTGGATGAGAAATACTTTTTATTTTTTGTTGTTTTGTCCCTCTGTGTTCCGCCCAAGTGTGGAGATTAGCAATTGTCTGTGTAAAGTTTTGTAATAATATAAAGAGAAGATATGGAAGAGTAAACAACAAACTATTTTCAATGTCTTTCCTCCCTTCTTTCAAGCGCGGCGCCCAGTGAGTGATTGCCACAGTGAATTTCCCGGCCCGGGTCCAAACCCATCGATATTTCTGGCAGGTCTTTGATGCGGTCGGTGATGGGCTGTTCCACTGCAGTGACCCCTGAACGGGGTGAACACTCCCTTCACTGTTCAGATTAAGGCTGCTGCTCTTTGCTTCAGTGAATACTTGATAGCTCATCACTTTAGGGAAAACGCACTGTTGCTTCGGGAGCACTGCTGACCTACTGGCCCCAATCTGTTAGACAAGAGGGGGAAGTTACATTAAAACACACTTTTTAATATAAGCGTGTTAGAACGACGCTGCTGCTGCACCAACCTTTCTAATCCTGATATCACAAACATGAAAGGTTTATTCTAGAGGTCAAAAGTACAGATCTAAAGAGCAGGAAAAAATCATCTCAGAACTTTTACTTGAGTCACCCATGACTGCTCCATTTCAAGAAAACCTAAATGTTCCTCAATAACATGGTATCTAATACTTAAAGGTGACATATTATGCTCTTTTTCATCAATATATGTTGGTCTAAGAGGTCCCCAAAACATGTCTTTAAAGTTTATGCTCAAAAAAACACCCTCTTCTTCAGCCCTGCTCAGAACGGTCGGTTTTCTCTCTGACCACGCCCCCTCAGGAAGTGGATATCCCGTGGATTTTTTTCATTTTCGGGGGGTTTGTAGACATGCCAGGGACACACGTTTCAGGTAGAAAACCATTAAAAAGTCGATTTTGCATGATATGTCACCTTTAAAGGGTCAGTTCACCTCATTCATAAAAAAACAGACAGTTTCCTTTAGTTTTCCTCACAAGAAAAAGTGGTTTAAACCAAAGACTGTATACATAATGGACATAGTATCCGTGACGTCACCCATCTGTTTCTGAAGCACTGTTTTGAGGCCAATCGGCAGCCATATTGGAATTGTTGAACTCAACATAACTTCTGTTGAGCGAGTGTGATCTAAAGAGGCGGGCCTTTAGCCTCCTCGCCAAGTAAGCTGTGCCTCTCATTGGAAAACTTGCAATCTCAATATCTTTGAAATTGCCGCGTTATGAAAAAATTCAACCCCCTGTACAGTGTGTGCCGATCCAGAAATGAGCTATCCAGGCTACACTCGTCTTTTGTACCAGACTGTGAACATGTTTTTTAATTTTTAATTTTTTAAGGTATATTTTTGGGGCTTTTTGCCTTTATTGATAGGACATATGAAGAGAGACAGGAAATGTGGGGATTAGAGAGCGGGGGTAGACCATAGACTGTAAATAAAAATGGACAGCGTTGCTCCGCCTCTTCCTGTTGTACGGTTCTGAAGCCAAAAAATCCCTCTCCTGGGCGCCGCCATTGTGCAGCCAGAGCCTGTGAAGCCACTGTAACGAGCTCCGCCCTACAGTGTACAACACAAGATGCTGTGTGTCCTTTGTCCCTCTACGGCGGCTGTGAATCAAAGGAAACCCAGAAGTAAAACCCCGTTTTTTAAACTCTAATAACTAACGAAAAAGAAACTTTTCAGAAAAAAGAGGCCTTGGACACAAAACAGTCAAATACTAACTACATATAACCACAGCATACGGATGGGAGAAACATTCGTACAACGTGTATTTATTTTTTAAAGTTTGACTGCTCCTCCATTCAAATGAATGGAGGAGACAGATTTTTGACCTATACTGCAGCCAGCCACAAGGGGGCAGACACTCCGCTGAAGGCTTCGCCACCAGCCGAGCGGAATGCACCCCTGGGGTAGACATGCAGCGGATGGTCGCGGCCGGGAGTCGAACCGGCGACCTCTGCGACGAGGACTATTGCCTCTGTATGTGGGGTGCTTGGACCGCTAGGCCACCAGAGCCCCGCTGTAAACATGTTTATTTCTGCTGTAAAGATCGTCTTTTTTGAATGGGTGTGTATGTGGTTTCCAGTGCTTCCAGAGCCAGCCTCAAGTGGACACTTGATGAACTGCAGTTTTTAGCACTTTTGCATTGGCTTCACTCCTCACCAGAAGTTGGCGCTTGGTTTAAACATGGATGTCGGTGGATTATTTAAAGTAAATGTGACATATTTTGTGAGAAGATGTTAGATTTTCAGTTTTTGTTTGTAACATATTGGAGAGAGAAATCTCTGAAGCCAAAGGTTCAACATTTGTAATCAAACTTAACTACGTATTTGGTTCCAGAGGGAGTTAAGTTGTGAAATATATTTTGTTATTTGGGTGAACCAACTCTTAAAGTAGCACACAAACTGTGAGAGTTGTTAAAAATGGCCATCTGTCTCTGTTTAATGACATTACAATCCAGGATTTCTGGGAACTGCGGGCTGAATCGCCAGCTGGGCTGAGGACAAATTGGACAGTGGTATGTTAGAAGTAGAAGTGGAAGTGAGTCTCTCTCTCTCTCTGTGTGTGTGATGCTCCTGATGTGTGAGAAAGCTGCAGATAACTCATTCATAAAAACCCGTGTACTACACTCCTCAGGTTTCAGCCAAACCCATTTTCAGAAGGCTTAAAGCCCTCAGTAGGTTTTAAAATAATCTCTGTGCTACGCTGGCTGATTGGAGTTGATGGGATTGCAGGCGGGCAGATGACAGGGCTGGCTGTGCTTCACTGAGGATGACTGTGGTGCAGGCTTTCCATGCTTGGTGCCTGTCTGCCCGCGTTTGTGCCAGAGTCTGCTGCCAGTCCTCAGGCCCCGGCTCGCCTGGCATCTCTCCTCCCACTGATGCTATACGGGATATTCCTGGCACCCGGATTTACTCGCCTGCTGCTCAGGCGTGGCTCTGCCTCTTCCGGCTGGTATTTTTAGTGTCGATTGAGACTGGCGGCATTCGTTCAGTACACTTGACTTCAGTTTTCCCAGGAGTTGCCTGCTTTAGAGTTGTGGAACTTAAAACCCTTACATTTTTGTGCTTCAAAGTTGCAAATTGAGTCTTTGAACGTTCTCAGCACAGTGTCGTTCAGTTCCTCTAATCTTTTGTTTTATTTCCATTCAGTAGCTGATCTTAGAGTCCATTATTATCTCCTCTCTGCCATGAGGAAGAAAGAGGAACAAACAATGGGTAGGAAATGAAGCTGGAAACGACAGAGAAATGGTCTGAGGAGGGAGAGGGGATGCTGACAGATGCAGGCTGAGCTGATGAGGAGAAGATAAGGGCAGGGTTGTCTCTAAATGAGCTGCTTCTCCATCTCCCACGTCTATCAGTCGGCACTCTGCCTCAGCCCTGCCCTGCACCCTCTACCCACGCAGCTACACCCCTTCATTAAGGAGCCCATGGGAACAAGAAAGCTCATTGTCCGCCCTGGAATTTCTGCCCCCTTGCTGCAGAGCCGACCTGTTAACGCCGGTCCCTCTCCCCTCCGCCCACCATTCTTCCTCTCTCTCCTCTCCAGCACACTCTGAATGAATGCAATTCTTATGAATCGGGCAGTGTGTTGTTAACTCACTTGATTCAGCCCCAGGCGGGTTTCATCCTTGAGATGTCACAAACCGCAAGTGAAGCATGTTGTGGTTGGATGAACTCCAACGGCATTCCTCTGGGTCCTCAAAAAAGACGCGCTCACATGTGGTATGAGATAATAATAATCTATATGTTCTGCTGAAGGAGATTCACTCCATGTTTGTTATCTGGATCAGGTCCTGAAGATGTCCCACACCAGGGGCGTTACTAGGCATAAAGCTCTACTGGGGCACAGGCCCCCTACTATTTCCCCTTCCACACACACACACACACACACACACACACTTTTTATGGGCAGGTGTTTTCTCGTGCCCTCTAAAGAGATCCAGAGCTTTTTTCCAGTGAAACCAGTGCTCACAAATGTTTCATGTTTCATGTGTTTACCAAACATCCTACATGAGAAACAAAAAGCTGCATCTCTATTTACAGAATATTATAACCAGGGAAAGCTTTCAAGCCATTGTGAATTTAAAGCTGGGGTTGGTAATCAGATTTAGATACACTTTTTGTCATACTGGTTAAAATGATCTTTATGTCCTGATGGCAATCATTACATGATGTGTTCCTAAAAAAGAGTGAGAAAAAACTGCTATCTACAGCCGGAGTAAACCTGGGAAAACACCAACCAATCACCGTTTTTTGGCTCCCCAAATTTTAAACCAATCATATCCCGTCCTGCGTTCTGCCCTCCTCCTGCGCGTACATTTCCCCGGCGTGCACTCCTCCGAGTCCCCGTCTCCTGCCTCTACTTCCCCTGACTCTATTTACTGCCCCTCTCGCTCGTCCTCGGGCCTGTCCCCTCTGACCTGATGAGGTGCTTTGCTCAGGACTGTAGTCCGGATCAGAGTCTAAAAAGCTCTCACCAACAAGCAGAATAATTAATGACGTTCAGTAAGTCCGACAGAAAATATATATGTACTGTAGCGTCCGTCCGGACGCTGTAGTGATGACGAGCCGATTCGTGAACACGTTGATCTTTAATAACCGGTCACTGTCGGCCGTGATCACGCCAACCAACAAAACAACAATCAATGTTTGAATGAATGAAAAACTTCTCCTCTCCTCTCTCCCACTCGCACACTCTATACCTCTCCTGATGCCTTCACTGACCGTCAACACTGTAGGAATTAAGATCATCTACACTGAACACGTTTAACAAACAGTAGATCTGTTACAGTATTATATATGTGTTATAACTTAACTCCTGATATCGTGTCACCGGTACAACTGGATAATGCTAGCATGATAGTTGTGAGTACTAACAGCAGCCATGTTTGTTTGTGTTTTTAACTTTCACTATGATAATGTTTTGGTGAGGACTGGTTTTGAATCAGTCACCATCATATGGTCGAGAATCAGCGGCGCTCGTGCATGTGAGCGGGGGGGCGTCGTTTTGGAGGAGCTCTGAGGGAGGAGGGGAGGGGTTAGACGGAGTCATGAGGAAAAGCTACATTCAAATTCATGCTGGTTTTCCGAGACAACCAACCCTAGCTTTAATGATGGTTTTTTTTTAACCCAAAGCAGTGCTGGGGATAGTGGGACTTCACTTGTTTAGGAATTAATGAATGCATGGGAAACACTGCGGTGGATGCGCCTAAAGTCTTTTCCTTTACTTCCAATGGCCAGTCCACCCCTGATACTGGGGCACAGCTCATTTATACTGAGGCACGTGCCCCAGTAAAGGGGGTCTGGCGACGCCCCTGTCCCACACCCAACTTTCAACCACAACATCTGTAGCTGTACCAGTTGGACGTAATCAGAAGTGAAAAACAGCACTGGCTCATTTTTGTCCCAGCTGCAATAATTTAAGTCTCCCCGTTTTCTCTGTCAACAGACTAAACAATTCAAGTCTGATCGTTCTGCTCTGGATCAATAATGATCCGTCTGATCATAACAAAGTCTGACCTGTTGACAAGAGCTGACTTTCAGGAGAAAAACAATGCTCTTTACATGAGTCAGAGGAAACTCGGAGAGCCACAGTCTCTGAAAATAAACCGGCAATGTGTTCATTTTTATTCACAAACCACTGCAGGATCTGTTCGCAGATATTCACATGATATGTTTATTTTATGTGCATGAATTGTTTAAGAGAACATTTGTTTTATGTGCACAGTTTCTGTCAAGGTGTCTGTCACTTCAAAGGAGCCACAATGTTCCCCCAGAAACCGTTCAGCAACTAAAACTCACCCTGGAGCGGTTTTGTCAGCGTGCTCTGGATGTGTCTCTCACTCTGCTGAAAGTGACAAAACACAGCGGTTAAATAATGAGCCCAGTCGAACACACTTAAATAAAGACGAACCACACAGAGGGTGGCCATTAGGAATAAGCACAAACAGTAATGAACAATATTTACTTCAAGAAAAACAAACTAGACATAGCCTCGTCTAATGAACTCGTCGTCCAGATGGTTTTAATAATCAACACAACACAAAACCGGTGAAGTATTTGAAACAGAAACCACAACCTCAGGTCCACACGGTGTCACGCTCTGTAAGTTTATATGGCTACAAAGATTGCAGGAGACAATAGCTCAGTCTTTGACTGATCAAAGTGTTTCAGTGTGTCTAACGGTCCAGTCTGGTGCTAAAGAGCCTGCTCTCCAGAGTGACACCAAATATTCCCACACTCTTCAGATATTTTAGCCACGACTGCTTCCAATTATTCACCCGCTTTTCAATGACATGCTTTCAAGATCTCTGCTTTAGTCCCAAAACAAATGAGGTGAGTGACATTTTATTATTAATCAGTCATTTTTTCAGCTAACTGGATACAAAATGAGCAACAGCAGTGTGTCTCACCAAAAAAACGCTTCCCCAGACACTTCAAACAGACAGAAACCAGGACTTTATAGAGACACATTTTTCTGCTGGACTCACTATAAAGTTTGGGATTCAGAACGACAGCTGGAAGAAATGAAATGATCAAAACTAATGCTGCAGAATCTGTGATCTTCTGACCCGCTGGTATGTGTCACAAAGGGGAAATATATTTTTGACCAACAATCATAAATTTGAAGTTTTACTGATTTCTGTAACTCATTGAGTTTGGTGAAGGAATCATCACAGATCACTGTCAGGTGTGGGAGCCTGATCACCCCTGATTTGGAGCTGGTGTGTGAAGCTTATATATACTCCCTGTGCTGCCTCATGAGCTCACCTTCAGAGGTAGTGAGATGATCTCTCCTGTGTCGTGTTGTTTGCTGAAGCACCACCAAATCTCTCTGGCAATTTGTTATCCATTTTTTGTCGCTATAAGAAAACAGTTTGGTTAAAGTCGGGCTGGTTTGTACCCCGGTCTCTTTTGTTCTCCTCTAAGGCATCTCTAGTAGCCTTTGAGTTTTCCTGAGTCTCCCAGCGCTGATTTAGTTTTCTCCTTATCTTTGTAAAGCTTTAAGTTAAAGGAACCTCTATCTTTATTTTTGTTTTCTCCCTCTCAATTTTATTGTTTGTGATCTTCGTGGTTATTCCTCTTGAAATAGCTTCCAGAACCCCTGTTGTCAGCATTTGCATCCCTAATTCCCTCATCCTGACAGATTTCACTCCTCCTGACTTCACCCAGCTTTTCTGGAACTTGAGAAAACTGTTAAAAGTTCAGAAATACTTTATTTATCCCAGGGAGTGAAATTCAGCAAAATATCTCATTTATTCTCATTGATAATTTACCACAGCTCGAGTACATTCTTTGATCAGTCGCGTCCTGTGTGTAACACTGTTGTGCGTTGACTTAAAATAAACAGTGTTGAAGATTGAGGCAGAAGAAAGCATAATAAATTATTAATGCAATTAAATTAATCCAATGAAATGAAGGATCATTGTATCTTTGTCACCAGATTGAGCTATTTTATTTAAAGTGATGCATAAACACACCAAACACTTGTTTTAGAGGATGCCTTTCACTGTTTTTTCCCCCAGTAGGTTTTCCTTCATGCCTGAAATGGTCAGCAGAAGGGAGCTGTTATTGATTGTTTGCAATCTGCAACCCCACAGCTACAAAATACTTCATCCTGGTCCTTTAAATCTATATTTCTACTGGTCAAATGTCCCTCATCTGTCATGGTTGCAAAAACATCTCAGCAGAGAAATCCTGAAGAATTTAAGAGCAAAACTATGTGCATGACTACACACCGCAACCATTCCCTGTTTATTAATATGGACAGCGCTCCTCCATCTCCTCCCATTGTGGGATGCAAAGCCAAAATACCGCTGTGATGGGCACTGACATATTGCGCTGGTGGAGCCAAGGCATGCACAGAGAGCTGCAGGCCTTACGTCCCACTACTCCCATTTCACGTACCGATAAAACATCAAAGATCCCTCAGGCTGGCTCAGTCCACAGCAGGATGTATTCTTGTGTTGATTTGAAGTAGTGTTCGTGTTAAACTGGACATAAATCAGCATGATAAGAACTAACTGCTCTGACAGAAAAGAAGAAAATAGTTGGAGTGTATTTTAATGTTCTAGTTTGAGGCATGTTCCACCTGTTATAATGGAGGAGGCAGGGTTTATGACCTATACTGCAGCCAGTCACCAGGGGTAGCTCTAAAGGTTCTAGCTTGAGTCTATAACCACAACAGGTAAGTCAGAGAAACCAAGTTAATCACAGGAGATGGTATGAACGACACACACAGACACACAGGGATAGAGGCCATGAATCCTAACAGTAGATATTAAAGCATCAAGCTGTGATGATGCTGCTCAATAACCAAACAGAGTTAACTTCAGTCATCCTCCACATCAAGCCGTGTGAAGTAGAACGTGATCCTGGCCCCGTCGTCGGTGTCGTACAGAGCCTGGCAGGTGTACATCCCCGCTGCCTCCCTCTGCAGCTCCTCTATGACTAAAGCTGACGTGTTCACAGGAACCTGAATGTGACCCAGGCCGCTGGACTGAGCCTGCAGCTTTGGGCCCTGTCCGTAGTTATAAGCCAGAGCTACATTATTATCAGTTCCTGGTTTGGTGAACCCCCAGATGAAGATAGTGGGCACAGCTGAACCGCAGTCCAAGATGACTGAGCCTCCCACTGACGCCGTTGTGTGGGAGCGAATGTACTCCACCTCCTCCGGATCGAGTATCTCCAGACCTGAAATACGAGACATCAGGAGTCGGTTAGTGTTACTGCGGGGAAAGAAAATCTTGTGTTGTTTTCTACACAACGACAAACAGCCTCTACACGCTCAGTATTGACAGATGTTTATTAGTCAGTGTCTTCTGAATACTTTTACAAGACCTCACAGCTTGTTGGGAATGGTCTGCATCAGCTGTGGGGGATGAACAACACTTAATTAAACACACTATTTATCTGCCCTCGGCCTGTTTGATGGATCACAGTTTATAGCCCCTGCCTCTGGCTGTGCTTAGCAATTTGATAGAATAATGACAGCAGTTTGTGATAAAGTGAAGTCGACTCGCCTCGACATGTCTTCTACTTTGAATATTTGTAGTTAAGGTAAGGTATAGAGTCCTTACCTTGCAGAGGAAGAGTCAGCCAGCAGAGGAGGAAGCAGAGATAAGGAATCATGGTCAGACTTCTCACGGCGTCACGAAGCTGCAGCTGAGAATCCAAAACCAGGACGTTTTTTAAAACCTCTTGCAAAGGTGAGTGTTTGTCTCCTCTGCTGTCCACACACTGCTCTTCACACTCAGAGTGACTTAGCGTGCCTGCAGGACTGACAGCGAGAACACTTTCCAAACTACACTGGATTCCCTTTAAATTATTCATCGACGCGTCCACCTCCCCAGTGTCGCTCCATTCTGCCCGTCTCTCCAGCATCACCACTCATGACCGAGCTAATGGCCAGACCGCCGAGTGAAAGGTGTAGGGTGTCAGGATGATGCCATCGCTTCATATATTATTGAATAAACTGATGGAGATAGTCTTTTTTAAGAGATTCCAACACTCCCAGTGTGAAATGAAAACCAGAGCACGGCAAGGTCCCACGCAAACACCTGCCAGTTATTATTTACCCTCTGAGGGGCATGCAGTCAGCATCACATCACAGCTGATTCATGTCGTCTGCTCATAACTGCTTCTCTTATGAATCACTAGAAAGCATTGTGTTATCTCCATAGAGGCAATACACACACTTTAAAACGCAGTTAGTGCATTATTTATGCACACGTATTCATCCCCAAATCCTTAGATACTTGTTGAAGTAGGACACTCATGCAACTTTTTTTTGTTGCAATGAAAAAAGTCTCTGTTTAGACTAGATTTAGGAGGAGAAAAACAGTGAGCATCATTAGTGGCTGCCAGTAAAAACTCTGTTTCCCACAGCTTGCCTGATGTTTGGGCCTGCGAGCTGCAGCAGAAGAGGCTGAAGCTGAGCTGAGCTGCCCATAAAGCTGCTCTGACTGCAGGCAGCACCCAGACTGAAGAGAAGGCTCTAATTAGTAAGGACTTAGTGTTCAGCTTTTTTTTAAAGAGGGGGGGGGGGGAGGGAGGAGGTGGACTATATTTAGAAGCTGCTGGAAGGCAGACAGATGTAATAAAAACACAATATAAAACAACATGGTTTCTGAGGGCAGAGTGGACTGGCAGATGAAGTTCAAAAATGTCTCAGAGAAACGCCGACGAGCTAGTAAACACTTTGCATGATGATGTTATTGATCAAACTATCAAAGAGTACATTACAAGGGTAAGATTTGACCTGAGGATTAAGATAATAATGTTTGGAAAAGAGCAGAAACAAGACAAGACACCAGAAACGAGGGGCAGTGAGGAGACAGTTAAAGCAAAGAGTGCTTCAACCTGTTTGGTGGTTAAAGTGTCTGCAGCTTTTCTTTCCCCTGCACCGACACAGAGAAGATATACAACAACTTTATGAGGAGTTAAAACAAAGCTTTCACTCTGTCTTCTTCTGCAAACATCTGTTCACTTTTTTGAACTTCACTTTTTGCACTCAGCTGGCTCGCACCCCAGCATACAGATCAGATATGTCACTATGATTGGCACCGTAAGACATCTCATCCTAAAGTCTGCCATAAATCCATCAAAACAGCCTCAGAAAAGAAGAATCTTTCCATTCATTACTTTAACACATGGTCAAAATAGTACAGTATCATTGCATTAACACCATCAAAGCTAAGGGACAAAATTGGTTTTGTGACACAAGCACCTGTTAGCGTTTGGCTTATGAGGATTATGTACAAAAGATAAAAATGTTTGGATATGAGCAGCAACAAGACAAGATACCAGAAATGAGGGGCAGTGAGGATACATAAGCAAAGAGTGCTTCAACCTGTTTGCTGTGAAAGTGTCTGCAGCTTTTCTTTCCCCTGCACCGACACAGAGAAGAGATACAACAACTTTATGAGGAGTTAACAAAACAAAGCTTTCACTCTGTCTTCTTCTGCAAACATCTGTTCACTTTTTTGAAGCTTCACTTTTGCACTCAGCTGGCTCACACCCCAGCATACAGATCAGATATGTCACTATGATTGGCACTGTAAAACATCTCATCCTAAAGTCTGCCATAAATCCATCAAAACAGCCTCAGAAAAGAAGAATCTTTCCATTCATTACTTTAACACATGGCCAAAATAGTACAATATCATCATTTTAACACCATCAAAGCTAAGGGATGAAGTTGGTTTTGTGACACAAGCACCTGTTAGCGTTTGGCTTATGAGGATTATGTACAGAAGATAAAAATGTTTGGATATGAGCAGCAAGAAGACAAGATACCAGAAAAGAGGGGCAGTGAGGATACATAAGCAAAGAGTGCTTCAACCTGTTTGCTGTGAAAGTGCCTGCAGCTTTTCTTTCCCCTGCACAGACAGAGATAAGAGATACAACAACTTTTTGAGGAGTTAACATAACAAAGCTTTCACTCTGTCTTCTTCTGCAAACATCTGTTCACTTTTTTGAAGCTTCACTTTTGCACTCAGCTGGCTCACACCCCATCAGATATGTCACTATAATTGGCACTGTAAGACATCTCATCCTAAAGTCTGCCATAAATCCATCAAAACAGCCTCAGAAAAGAACAATCTTTCCATTCATTACTTTAACACAAGGCCAAAATAGTACAGTATCATTGTATTAACACCATCAAAGCTAAGGGACAAAATTGGTTTTGTGACACAAGCACCTGTTAGCATTTGGCTTATGAGGATTATGTACAGAACATAAAAATGTTTGGAAATGAGCAGCAACAAGACAAGATACCAGAAATGAGGGGCAGTGAGGATACATAAGCAAAGAGTGCTTCAACCTGTTTGGTGGTTAAAGTGTCTGCAGCTTTTCTTTCCCCTGCACCGACACAGAGATACAACTTTATGAGGAGTTAACAAAACAAAGCTTTCACTCTGTCTTCTTCTGCAACATCTGTTCACTTTTTTGAAGCTTCACTTTTGCACTCAGCTGGCTCACACCCCAGCATACAGATCAGATATGTCACTATGATTGGCACTGTAAGACATCTCATCCTAAAGTCTCAGAAAAGAAGAATCTTCCCATTCATTACTTAAACACATGGCGAAAATAGTACAATATCATCGTTTTAACACCATCAAAGCTAAGGGATGAAGTTGGTTTTGTGCCATAACCACCTGTTAGCATTTGGCTGAGTGCATGTGCTGATAAGAGCAGTGGAAATGGTTATAACTCTAGAAATAGAAGTTGATCTTAACATAGTCTTGAGAAGTTGCTCCACGTTGCACAGGGACCTTTGATAATAAAAAACCATTATCCTCCTATAATACATTTATTTTGTTCACTGTTCAAATCTAAGCCCGTATCTGTTCCGCTGGGCCACTGAACCAGCCATGACATCACCATCCTGCAGCTGCTGCACCAGAGCAGGCTTTAATGTCCAGGCTGTGACAAAGGAGAGGCGGAGTGTTTTTTGTCATTAATGGGACCAGTAAGTCCTGTTCAGTTGGAGTACGACTGACCAAATTCTTTACTGGTGAAGCACATCCTCTCTGCACTCTGCAGGCCTGCCACATCTGCTGGCTGCCTGCCTGATTTGCTGCCTGGCTGCTTACAACTTTTTTTTTTTTTTGGAATAAAAAATTGGGAGGAAGAGAAGCAGGCGACTGGAAAAAGTGAGCTGATGAAAAACAAAATGTTTTTGGATGGTGGACAAGCTGGCGACAAAGGGAAGGTTGTATCTTATCTGGACCCTGTAAAAGCTTTCAGGTGCAGTGCCCCATTGAGCGGATCCAACCTGGGCCGAGCTGCAGCGACTTTTTTTCTTCTTGGCAGCAGATGAGAGAACAGAATCAGACCCAGATAGCTGGGACTATATGGGGATCTGTGTAACACATTACTGCCACCCCACCATGTGCCACCCGCCCAGACTGCGAGCACTTGGCAACAATTGTCTTTATGTAAGAGCAAAGCTGGCAAAACAGGTGGGTTTCGTGAGCGTGCCCTATGATTAGATCAGTCATTACCACTGGCATTGTTGAAAGCAAAGCAGCCTCTCATTTCAGTGGACCACCTGTACTGGAATGTGTTACTAAAGCTTAACAGCAGATGATTCAAGCTGTGGATGAGAAAAATAGTCTGTGCTGGCTTACAGTGAGGATGTGTGTTTCCACTTATCATCTAATGAGAGTCTGATTTTCTTTTCTTTGCCTTTATTTCCACAGCGCTGTGCAGCCACTGTGTTTATGTTTTTCTCAGGTTTCCTCACTGTTTTGTCCAGGATGCAGCCATGTTGACTTACTCTTATTTGTAAATGTAGTGGTCCTCTGTGCCCCTCCGTCCTCTGACTTGAGTCCCATACATCTCAAGCTGGCTGCAGCTGGGAGGTTTCCTCCTCCTCCTCCTCCTCCTCCTCCTCCTCCTCCTCCTCCTGCTTTTTCTTCAGTTGACAGTTGTTTCAGGGACCACACATTGAGGAGGTGGAGCGAGGCTGTTGTACTATTCTGGTAGACAGGCTAACATATATTAGCCAGCCTACCGTATTTTTCTGCTCTATCATCATTTATCTGCCAGGCAGGCAGAGCGGAGGTAAGCAAGGTTGAGCTCGTAAAGCACAGAGGCCCTCCTCCATGACCTCCATTTCCCTCCTGGCTCACTCATCTCACAGCCTCAGACCTCGCCATGCTGGCCTCTGCACAGGGCTCCCTGATGGGCCTCTACCTGAATCACAGAGCAGAGCACAGCCACAGCTGACTGGCCTTGGGACAAGAGCAGCAGGAAAGGAAGGGGGCCTCTCTTCCCGACCGAGCCCCAGGAGTATACAGGCACAAAATACTGATTTACAGAAAGCCTCTGCAGCCGTGCACAAATTGTTTTCTCACTAATATTTAGGTTCAGGGGTGTGGGGCCAGAATCAGTTTGTGTTATGCATGACAAAATAATTGAGCTAAGGCTTCTCCTCTCCGCAGCTTCAAACCATTAGTCACAAATATTTAGTCTCTCCGGAGGGAATCATTGATTTACAGTGGAAGGAAAAACCTGAAGTCCAACATACTAGACGACATGGGACATCAATCAGACAGTTACAGTAAACAACCAAATAAAAGAAGAAGTATCTGTGTGTTAAAAGTATCAAACTCTCAGAATGCTGACCATGATGAAGTGCTGCAGAGCAATGCAGTCAAGGTGAGCTGTAAATAATGCAAATATACTGCGCCTGGAACAAAAATAAAGAAATATAAAAATCAGGTGATCTGAGAGGGAACTAAGAATCAAATACAACGACACGGTCAATGAGTTAAAGTTAAGGGTTGACTTTTAAGGAAATAGCAGATCAGTTTCTTGTCAAGAGTTTCATAAGAAGATGATTATCACTGTAAGAACTGTTGGGAAACAATGCAATAGGATACGAAAGGATACAATAAGATGAGGAAATTTGAAACAGTATGATTAACTTTATTGTCTTGGAGAAATGTGTCTTGTTCTCAACAGAGCCATAGCCAAATTCCATTTCAAGCCCATAACATATAGCACAGAAAACTTGTTAGAGAGGTGCCAAAACTGCAGTTCCACTAATGGCCACTTGAGGCTGGTTCAATCCCCAGAGAGTTTTCCATGTTAAAATGTCTAACTCTAGATAAAAATAAAAATGTTTACAGTCCTGTTATTAATCTCCATCACTGACTTTAAATTGTGTGTGCATTTGCTTATAAGTTAACCCTCTATATTATATTTAGGCTTAAAAAAAGTGGCTGTTGGGGCGCTGGTGGCCTAGCGGTCTAAGCGCCCCACGATCAGACGCTACAGTCCTCATCGCAGGGGTCGCCAGTTTGATTGCCGGCCGGTCGACCATCTCCTGCATGTCTTCCCCCACTCTCTACTCCCCACATTTCCTGTCTCTCTTCAGCTGTCCTTTAAAATAAAGGCAAAAAGGCCAAAAAATATAACTTAAAAAAAAAAAAAAAGTGGCTGTCACCTCAGTCTCTGAATACAATCTCTTCTCAATCCAAAAAACAAACAGCACAAGCCTAAATGTCAAAAATGACGCTTCAAATTAGTAATCAGCAAACTAATGGCTGACATCACAGCGGCAAAATCGAATCTGATTCACAGTTTAGGCTTAAAGTGGAAAGAAGGATCCCTCAGGACCTCTAAAGCTCTGCAGTTAGAATTTTTATTTTGACGACTTCCTGACTTTATCTTAACACTTGTTCAGGTTGTGAACAGATGAGCTTGTTGATAAGTTTACCTTCACATTCAAAGCTGTGTAGATTTGATAAGGATTTTAGCTCAACATCAAAGTGATTTCTTAGTTCAGTATTTAGTGTTGAAGCTTTTTTTTCCCTTTAAAATAGAACAAGAGGAAACTGCCTTTGGGCTGAGATTATTCCACTTGTTCTCATTTAAAAACAACTTGGGGAAACTTGAATGGAGTGTTGTTCTCTTGAGACCCCACTGAGAAGATCTGCTGATTCTGCCTTGTTTCAAGATGTTTACACACACACAGAGAGAGAGACTCTGTAAGAGGAGAACTCACAGCAGATCGAACAGGAGCTGCGAGTCTGCACTAAGTGAAGATTTAATTTGGTGTCAGAAGGACACAGTGTTAACACTCACTGTATTGCTAACCAGGGTCTGACTGTGGTCATTTCTTACAGTGTGCTGGTGTGAGTGGAGCTTGCGACATGCTAGGTCGGGTATGTAAACCACAGCAGTACAGAGGGCCTGGCACTCTCCCCTCTGCTGAAGCAGAAAGCAGGTCCATGTCAGGGAACGTGTGTGAAGTCCTGGACGAGCTGACCTGGAAAGAACCAGATGGGGATTGGGGTTTAAGAGCCATAGAGGCCTTCTGCAAACAACATATGGAAAGGCTTTGGCAGCTAATGTAGCGTGGAGTATTTATGTACTGAGCACAGACTTGACCACTGTCCATCAGGATCTGGGGAGCAGATATGCCACAAACAGTCACGACCTCTGCAGACCATTTCCACTCGACCGCCTCATCTGGTCCAGCCCACATCCCGTTCTCCCCTGGGGACCCTCACTCACTGCTCCTGGTTCAGCTGTTTAGTGCACAGTAGCTCATACCCACAATCCTCTCTGAGCAGGTGGTCTGTCATAGGCCTCTTTGTTTTCCACAGTCACTCATGGCAGCTGAGGACAAGAGGAACAAGCAATAATCCAGCGCTCTGGGCTTTTTTGGCAGTGCTCTGGATTTATTCATTAAGTGGGAATATCTTCATAGTAGATTATCAGAGTGAGGCTGACAGTGGTTTTACTTAATGAATGTTAAATGTGCTGATTTTACAAACTGTGTTTTATTAAGTTCAACAGGGCAACATGAGGGCAACACCGGCTGCAGCTTGGACACTACAGACAAATCAGTCATATTTATAATAATAATGATAATATCAATAATAATAATAATACATTTTATTTATAAAAGCGCTTTGAAAGTTTATTGAAGACACTTTACATAAAATAAATTATACAATAGATAAGCAATAGAGTAGATAATTAAAAACCTTTCTTTAAATCAATTATACATTAAAAGCCTTTCTAAATATGTGGGTTTTGAGTCTGGATTTGAATGTGGTGAGTAAGGGAGAGAGTCTATGGTGTTGGGGGAGAGAGTTCCAGAGGGTGGGGGCAGCGGCAGAGAAGGCCCTGTCCCCCCAGGTTCGGTGCTTGGGTTTGGTGAGATGGGTGCGGAGGTTGGCAATGGTGGTACAGAGGTTGCAGGTGGGATTGTATGGCTGCAGAAGGTCGGTGAGGTAGAAGGGAGCTAGACTATGGAGGGCTTTGCAGATTATGAGTAGGATCCTGTACTGTATTCTGGAGGGGTTGGGAAGCCAATGGATGTTCTGGAGGACTGGGGGTGATGTGGTCTCTGGAGCGGGAGTGAGTGAAAAGGTGTGCAGCTGAGTTTTGTATGTATTGTTATTTGTTGTATATTCATCATCTGAGCATGTACATTGAACATAGTGGTTGATTGTGTTTGTCAGACAGATGCTCAAAGAGGACCTTAATCAGTGATACATGGATGATGGAGCACCATGATAGGGACCAAACTCCAAACTTGGGTCTGTGATCATTTAAGGGATTATATTATCCTGTGTCCTTGCATGACTAAGTATTTAATATAGAACTACAGTACAAGAATGACTGATGGTTATATCCCATGATATGATTGGTTAAAACTGGTTGGCTCAGACTGAGGTAGCCATACTTCATGGGATTGTATTTTGCAATAAGGATAGAAAGAACTATCTTTATTGAGATCCTGTTGGCTGTATTACCAACTGGATTTTGGACGTGTCACCCATTACATTTGAAATTATATTCATTTTGTGTTGTTTTGCCAAAGCAGTGATGCAGAAGTATTTTCTTTGCACACTTCACATCATCCAAAAAGGTGACAGTGAAAGCAACAAGTGGAGTTGAGGTCTCTGCATAACTTGTTCCCCATGTTCTGTGATGAGTTCATGGATAAAGTTGGAAGTTAGCAAAACAAAGATTTCTAAAACTGCTGCACGCTTTCAGAAACCATTATCACTTATGTTAAGCATGAAGAGTGTAAATTGACTAAAACATGCACAAACACAGATGTTTAAATTGCTTGGGGCAGATCCTGACTTCATTTCTCCTCTTTAGTGTCAGACGACATATTTCACTGTCACTGTGACCCCTGTATTCATGTTCACAGTGTTTATGCTGCAGCATTTGACGAACACTTTGTATTATTATCCAATTTATCACCAGATGTAGGACAGTAAATTATCAGACTCTCTCAACAGAAGCCAACACTGTGGCATGTCGACAATTTAAACGTTAAGACGTTTCCCAAAAACCAAAAATTAGCTTCGAAATGGCTTCAGACATGATGGAAAAATTACTATTTTGTTTTCACTGCTGTAATGGAGTTGTCAAACATGGTTTAACTCCTTCGTCTCTTGGAAAAATATACATCCTGCGTGTAATTTACGAGCGCACCACTAATTTGTGTGAGCGGGGGGTGTGAACATGCATGATGCTGCCTGGCACTCACTGATGTAAGAAATCACAGCCAGAGAAGAAGAAGAAGTTCTGAATTTCTCAGGATCCCTCTCACTGCTTAACACACTAAGATGTTAAATATTATTCATATAACAAAACAGGCTTAAAGTGTGTTAGTCCTTTAAAATCATTTAAAGTTTCTTCCATTCTCTCAAATAAAATGAGAAAGCTTTCACTTTCAGATTCAGCTTATCTCTCAGTGTGGGTTCAAGTGAATCTCTCATGTTGAAGAAGCTTTGAAACTCAACCCAGAGTGACTTTATGAAAAAAACAATCTCATATATTATACTAACACTGATGATAACTGATATATGATTACCTTATCTGTCAGCTACAGCCTGAACCCCTCTGATTGGGGATCAGCTCTCTCTCTCCTACATTACTATGACATGCAGCTGATGCTGTTCCTGATAGTGAAATCCATTTTTACAACGAAAGGGAGCAAAATAAATTAATCACTACCGTCTAAAATTCAAATTGACTTCTGCACCATGAAGGGGGGAGACAAATCACCAGATAACAGCAGACCAGAAGATCCTCATCATTAATTCATTGATCGATCCATCCATCCATCATCTATACAGCTCATCCTGCTTGGGTCATGGGGGACTGGAGCCTAGACCAGTTAATGGGCGAATGGCAAGGTACAATCTGAACAGGCCGCACTGGCACAGAACATGAAAAATCCACACAGAAAGGCCCCAGTTGGGATTCAAACAGGAACCTTCAAGATAACTGCAGATCAGCTCTGTTCCATTCCATCCCATCCCATTCCATTCCATGCCATGCCATTCCATCCTATTTTAATCTATTCTTTTCTATTCTATTCCATTCCATCCCATCCTATCCCATTCCATTCTCTTCCATGCCATCCCATCCCATTCCATCCCATTCCATTCCATTCCATTCCATCCCATCCCATTCTCTTCCATGCCATTCCATTCCATCGCATTCCATCACATTCCATCCCGTTCCATTCTCTTCCATTCCATTCCAATATATTATATTATATTCCATTCTATTCTATTCTATTCTATTCTATTCTATTCCATCCCATTCAATTCCATTCCATTCCATCCCATTCCATTCTCTTCCATCCCATTCCATTCTCTTCCATGCTGTCCCATTCAATTCCATTCCATTCCATTCCATTCCATCCCATTCCATTCTCTTCCATTCCATTCCATTCTCTTCCATGCCATCCCATTCAATTCCATTCCATTCCATTCCATTCCATTCTCTTCCATTCTCTTCCATTCTATTCCAATATATTCTCTTCCATCCCATTGCATTTCGGTTTTATATACACTGAAAAGTAGAGTACACAGTCAGTGGCATGACATGCATGTTGCCCTGACGCCGGCTCATCCCTCCAAACTAATAAACTCAAACTTTCACAAACTGCAGAGATGAATCTTCAGAGCCTCATCCTCTCTTCATAAAGACTCTTTAACCCTGGTGTTTACCAACTTTAACTCAAGGAAGAAGAACCCAAGAACAGTGATTTAAAGTGACATTCTGCAGAAACCCTCTAATAATAATAATAATTGCATTATAAAAAGCTCCTTATACACATAAAACAAACTTTATTGACAGCTTGAGGTTCATCTGTAGTCACGACTCGCCCATCCAGTCTCTTATAATCTCAAACCTCTCAGTGTAACATTTGACAGATGTTTCCATGTGAAGAGGTAAAAGCCACCTTCAGCGGGAGACTCATTCTCTCCTCTTACTGTTCCCTTCAGCTCCTTTACAAGCGTCTTAAATGGATACTTGCTCATTCTGAAGAGCTTTATGTGGAGGAGGTCACGAGAGCTCTTTGGGTGGGAAAGGTGACTGTAAAGTTGTTCAAGTAACTGTTGCTTTTGTTCCTCCTCTCATTACCTGGACCCTTGGAGTATTATAAGTACAAAATGACTTCAGTTAAATCTAGCATGGTGGGGGTTTGTTTGCAGGAGAATTAAATGCACATGAGGACTGAGAGTTTGCAGAGACATCTTGAGACACAGCAGCATCTTACTTTTCTGTTTAATGCGCCTAAAGAAGAATAAAAGGAAAGTGTTTAATGATTTAATCTGCAGTTTAAAAAAGGAGCTTTACTATAATAATACACAAGGTTGAATGCCACAGATTAAACCTCTGACAATGTCCTTGCAGACGCCACGTAGATACACAACGAACTATGTGCAGCACACGGCCTGTGAATTTCACAGAGGGTCACAAATCTGCGACAGGCCGTATCACTCTCCTGCAGCTCTCTCCTCTCGCTGCATGTTTTTTGTAAGGTAAAGACATTAAAGCATTACATTTTTTTCAAAAACAAACTTGAACCCTGGAGTGCCTTCCCCATCTGGAAGCAGTAGAGGGCTTGTCTAAAAGATAAAAACGATATGAATCGCTGCTGGCAACTCAAATGTCCAGTCTGGGATCAATTACATAGACAGGATTCAAAGTCAGAGAGAGCGGGAGGGGGGGATACAGATTCTATATCGTGGTCTGCTCCAGCATACACCCACACACACACACAAACACACACATACACACACTCACTAAACAAACTGCTCTGTGACCTGCAGCTTTGTGCACACAGTTCTAGTGTCTGGTTATGGATTGGCTGGGACCGCATGCTGCCATGTTCCCTCCCCGCTCGCACTCTGCATTTAACAAGCGACTGATGGCAGATCCAGATGAGGCCGCGCTCAGCCAGCTGCTCTGTCATGTGGGTTTGGGGAAAGGATTTCTGTCAGGATCAATAGAAAGGGCTGGTTGTCTCTTTTACAACTCTGTGCAGTTTTATAGAATAAAAGGAAAACTCGTACAAATATGTTTATTGTTCAATTTGGTGGATTGTTTCCCAGCTTTATGTTCAATGTCCAAGTTTGTGTAATATTTCTCCATCCAGAATTCGTATGCCTCAGCACCATGAAAACATCTGCCAAGCACAGTCTGAGCGAAATGCATTGTGGGATGCTTTAGATGGAAGGGAGGAGGGTCGTAATGGAGTGAATATGAATAACACAAAGTAAAAACAGACAGCGCAGCCAGGAGGGGAGAGAGAGAGGGAGAAAGACAAAAGGATTTAATAGGATCCAGACCGTTCAGAACTCGAGCTGTTTCAAAGGGAGACGTTGCCATATGTACGTCCGCACTCACTGTGTTTGCAGGAGACCTGAGCAGGGAAAAGCAGGCACTCAGAGCTTTACAAAGGGTCACAGCAACACCTCCAGTCCCCATAACCTCCTTTAGGGTCAGGCTTCGATTCACAAATAGTGCAGGACCTCACCTCATGTGGCCCCATTAAACCGCAGCAGCAGGGCCTGCTCTGTGTCTCCCATTACACTCACACATGTAAATACACGCCGTCACAACCGCTCGTCACTTTTACACATTGTTGCACAGACTGGAGGCACTTTGATTGTTCTGCCTTTATGTGGGATCAGATGAGTCCGGATTGAGTCAGGAGCTGGGATAGAATCAAACTGGATTAGTAACACACCTTTATTATAAGTTCAGATACCTTATGTGACATATTTTCACTTTTTTATTCCTTCTTAGATTAAATATAAAATGTAAGTTGATCAGATATTTCTCATCTTTGAAGACGAGTTATGTTTATTCTGAAAGAAGAATTTTTCTCTGAACCGAACAAAGACTAAATATTTTCATGCTGGACTTGGATTTCTGTGCCAACATGGCAGCCAAGTGACAGTTTTTCCAAACCTGAAACATCTGCAGACTTTTTGGACTTCTTTTTTTTTTATTCTCCTGTTTTTCTGTGATTGTGCTCTGCAACGCTGCTCAAGGAGGGAGACTGCGAACAACTGTGTCATGATTAAAATTCATCAGAGAAACTCTACTGCCATCTACTGTTAGCTCTGATAGCCAACAGTGAGAAGAACAGGGATGTTGTGTGATGTCTAAAAAAGCTTCATGGTGAATTCAATTCACATTTCTCCAGTGCTAGCTTCTCTACACTGGCTCCCAATAAAATGTAGAATATAATTTAAAATCCTTCTTTTAACCTACAAAGCCCTTAAAAATCAGGCACCCTCGTATCTTAAAGAGCTCATAGTGCCCTATTACCCCTCTAGAACTCTACGCTCCCAACATGCAGGCTTGCTAGTTGTACCTAAAATCGCTAAAAGTAGTATGGGAGGTAGAACTTTCAGTTATCAGGCCCCTCTCCTTTGGAATCATCTACCAGTCAGGGTCCGGGAGGCAGACACCCTCTCCACTTTTAAGAGTAGGCTTCAAACTTTCCTTTTTGATAAAGCTTATAGTTAGAGCTGGATCAGCCTTGGACCAGCTTTTGTCATGCTGCTATAGGCCTAGACTGCCGGGGGAACTGGCACATTGACACACTGGGATCCTAGCTCACCCCCTTCCCCCCAACCCCTTCATCACTTACTTTAACTCTACCTGTCCCATTAAAGTTACTAACCATAGACCTTTCTGGAGTCCCTGAGCTCCCTTGGTTGTAGATTCCTCTGAGCTGCCGTAGACGTCCTCCTGCTGCGGACGATCTGGACTCCAGCTGATACGGACGTGCTGGACTCCAGCGGCAACAGCTTCTACGACTCGTCTCATCACTATCACCTCTCTCTCTTACTCCCCTCTATCTGTCTTTCCAGACCCAACTCAGTTGAGGCATGATGGCTGTCTAACATGAGTCTGGTTCTGCCTGAGGTTTCTGCCTGTTAAAAGGAAGTTTTTCCTCACCATTGTAACTAGCTAAATACTGTGAGGTGCAATGCTCTTGATGGATTAAGATGGGGTCAGACTGAGTCTTACCCTGTCTTGAAGTTGGGTCTCTGTTCATAATTTGACATAGAGTGGTCTAGACCTCCTATGTTTGTAAAAGCATCTTGAGATAACGTTTGTTGTGATTTGGCGCTATACAAATAAAGATTGATTGATTGATTGATTGATTGATTGATTGATTGATTGATTGATTGATTGATTGATTGATTGATTGATTGATTGATTAATTGAAAGCAGATCAGGAGGAGATCACTCTGATCACTTGAGTGAGAAATGAAACAACTGTTGTTCAAAGGTTTGTCATTCTTTTAAAGTGACTGCAGTGATGACAATCAAATATGTTTTAATCCAATTTGCAGTAGACCACAAAATCAGACGTTCAGCAACCAATCAGAAGACAAACCTCCTCTCAGCATGTACTTCCACTCTGTTAGAGCACAACAGTATATTTCTTTAATCCTGCTCTAGGCTGCATACAGTCAGACTGAGCCACTTTGTATCAGAATCAGAATCAGAAATACTTGATTTATCCAGGGGAGGGAAATTCGGTCATTTATAACAACAATAATAATAATAATAATAATACATTTTATTTGGTGGTGCCTTTAAGTCACCCAAGGTCACCTTACAGAGAGTAAAAGCATCCATCATTAAAACATCATTAAAACAGAAGATCAAAATATAAACAAGTGAAGTGCACAGTGTCCAGTTAAAGGGAATATGCTCATTTGAACAGATGAGTTTTGAGTTGGGATTTGAATCATGTGATGGAGTCTGCTGTCTTATGTGTGAGGGGGGGAGGGAGTTCCAGAGTCTGGGTGCTGAGCAGCTGAAGGCTCGGGCACCCATGGTACTGAGGCGAGACATTGGGATGGATTAGCAGTCCAGCAGAGGTTGAGTGTAGGGAGCGGGAGGGAGTGTATTCATGAAGGAGGTCGCAGAGGTAAGTGGGGGCCAGGTTGTGGAGAGTGCTTTATAGGTGAGGAGAAGGTTTTTGTAGTGGATGCGGTGTTGGACAGGGAGCCAGTGAAGTTGGATGAGAACAGGATTGATTACATTACAGAGCTCTTATAGACAGCATGTAAGAAAGTCAAAATATGAATGGAAGAATGAATTAAATAAGATATAAATACAAATAAAATAAAATAATAAAATAAAAAAAGATCAAATAAAATAAAATGAAATGAAATAAAATAAAATAAAATAAAATAAATTAAAATTAAATGAAATAAAATGAAATATAATGAAATTAAATTAAATAAAATTAAATAAAATTAAATAAAATTAAATAAAATTAAATAAAATTAAATAAAATAAAATAAAATAAAATTAAATTAAATTAAATAAGATAAGATAAGATAAGATAAAATAAAGATCATAGAATTACCTATGTACAAAGGCGCTGGGAATGAAGGAGATATATGCAAGGATGTTAACGTGGTATGGTTATTGCACAGAGTACAGGTTATTGTTTAGTGATCAGAGGGAGGAGTTGAACAGTCTGATGGCCACAGGCAGGAATGACTTCCTGTGGCGTTCTGTGGTGCATTTAGGGGTAATGAGTCTCGCAAGCTTTCCAGGCACTATAGAGCTCCTCTGGATTATAGGTTGTTATCCAACATGTTGACGATACTCTCTGGGTCTCTAAGTTAGCACAGCAGGTTCAGCTTTATGCAAGAAATTCTTCTTTTTTTAAGGAAAAGGTTGCTTTTGTTGTTGACCCTGTTGCTTTTATGATTTAAACTCTATTTCCTCATTATATTGTTTGAATATTTGTAATTTTGTGAAAGAATACCATTAAAAAAATGTGGCTCCCTTTGTGTTGTCTTAAATTTAATGAATGCTCTTTTGTCTGTGCAATAAAACAACTAAATATTACCTAAACTGTCTTCATACACGGACCCAAGCCAAGAATACACGCTGGCCAACGTCCTGCAGAAAATTGGCCACATGGGTATTTATCTGTGCCAACAACCTTGATCACAACACAAACAAGACTGTGGAGATCGGATTGACTTCCACGAGGACCCAGATGCTTGTCTCCGCCTGGTAATCAACAATAAATCCTCGTGTACACAGCTGAGTTGATTAAATGCGTCTAAATCCCCAGATCTGAGGAGAGCATTTCCAGTCTGACTGAAAGATGCTCCTCCTGTCTCCACATTGGCAGCTCACACATGTCACTGCAATTCTGGTTAGATTCCTCCTCAATGAGATGCTGCTCAGTATCTGCCACTGCTCTGTCTCCTAAGCACTTTGTCTTTGTCAGTGTCTGCTGGCTGCCCTCCATCAAACACCTGCAGGATTTTAAAGCAAGGGAGGGAGGAACACATGATTGTAGCTGACTTTGCCCATCTGGGAAACCACCTGTGTGAGATACTGTGCATCAGTGCGTCAGTGCATTTTACTCAATTACAGCTCTCTCTCACCTAAAACACAAACACACACACACACACACACACAGAGTCAGACTTACTGAATATTAAAGAAGTCTGCACACGGCTGCTAGTTTCATTATTTGAGCTATTTATCAATGTCATCCACTGATTCAACATCTCTGCCTTTTGTGTGCATCATTGCAGTCTCAGTCTGATTTTTTATATTTAGGGTAAACACAGTTGAAATATATAACAGCAGCATGGTATGACAGGGCTGTAGCAGTGTTTCAATGTAGTTTGAAATTCTCTGCACTTCTGCAAAGTCCTGTATCTATTCCAATGTCATCTCTCCTTTAAATCTCTGTTCAGATGTTGCATTCAATGTACTGTATTCTTGAATAGATGCACTTAACATAAACAGCAGTACTTTATGGGTGACATTTAGCATGGTGATTAATAAGATTTCAACCTGTTAGTATGCAAAAAACATATATGAGATAATTGTTTTTAAAGCTACCATCAGGAACTTTTGGTTTAGGTTGACTTTGGCGCCCCCCTGTGGACAAAGTCATACCTCTTATCAATTCAATGATTTTGTCCTGTAAGAAGTTTTTTTTGTTATGTAAATGTATCACCAACTTTATGTCTTTGCAGTGAAAAATCTAAAAGAAAAAGTGAGAGGGTTCATCACTTCATCATCACTTATTGCAGCGATTTTATGCATTGCAACTAAAGCCTAGTTTGTACTGTAGTGACCGCCGCTGTGAACCCTGCATTCTTGTGAGTCAGAGTGTCCCCGCTATGCCATACACCGCCTAAACCCTTGTAGGCAGTGTGTTGCATGCTAGTGAAATTGTGAAGTAGCATCATGCTACTTTTTGTGATAAATGTTGCCACTGATCATGCAGCATTTCTACAAAGAAGAAAAGGGACGAGCTGTCAGAGGACATGGTAATCAGTCAGATGTATGGGGATTCCTGAAATGCTGTAAGTGCAGGAAATACAGTACTGCCCATCGGACCAATCACAGGGCTTGTAGTCTGCTTTATTTAGCCGTGCATTCTGGAGGAGGTGCATGTCGGGTTAGGTGCATAGGCTTGTGTGTAGGAACAGGGCTACCAAGACCTATGGCGTAGGCTACAGGGTCGACTCAATGAAGAAGCATAAACCAGGCTTAACTCTGAAGAAATGATGGTCTTTGTTTGCTATAGAAGCTCAAACAGAGGCATCAGTATAAGTTTCAGTCTGTTTCATAGCCAGTTAAAAACTCCAACTGGGAGCTTTCAGTGCATTCACTTGAGAGAACAACCTGAAGATTTCAGAGCACACACACACACAGATAAACTCGGAGACACCAGCACATCGCCTGTTAAGCACACACTGTTCTCAGCTGTACTCTGTCTCCACTCTGAAAGCGGTGGTAGATATTGTAGGTGAGGGACTTGACTTCCTGCATCACTACACACAATGGCAGTGGTAGTGGTTGTCACCAGGGAAACCATCTGTTTCTTGGCAACATTCCTATCATCTCTGGCTGACTCTAGCATCAAATCTAATGACGGGATTCAAGCGGTCGACTGAAAGACAAATGTTTGTGAGCAGAGTGCCAGTACAGGCTGTAGGAGAGTGAAGCAGGCAGGGGAAAGGGAGAACTGTGAAAGAAAGAGGTGAAAGAAAGTTTTTCCTTTCAGGGGGGACGGGGTCACAGATGTGGTGGAGATCTGAAAAAGAAAGACTCAAACTATGACGGCTTGTCTTTGTGAGCTTTATTCTGGCCTTCAGTGAGCTTTGCAAAGCGGTCAAGACAAGGTCTGCACAACTGACCCAGAGTGAAGATACAACATGGTACTTATTCGTTAACACATTCAAAGAGCTGTGAGACAAACCAGAGAGCTTTTTACAACATCTCACCCCCTAGTCTGCTCCTCAGCCATGCAAACAGATAACAATATGCAAATCCCAGAAGGTCTGCTGTGTGTGTGTGTGTCTTTCTCATTTCTAATCAACACAGGAATAACATTCTACCATGTCTGTATTTTTTCCATCACACAGATCAGACGTCTTGTACACGTCTCTCTAAAGACATCAAAGAAACAAAGACAGAGTGTGAATCCTGTCGTCTGTGATAATCTTAAAAAAAGCGTGAAGAGGGCCGACATGCATCTCCATTACCAGATGTCACCGTGCAGCAGCATCCAAGCCACAAGTTGTTTATCACATTAGTAATTCACCCACTCAGACTGACCCCTGCCTCTCGCACACTCAAACATTTTTAATTAGTCATTTGTAAGAAAATATTCAGCCCGAAGAGACGAGGATGATGTCTCCATCCTCTGTCTCAAGTCTCCACATTTCTCATTGTCATTACGATTTTAAATGAACTTTGATTTTTCTTTACACGTATAAAATGTTTTAGAAAGTCCTCCCTTAAAAAATATCTCCCGGCTCATTTCTTCCCCGTAGTGCCATCGCGTTCCCTGAGGGTAAACCAATTTACATTCTTGTTTTGCTCTTCAGATCCATGCCAGTTTCCATGACAACATAGTTTCACTTTCTCATCCTCTCTCTATCTCCCTCCTCTCTCTCTCTCTCTCTCTCTCTCTCTCTCTCTCTCTCTCTCTCTCTCTCTCTCTCTCCTCTTGCTGTTCTCTCATTCTCTACTGCTCTCTTCTTATGTTCTCTTGACCTTCCTCCAATGTTTCATTTTCCTTCTCTCCAAATACTGGGGGTCCTAATTCCCTGCTCTCCTCTCATTTCCTCACCTAATTGAGCTCATTCCTCTGCTTGCCATACACCAGCAGAGAATAATGGACTCGGATGAAATATATCTCAAGGGGAGGGGGGAATGGCGGGATAAGACTCACAGCATCCTTTTTGCATTTTCATCATAATAACAAATGCAGTATACTCTGTCTGCAGGCTCTCCAACATCCCCAGGCTGCTCTATTTGGCAGGAAATTACTAAATCAAAAACATGTCTACCACAGTCTTCAGTCTTTTCATTAAAACTACACTCTTGTTTTTAAATGAGCGTCTCCACACTGAAGCATTCATTACATAAAGGAAAGATGCCTCTGTCCAATCACTGTATGAATTTCTTTCTCTTTAATTAAGTTATTCAAGTGAAAACAGCTCTCAAAATTCAGCCTGAGCTCCTCTCTGATCTGGCATATCACGACAGAATAATGTAGAGTTCACACCTCTTCCAAATGGCATAATTAAAATCTCAAGCTCTTTAATTACTCAGTGATTAAAAATGTCTGGTGCCAACAGGTGTGATGGAGCTCCCCCGGCTGATTGATGTCGACTCTATTTGCCCGACTCTGACATGTTTGCCTGCACTCGCTCCACGTCTGCAGGTCAGCGAGTCGCAGCGAGTCACCTGTGTTGGTTCTGATTATATCCACTGCTCCAGACCGACCCGTATTTACTGCATTCGTGTTTTATTCCTCTCCCACTCAGAATAAATCACTGCAGCTCACAACCTCAGGGATTAAGGACTTGCCCTGCATGTGTTCTTCTCTAATATTTAAGAGCTTGCCTCATAAAAAAAACAGAGTTGTTCATGCTTTGAGCAAAAAAAAAGGGGGAAAAATCTCCACTGTGGGTGGTCTACAGACCTACATCCTCGAGATTCAAGAAGCAACTGTTGCATGGTGCAAATCTGTGCAGCAGTGAAAACATCTGGAGAAGGAAAACATACGACATATGCTCTCCTTCTGAGCCATGTCTCATGTTCCTTTGAGTTCTGCACACAGCTCAAGAATACAGATATAACCTGCAGAAGGTGTCGTCAGCTGGAGAGGTGCATTCAAACACACATGCTCTCAGATGCCTGTAGGCATTACTCGAACTCACGTTTCAAATTAAAAATAGTCTGTACATTTGCAAGAAATGCCTGGATCCAAAGTTCACATGAGGGTATGTTGCCAAGGCTCTGCTACCCAACCACCAGAGGGAGTATTTAACTGAACAAAGAGCAGCAGTGCAACAACTGGATCTTCACTCTGAGTGACTTTATAATGCTTTCCCTAAAACACTAAACTGTCCAACCTCTGTTTAATATTTCAGATTACTTCAATTTAAATCTGGAATGAGGCAGTCTACTCCTGCAGAGGTGTGACCATCAATAATGGGATTATAGCGTGGATGATCAATTTGCTGTATCAGGTTTTGAGGGCAAAAGAACATATTTTATCTCCTCTATCTGTGTCCATGACTGATTCACTCCATTTCAGGACAGACAGGCTTTAGGTCCTTAACCCTCCTATTATCCTTGGGGTCAATTGGACCCCATTCAATGTTTATCATCTCTAAATTAATGACTAACATTATTTTTCTGGCTTCATATTTCATGACTTTTCCTAATTTAATGGGGGCAACTGGGTAAAAAAGTAAAATTAAAATGTTGATATGTTCCAATTCCCTGTGAAAAAAAATTGACATATCAGTGTTCCTTGGGGTTTAATTTGACCCCAGGTTGTTTTAGCTGAATATAACATAAGAAATCTAATATAATATCAACATTTCACATTTGTTTTGGATGATATTGAGGTCACTATAACCAAGGACACTTCCTGCAGGAGCTGGGATCGAACCCCCAACCTTTAGATTGAGATATATTTATTTCCTCTGCCGACGAGAGCATGACAAACTCACAGCAGTTTCATGTTCTGTTTTACAAATAAAGTCCTTCTGAATGATTTTAATTGTGTTTATGCTTGAAATATATTTTATCTAAAGGGCTATTTAGGTAGTCAACAAAGAAACATAAAGTACCTGACACACAGTGGAGTGTCTAGAGAGGTGGCCAAGGGTGGCACTGGCACCTCTTGAAATCCAATTGGCCACCCCAAAATCCCAAACTATGATTGGCTGTTTGCCTTGTCAGAGGTGGGGTTTCTGTTAAAAGCTATAATTTGGGGTGAGTTCAAAGGGTGACAGTAGATTTCTTTATTAGTGCCCTCAAATGTGACTTTGTAAAAACATCTTTTGTAAGTCCTTAAAGAATTAAGATTAGAAGATGTATGCCACTTTGTCATGTTTGTTATACTTTAATGAAAGTAGGTTGTGAAGACAGAGAGAGTAAATGTTATTTATTTGCAAATGCACTGGCCACCCCGGTCCAAAAGTTCTGCACACTCCCCTGCTGACACCTCAAAAACCTCAAACCTGGGTAACAATCAGTTTGTGGAGGGTTAAATTGCTGGGGTCAAATTTACCCCAAGGATTAAAGATGTTAGTAATTTTGAGGGTAACAGGAGGGTTCAGAAAAAATGTTTTCAGGGCGTTGACATCATGATCATGTCAAATATTGTCATTTTTGCTCTCATAATTAAAGCACGGAAGAGGATTAGGGACACTGAAAAAAAAAAAATTTAAGTCAAATTTTTTTTTTTTATTATTGAGATTAAAGTCAAAATTCTGACTTTAATCTCAGAATTCTGACTTCTGAGAAAAAAGTCAGAATTCTGACTCTAATCTCAGAATTCTGACTTTAATCTCAGAATTCTGACTTCTGAGTAAAAAGTCAGAATTCTGACTTTAATCTCAGAAGTCAGAATTCTGACTTTAATTCTCAGAATAATAATTTTTTTTAAAAATTGACCTTAATTTTTTTTTTTTTTCAGTGTCCCTAAATAATCCTCTTCCGTATTAAAGCCCTTTAGAGAGTAATAAAAGAACGAGAGGCAGTGCAGAAGTCCAGTCTGACATACCAGCAGCAGCACAGTGACATACGGATGCCCGTGTGGCCACACTAATTATTGTCAGCGGCTGGGAGTGATATGGACTCGCAGAGAAATGCAACGTCCTGCCCTTCTTCTACATCTTGAATAGTGGGAGTCATGAACCGCTGCAAGGTGACGCGTCCTCTGATTTCACCCGAAACTTCACCCTTAGACTCTCCGTGTTATTAACCACCCTCTGAACCCTCGTCAAACTGCACCAGCTGCTCCTGGACCAGACCTCGGGACCATCTTTGCGCAGTGGTTTCGGCGGAGGGAAGAGCAAACGGTGGCGGCGGCCACTCCGGGGAATGTCGGCTGGCCGTCAGTCCTGACATCGGCCTCTTGTGATCTCAGACACCAGGACCAGGTACAGTCCTCAGCTCTCCAAAAACCACCACTCACACTGCCCGAGCATGCTAGCTGTGCGCGTAATGCTCAGCTGGCTTCCTTCCTCATGTGTGGACTTGTATAAGTTTCTCCTCTTTTTTCTTTATGGAGTCTTCTTCTGATCCTCTTCCGAGCCAATAACAAAGTTCAGATCCCGTTAGCTAGCTTTGGGTCGCCTGCAGATGTGTGTGATGTGAGAGTGCAGCTAGCAGAGACATGAATTAGCATGCTAAGTTAGCCCAGCAGGGGTGGACCGGGCTGTCTTTTCACTCTGGGGTTCACAGGAGGGGCATCATGTGTCCTTAAATTCTCCTTACAGCAACAATGCAGTGCTTTGCTCGACTACTACGTGTACAGATCCGAGCCTTTGAGTCCAGATGTGTGATTACTCATATTAGCCTGTCAGGAGGAGGCTAATCTGTCAGACTCAGCCGTGGCAGCGTTTTGAATGGTTTTTGTGCTAAGCAGCTAAAACCGTGTTCAGGAGGTGACAGACTGCGTAACGATACCTGTCACTTCATCACACACTCAGCGTGGGCATGTGGAGAGCAACATGCAGCTCATTCTGCTGCTGCTGCTTAACACTACACCTGACTCTGTGCTAACTAACACTGTGATAAAAGACATTCTGTTGTTCTTAAATATTTAATTTTAAGCGTCTTTTTCATGCATTGCTGGGATTCTTTATTCTTCTTTATTCTGTATTCTTTATTCAGATCCCCATTAGCTGACACTAACGTAGCAGCTACTCTTCCTGGGGTCCGCATTAAACAAAACATAACATACAAAATATACATAAAATACAAAACTAAAAATTCTACAAATATTACAAAGTAAAACTGTGAATGCTGTATAGAAATAAAATACAAACAAATAGAAAAATGCTACAGACATGAAAAACAACAACTGAATATACTACTACTGTAATGAAATGCTAAAAACACAATGTAGAAAAACTGAAAACTGAAAATGCTACAGACATAAGATAGAAAAACTAAAAATGCTACAGACATAAGATAGAAAACTAAAAATGCTACAAACATAAGATAGAAAAAATGAAAATAGTACGGACATAAGATAGAAAACTAAAAATGCTACAGACATCAGATAGAAAAACTGAAAATGCTACAAACATAAGATAGAAAAACTGAAAATGCTACAGACATAAGGTAGAAAAACTGAAAATGCTACAGACATAATAAAGAAAAACTGAAAATGCTACAGACATAATATAGAAAAACTGAAAATGCTACAGACATCAGATAGAAAAACTAAAAATGCTACAGACATAATATAGAAAAACTAAAAATGCTACAGACATAAGATAGAAAAACTAAAAATGCTACAGACATAAGATAGAAAAACAAAAAATGCTACAGACATAAGATAGAAAAACTAAAAATGCTACAGACATAAGATAGAAAAACTGAAAACTGAAAATGCTACAGACATAAGATAGAAAAACTGAAAATTCTACAGAAATCAGATAGAAAAACAAAAAATGCTACAGACATAAGATAGAAAAACTAAAAATGCTACAGACATAAGATAGAAAAACTGAAAACTGAAAATGCTACAGACATAAGATAGAAAAACTAAAAATGCTACAGACATAAGATAGAAAAACTGAAAATTCTACAGAAATAAGATAGAAAAACTAAAAATGCTACAGACATAAGATAGAAAAACTGAAAACTGAAAATGCTACAGACATAAGATAGAAAAACTGAAAACTGAAAATGCTACAGACATAAGATAGAAAAACTGAAAATGCTACAGACATAAGATAGAAAAACTAAAAATGCTACAGACATAAGATAGAAAACTAAAAATGCTACAGACATCAGATAGAAAAACTGAAAATGCTACAGACATAAGATATAGCAGCTAGAAAGAAGAAAATTCTGTGTCCTGTGTGGCCAAATGGATCTTACAAAATGAAGTTATAGCAGCATATTTCAATTAATCCACCTTTATTTATACTCCAGAGATCAGAGGTAACCCTCATTTACAATGATATAGAGTCATTTACATTTAAAAAACAAACAAACAACAATGCATCAAGAGTATCAAAAGTCACCAAATAGGATAGTTTTTTTGATTTTGATATAAAAACAATTAAAAAGATTAAATCAAAATATACAAATAAAAGGAGGTTAAATGTTAAATGTAGTGTCTGCATGTGTCTTCTTTCACATTTCCTTATTGCTGCTTCCTGATTGTCCTGTTTTGTGTGTTTGTCTATTTTATCTTTGTTTAATCTTGATCTTTTTAGATAAGATAAGAGAAGATAGTCCTTTACTCATCCCACAACTGGGAAATTCAAGTGTCACAGCAGCATGTAGACAGTGCAAAAAAAAAAATATATATATATATATATGTGTGTGTATATATATGTATATATAAAAAGCAAACAAGAGCCTATAAAGTAACAATTATTAAAAAGTTATTAGCAATTAAAATGCGTCTTTTCATGTATTGCTGTGATTCTGTGTCCTGTGTGGCCACATGGATCTTACTCAATGAAATTACAGAAGCATATTTCAATCAATCAACCTTTATTAATACTCCAGAGATCAATGAGGGACAGTGACATTTAAAAAAACAAACAACAAACAATGCATCAAGAGTATCAAAAGTCATCAAATAGGATAGTTTTTTGATTTGGATATGAAAACAATTAAAAGATCAAATCAAATTATACAAATAAAAGTAGGTTAACTGTTGTCCTGTTGTGTCTGAATGTGTCTTCATTAACATTTCCTTATTGCTGCTTCCTGATTGTCTTGCTCCATGTATTTTATGTCCATGGACACTTTCTCAAAGACGGTCACATCATGTCCTTATGTAGCTTTTAGTTATTTTTAATCATATGGTGCTATTTGTACTTTTCTTTTCTTCTCTTTTTTGTTTGTTTGTTTGTTGTTTGTGTTTTGGTTTCTCCTCTACCTTCTTATTTTGATCTCTCTGTTTTATCTTTGTTTAATCTTGATCTTTTTAGGGAGCCTTTTTAACATCTTGCAAGGGACTATGGATGTAAACTAGCCTTTTGGCTAATTCTGGCATATTTACAGAAGTGTTAATTAATATGCATGGTCCTTTTAAATAATAAATAAATAAATGAAAGGTAGAGGGGCTATAAAAGCACTTAAATAGGAACTGACTATAAAAGCACTTAAATAGGAAGGGCCTGTGGTTAAAATGATACAATAAATATTTGGGACGTACCGATCCTACTTTTTAGGTCCCGATACCGATATCGATACCTGGCCTTTGGTATCTGCCGATACAGAGAAAAGCATAGAACTGAGATGAATAGGTCTGCCATATGGATCGGCTCTATATATCGGCCCTTTGTCACCGATAACAGATCTAGCTTTTTGAGTCCAATCTAGCCGATATCTGATACCAGGATCGGATCAGTGCACCCCTAATAAATATACACAGGTAAACCTAGCTAAAACAGTTGCAGAGTGCGGTTGAAAGGTTAAAAATTAAGACTCTAAATCATCCAAAAGGTAAAAGTGCATTTAATTCAAGACACTGCTGCAACTTGTTCCAGGGGTCAGGAGCAGAGAAACAAAAATAGCAGTTTTTCCCAGTTCTGAGCGAACTCGAGGAACATGCAGAAGTAGCAGGTTTGAGGTGAGACTCTGATATAAACAGTCTGGGTAATGAAGAAGTTCAGTAAGGTAGGTTGGTAATTTTCCTAAGACAGCTTTATAGATTCCAATGGATATTGTGCTTTTCATGGAGAGAGGGCCAGCCAACCTTAACACATTGACATCCAAAATAGACCACTACAGTTATAAACACTACATTATTATAAAAAATAAGCGTATCTTACAACATATATGTATATTTTATTGGTTATATAGTCTGTTAGGGAGCCTTTTTAACATCTGGCAAGGGACTATGGATGTAAACTAGCCTTTTGGCTAATTCTGGCACATTTACAGAAGTGTTAATTAATATGCATGGTCCTTTTAAATAATAAATATATAAATCAATGAAAGGTGGAGGGGATTGACTATAAAAGCACTAAAACAGGAAGGGACGGTGTGTTAAAATTATACAATAAATACACAGGTAAACCTAGCTAAAACAGTTGCAGAGCGCGGTTGAAAGGTTAAAAATTAAGACTCTAAATTGTCCAAAAGGTAAAAGTGCATTTAAATCAAGACGCTGCTGCAACTTGTTCCAGGGGTCAGGAGCAGAGAAACAAAAATAGCAGTTTTTCCCAGTTCTGAGCGAACTCTAGGAACATGCAGAAGTAGCTGGTTTGAGGTGCGACTCTGATATAAACAGTCTGGGTATTTAAGAAGTTCAGTAGAGTATGTTGGTAATTTTCCTAAGACAGATTTATAGATAAAAAGATTCCAATGGATATTGGGTCTTTCATGGAGAGAGGGCCAGCCAACCTTATTGTACAGGCATTTAACACATTGGCATCCAAAATAGACCACTACAATTATAAACACTACATTATGAAAGCTTAATACTAAGATAAAGCATGTGGAAATGTGTGATAAATATCCTTTCCTCTGTATGTCTTTGATCCCACCCCTTCATTTCAATGTGTGTGTGTGTGTTTAAATGTGTGTTTGGATTCAGCCCACTTAACTTCTGACTACCACTCCTTGCTAGTTCAGCCTGTTGAATATTGTTTGATAGTGCTGCACTTAAACCTGTTTACAGAGGAAGATACTACAGCTCATCTCTTTCCCAGTGTGTGTGTGTGCACAGGCGCTTCTTACTGTTTGTGTATATATCCTGGTGAGCTATATATAGCACCTAACAGAGTTTGCAACTTGATCCGAATTGTCTTTCAGAGCCACAGTACGCCGTGTGTTCCTTTCCACTCGAGGTGAAATATCTCCTGGACCGAAGCATCTCTCTCTTTTTGGACCTTTTCTTTAAAAAATGTGGCGTTCTTTGTTGCTCACCTGTAAGCCTTCATGCACACCTGTTGAATTTAGTCCTTTGGGGTGTCTATAAATAAGGTTGCAGTGGATGTGCCAGCCAATTAATCTAATAAGTGATCTCTTAAAAGGACAAATATTGTTTTTTTATGGTTATTTACAAGCTGCAAGGATATTTTGGTGTACCTTTCATTCAGATTAAACACATGTGACAGAACAGGTGATGATGAAGCAGCGTTCTTATTACAAGGAGGCTAATATATCCATTATTGTGCTGTAAGTTCATACCTCTTTGTCTTGTCCAGGGTTAATTTGAATGAATAAGTGCGTGGCCACACACACACGGCTCCTGTGCACGCAGAGACAGATTTGGTGAGCCGCTGACAAAGTGCTTCTTATCTGGTTTGGTGATCTGAGAAGTTTGGGGTGAGTTACAGGGAGCACAGCAAAGGTGAGCTATGAAAGAATAATGTGATATTGAGAACGTTTCCACACCGACAGAATATACTCGGACACTTAAGTCCTGCACTCTATAGGCTGAGGGTTAAAAAGAAAGGCTCTTCGTAATCCCTCACTAGAAAGCATTTAGAAAGCATTTTATATGACACTTGTGACACGCTGTATGCGTCACATTAATGCGCATTGCCACTTAGTGTCTGTTGTTCTTCCGTGCCCTTTGGTGTGCTCATCTTTTGCATGATTTTTGCATACTGTCTTTGTCCACAAAAGCTCTCTGTCCGCACTGCTGCTGGCCCTCTGCCTTTCAAATTGCATTAATATATTTAGTCACACGAGGCACACTCGCAGCGGCGTGTTCTGACTCTTTAACTGCGGTTTGTTTGGTCAGGTGAGAGCGATGCCGTTTGAACTCAGGTGAGCAGCAGATACCTGCACTGAGGCGTCTTGAGAGTGTGTTTTCAGGGAAACAGTGGTGCTGCTTTGTGAGAGGTGAGGATGTAATATGAACCAACCACAGGATTGAACCCTCAGATACTGCACGCCGTTTCACTGGGGTGAGAGGATGGATGTTCACCTCTGCTTGTCAGCACTTTGTTATGCTTCAGAAGGCTTTGTGTTACAAGCTGTGTCTCAGTGAAAGCTTACATTAAGAATTATTCTCACATGTTGAGAAAGATTAATTTGAAACACATCCTACATGTTTATATGTACTGTTAATATCCAGTAATTAGATACGTGTGAGTGTGTGTGATGTTTATTTACAAGCTTGAAAGTCATCTGTGTTAAACTAGATGACTCAAACAGGAAGACGCATCTGAAACCTTTCAGATAAAAAGCAGCTGTAGGTGTGATCACATGCTTGAGACTAATGAAACCACATGTCTCCTGTAAAGTGGACTGACCTCAGATCTAGCCAATCATCAAAGCCTATACTAATACAAACAGTGTACATAGGTTAAGGAAGCTAAGTTAGCTTTAAATTTACTATAGACTGTATAAATAATGGACATAATGGGCGGCTGTAGCTCAGTCCATAAGGACTTGGCTTGGGAACCGAAGGGTTGCCGGTTCAAGTCCCAGTATGGACGAAGTTTGGCAAGTGGACTGGTGGCTGGAGAGGTGCTGGTTCACTTGCCTGGGCACTGCCCTTGAGCAAGGCACAGAGTGTGCTGGTTTATGGCAGCATCTCTCCCTAAGAATGTCCACTGCATGTGTGTGCATGTATGTATATATACCAAAAACTGTGTGTGCAGCATGTCCAAAAAATAGCATGGGTGAAAAAATTGTACCTTTCTTTCTTTCTATACGTGACGTCATCCATCTAATTTGAGGCCAATCATCGGGGGGAGCCATATTGCAGCTGTTGATCAATTGTGACTTAAAGAGGCAGGCTTTGAGCCTCCTATCCAACAGCTACATTGTTCCCGCCTGTCAATCAAGTCAGCTCTGCCTCTCATTGGACGACTTGTAGTCTCAATATCTTTGAATTTACCGTGTTATAAAAGCATTCACCCCCCCGTACAGTGTGTGCCGATCCAGAAATGATCTATCCAGACTACACTCGTCTTTTGTACCAGGCTGTAAACATGTTTATTTCTGCTGTAAAGATTGTCTTTTTTGAATTGGTGTGTATGTGGTTTCCTGTACTTCCTGAGCCAGCCTTAAGTGGATCCTTAATGAACTGCAGTTTTTAACACTTCTGCATTGGACTCATATTTTTAGACCGGAGGTTGCCGCTTGGTCGGCACACACTGTACGGAGGGTAATTTTTTTCTAACGTGAAAATTCAGAAGATATTAAGTAGGGCTGGGCGATATGGCCTAGGAATAAAATCCCCAATTTTTTTACAAAAAACTCAATTTACAATTTTAATTGATTTTGTGTTTTTCTCCTGAAAAAAGAAAACTACAAATGACTAACAAGAAGTTTTGATTTAATTTTATCAATACAATTTGACAAAGGCAAACTGAATTTCCCCTTAAAAGTACAGTGTGCAGCACATAGTGACAGAACAGACTTGGTAGGAATGGGAAACAATATTCATTGTACTGTTGTTCCTTTTTTGATTGTAAAAACTTGACAATGGAGTATCATACTTATCATGCATCACAGGAACTTATTTTCATTAAAGGCCACTGTTGTCTCACGGGAGGGGTGGGCAAGGAAGCGCTTCAGTCTAAAATCTGCAGCGGAGGAGGTTACAGAGAAAATCTAGATTTTCTTTTTTTTAAATCACCTGAAACCAAAATTGGATTTATCGTACAGCCCTAATATTAAGGTCACCAATTTTGCCCATTTAAGGACATGACTGACTTGACTGACAAGCGGGAACACATAGCTATTGGCTAGGAGGCTCAAACCCCGCCTCTTCACCTCACTCTTGAGTTCAGCATTACCAATATGGCTCCCGTTGACAATTGGCCTCAAAACAGCGCTTCAGAAACAGATGGGTGACGTCATGAATACTACGTCCATTATTTAAATACAGTCTATGGTTGGAGCTGAGTGATGATAAACTCCTTGAGGATGGAGAGAGCTTCATGCCCTCTGTGTCCTCCTGATGAATGACATTTTAAAGCTTCATTTATCTGAAGCGCTTTTACATCATATTCATTGAATTTTCATCACATTTTCTTGCAATTACTCTCACTTTCTTCAACAGCACAGTGCTGTTATGCATTCATTGAATTAAAATAAGAATCAAATGCATTTTAAGTGCAAGATGAGCAGTTTTTGATAGACGTGCAGGACGTATTCTTTAATTACCTGCACAGCTGTACAATTAAATGTCAGCATTTGTGATTCCTGGAATCAGTATGACGTCATGGGATAATGACAGCCGTGAGGATACTTCTTACACACAAACCAACCCGTGCAATTCAATCAGAGCGACTGTCATAAACATTCATGTAACCAAAAGAGGGTGAAACACCTTAAAACAAGAGAGGGACACTCTCAGGTGATAAAACCTGAAGGGTGGGATGTGTAGAGGAATGTTTGGCATCAGTTTGACTTTTATAAAAGAACTGTGAGGGCAAAGTTCTGCTTTATAATCAATGCAAACATTTTAATTCATGTAATAATTAATTCTCTTACTTCCTGGTAATTGAATGTTCAACTCAGGACAAGTTGTTCAAAGCTTGTTTGAGTTTTACTGCCTGCTCTGTGAGTACACGCTGGTATTTCATCCCTGTGCAGGGTTCATGGAGCTCTCTGTAGCTTAAACAGTGAGCACCATTATTTCCTCTGAGCAGGCTGTGTTGCAAATTCTATTATATACAAATGCAGAAACAAACAGGCTCCAAATAGGACTCTACATCCGGATGCATCATCTGTCACCACCTCTATCCTCTTAAGCGTTTGCCTCTGTGATCACGCCACAACTTACATGAGGTCTGTTCCAGTTACACAAACAGAAACAGTAAATATGTTGGAAGAAATCTCTTTCATAACAAGGTTTAACACAACACAAACATGTGCATACAAGAGACAAACATGTGCAAACATTTAAATGATCTGTCAGTGATTCCCGGTGTGTCTGGAACCTTTGAAACCTCCGATCAGTCCAGGTGGATTTTACATTTCTTAGGTTTTCTTTCATCTTTTTTTTTCATCTGAAGTTTCTCACAGCTTGCATCATGTCTTCGGTTTAGGAGAACTCACCTTTCACTTCGACCTTCACCGGCTGGTAGGAGCCATGTGTGTGTGTGTAAAGCTTGAAATGCCTCTGATTGTAGTCCTGCTGTTCTCAGATTGGGCTAATGTCAGTGTGAGCTTCTGGAGCTAAGGTCAGGTTATGTTTAGGCTAAAAGTTTGTCTTTGCTTATGTTGAGTTCAGGGTTGTTTTGGGAAGAAGATGCTGTCTACAACCTCTACTTCTCCCCAGAGGGACAACAGTTACAGTTGTTGTTTTGCCTGTTTAGGTTTACCACGTCTGGAAAGGATCTGATGTGAAAATAAGCAAATCAGTCCAAAGCAGGAACCTCCAGTCTCAAAATATGAAGCCCATGTGGAAGTGTTATAAACTGCAGTTCATCGAGGAGCCGCTTGAGGCTGGCTGCAGAAACACAGGAAACCACATACACACCAATTCAAAAGAGATGATCTTTACAGCAGAAATAAACATCTTTACAGCCTGGTACAAAAAACAGCTTGGGTCTACGAAGCTAATTTCTCTATCAGCACACACTGTACGGCATTGAATAATTTTCTAACGCAGCGGTCAGGATGTAAAATTAACTTTTTACCTCATCTGACATTGGCTAGTTGCCTCCAAAAATATTTTTCACCGGCCAAATAAAAAACGAATGGGTTTTGCTTCTGTTTATCCTTTGTGTGTTTGCAGCAAAGGCTGCAGCTTATGGTGTGGTTTGTCGGGTCATAAGTCAGCCAGGACCGAGGTTGGCCAGCCTCATCAAATTTCCAGTTTTCTTTGAAACACAATATAGTGACAGTACTCTGTTTAGCTGTCTGTTCCTCTTCTTGATCGTCTCCTGCCTCTTTTGTTTATCCTTTTTGTTTGTGGTGGCTTCACGCTAGGGGCGTGTGATATGATGATCTTAGATCGTGAAGGATTAGAATGTGACGATGATCTGCCAAAGCACAGAGATCGTAGAACCGTCTGTAGTGCATATTCTATCCCTCGTTGTGCTTTAAGTCAGTGTGCCCATGCACAGCCACATCCAAAGTTTTTTTTTCTCTCTGCCAAATCACACCATTTGTTAGTCTGCTTCATGTAAGCACTACAGACAGACAGATGAACCAATCAGAGCGAGCTCTAGGCAGTGTCTTGGTTTGTTTACCCCCCCTCCCCTTTTGCCCCAACTACGTGAGAGAAAGCATGGCTGCTAATGAAAGCGAAAGTGAGGAGTTGGTCCCTAAAAGAAACTGTACCTGGGTAATATGGAACTGGTTTGGATTTTCCCAAAGCAACACAACGCAAACAACTGTTATTTGCAAAGTTTGCACCGAGAAGGTCCGCACCTCGGATGGAAACACAAATGGAGCGACGCCTGCGAGCTAGTTCAGGCAGACAACTCGAGCTGCAATGCCGTACACGTCACATGTCCCACTCTCTTATCCATCATCCAATCCTGCCCTCTGCCTCTCAAATTGGCGGTCTATTTAAACTGGGAAAAAATCTCCCATCTCTCCCTCTGCCTGTCAACGACTCTGCTGCTGCATGCCATTGCTGATATTTTCTTCTTCCCCGCCGCCTCCCCAGCTTCCACCTGCAGGCTCCGGGGGGTGTTTAGTATGTTTTGCTCATCACTCCTCAAAGTCTGCATGTAAACTTATCTGCAGGGAGTGATGAGGCCGGAGCCTGGGCGCCAAACATGAATATGTATTTGCTGCTAAAATAAACAATTTAAATGTGAGTTGTCTGACTGAACTAGCCTTATAGCCTGACAGTCGGCAGAAATGGGCGAAAGTATGAAAACAAAACCTCACATGCAATCCAAAATTTTCCATCGGCCACTGGCGGGTGTGTGTTTTTGTTTTACACACCAAACTATTTTTTGACATGCCATTGGCGCTTGGCGGGTGTTAATTTTTCCTGGTGACGGCTCACAAGATATTAAGATTACAAGTATTTGCCCAAATAAGGAGATGACTGACTTGACTGACAGGTGGGAACCATAGACTGTATAAAATATGGACTAAGTATCCGTGACGTCACCCATCTGTTTCTGAAGCGCTGTTTTGAGACCAGTCGGCGGCGGCAGCCATATTGCTTCTGTCGAGCCAGTGTGACGTAAAGAGGCGGGCTTTGAGCCTCCTAGCCAACAGCTGCAGTGTTCCCACAGGCAGCTGTGCCTCTCATTGGAAGACTAGTAATCTCAATATCTTTGAAAATGCTCCGTTAGAAAAAAATTCACCCCCCTCACAGTGAGAGCACATCAAAATGAGCTATCCAGACTACACTCGTCTTTTATACCAGACTGTAAACATGTTTACTTCTGCTGTAAAGATCGGCTTTTTCCCATTCATGTGTATGTGACTTCCAGTACTTCAGGAGCCAGTCTCAAGCGGATCCTCGATGAACTGCAGTTTTTAACACTTCTGCATTGGACTCATATTTTTATACCGGAGTTTGCCGCTTGGTGGGAACACATAGCTGTTGGCTAGGAGGCTCAAACCCCGCCTCTCTACACTAAGTTTGGTTGAGTTCAGCATTTCCAATATGGCTCCCGCCGACGATCGGCTTCAAAGCAGCGCTCAGCAACAGATTGGTGATGTCATGGTTACTACGTCCATTATTCACACAGTCTATGATCAGTCCCAGAGCACCATGTCAAGATATGTGACATATAGCTGTTTCTGACAAGTGGGAACACCACGACACTCTCCGATCGGACGGACTGGTCGTCCCCTGTTAGGTGTGTTAAGCTTGAATTGCTTCTGTCCGTCAGCCTGCTTTGTGCTGTAATGCCTTCTGTCTGTGGTGAGGCTGCAGTTTGCTCTTTTCCTTGTTCTAGTTGGCTTTCTTCCCAGAATGTGTTGAAAAGGATGCAACCCTTGACCCTCTGTACAAAACGAGTCCAGTACTTCCCTCTGAGCTGAAGCTAAACCATGACGAGGAACCTGCAGTCTTTTTAACACTTCACGCTCAGAGGAAGTCTTTCTCTGTGTTTATCTGGAAGAGCTGGTGAATTATTAGTAAAGTGCTCATATTTCCATAACTCCTGAGTATGTAAAACATGTGATATCATGCTCCTGGCTTCATGGAGCTGGTTTGGATTGAAGCTCAAACATCCCTTTCACTCCTCCTGCTTTACTCACTCCTTTTTCGTCTGGCTCATAATGTTTTTCCTCGGTGTGAAAAGAAAGGTGCATCTTAGGTCATCTCTTTTGTCATCACTGTGCAGCGAGGCCTGCTACATCAAAAGACGGCGATGCTTTGAGATCTTTACAAATGTCTCTTTTTTTCCTTTTTTTTTTTCACTGGCCTTTCCTGAGTTGCCGTCTCTCTCGCTCTCTGCACATCGCCTACTGGTTAGCCTATATTTACTCAGCCCCGTGACATGTTTTGTTGCCACAGCAACCTGCCACAACCCCCCTAGTGTGCTTTTTGTTGGCTGTCACCTGTGTTCTGTCCCACAATGCACTGCAGTACTATTAGATTTGTGAGTGCAGAGAAGGCAGCGATGATGATGATGATCTCAGACATGTGAACAGTTTTAAGTTCCTCAAAATGTAAAAGAGCCTCGCACTTACACTCTGGACTGAATGTGTCCTGTTCTCAGATGTTTAGTAAATGAATGCTGACCCGCAGTAACCTCTTGTTATGCTTGTAGAGTAACACATTCCTTCTACAGTAGGCTGCAGAAAAACAGAGTGCATGTTGGGAGGAGAGAACAAGCGTGTGATTGAAGTAAAAGTGCAGGAAAGTAAAAAATGTTGTTTCAAGGGCTGTAAAAGGCAAGAAAAGATACGTCTGTACGGCCGAGTGTGGTCAATACTCCAGGAACGGGGTTTCCCCTGCCTGTTACGCTGCTTCACAAAGTGCTTTGACCAAAAAATGCCAAATATATGTTATTTTCTCCTGCAGGACTCTTGAAGTAGCTGTGTCCTTTTCTAACCTACAGCCTCTGACTGCTTGAAGTTTTGAGTCTACATCCACCGTGCCATAAAGCAGGGGTTCCCAAAGTGGGGGGTAGCTAGGGGTGCAACGGATCAAAAAACCCACGGTTCGGATCGGATCATGGTTTTGAGTCACGGATCAGATCATTTTTCGGATCAGCAAAAAAAGAAAAACAAAAAAAAAAAAAAGAAGATAAGACAAATATAACTTTGTCCTCCATTTATTTTGTAAAACACTTTGCCCATTAAATAAAAACAACATTCAACTCAAAATTTGCAGCATGTGCAAAGCACCCTATCTGTGGGCCCAGTCCTGCCTCATTTACTGCATTTCATGTCATGGCAAGTGAAGGAGCAGAGGAACTTCAAAAATTTCACTCCATTCTTCTTTCAATCGCTGATTTTCACCGTCCACTTTTCTTTGAGCTGCAAACTGTGAACACACCGTTATCGTTCATTCTAGGGTCCTACAGCTGGCAAAGTGCCAACATGCGAACTGCTCCATAAACGAAAGTGAAAGTTAAAAATTGCACTCGCAGCAGTGGACTCTTAAGTGACCCAGTAACAGCCTGTCTGTGTATCGTTGGCATGGAGACAAGTCCTGGTAAACACACGGTGACCCGACCAAAACACAGAGTGAAGGAATAACAGTTCGGGGCCCACAAATAGGCGGCCGGATGCAGCCCGCGGGCCGCGTATTGACCAAGCGGCAAACTCCGGTCTCAAACGATGAAGCCAATGCGGAAGTGATATAAACTGCAATACATCGAAAATCCGCTTGAGGCTGGCTGCAGAAACACCGGAAACCACATAGATATGAATGGGAAAAAGACGATCTTTGCAGCATTAATAAACATGTTTACAGCCTGGTTCAAAAAACGGCTTGGCCCTACAACGCTAATCTCTCTAATGGCATACACTGTACGGGGGGTGAATTTTTTTCTAACGTGACGGTTAAGAAGATATTAAGATTATGAGTTTTGCCCAAATAAGGACATGACTGACGTGACTCCCGGTCGGGAACACACAGCCATTGGCTAAGAGACTCACACTACGTCACACTCTGCCTAGTTGAGTTCCGCATTACCAATATGGCTGCCGCCGTCGATTTGCTTCAAAACAGCTCTCAGGAACAGATGGGTGACGTCACGGATACTACGTCCATATTTTTTACAGTCTATGGTATTGACGGCCTCTGGTCTAGTGGGTGCGTGACGGAATTTCATAACGTGGCTCATTCAGCATTCACTGTATTTCACAGGGAAACCAAAATGCTCCCATACATGTGACTTAAGAGATGCAGGAGGGTTTTCAAGTTCCTCTGCTCCTTCACTTACCATGACTACCGCTGCGCTTGACGAGTGAGTGTGGATTGAACATGCGGTCATCACGTGAACACGCGCAACTTTTTTCATCAACCGATCCGCGGACCACGTCCGTGCCGAACCGTGGAGAGGCATCCTGTACGGATCACGGATCAACGATGATCCGTTGCACCACTAGTGGTAGCAAGACACTAGTGGGGGGTCGCAAGATGTCTTCCAGAGCGTTTGATTTTTATGTAATCTAATATGACATATTTGATCAATATGTAGTTAAAGCTGCTGTTGGTAGGAATGGTGTAAAAACGTTGCTTTTTTTCTGCTGGGTTTGGAGAAAAGGTCATAATGCCCATTGGTTCTCATCGGTAAGTGGACTAATTTGAGACTATTGCAAAATCTCTGTGTTTTCCAATGCCTATGTTTAAAGCAATGTTATTATTCCCCTATCTCCAATCCTCTGTCCTGATTGGTTGAGTGGCGGCCCCGCTACATCGACCTGATTAGCTTTTTTTTAAATTTTTTTTAAATGTTTTTATTTTACCAGGAATAGTCCCATTGAGAAACAAAGTCTCTTTTACAAGGGAGTCCTGGCCAAGACAGCAGCATAAAAAGTTTCACAAATAGAACAGGACAAAACATATAGTGACAAGTATTACATGGATTTATAAATTAGCAGTGTTAAGCTCTAAAACATGTGTACAAGCTGATCAGATCATCCTTTATCCTAGTTTTAAAATCCTCCAATCGAATTAAAGAATCCAGTTTCAGGTGACCCTGAAGCTCAAACCAAATACAGAGCGAGTCTGAGGAATGACAAAAAGAATTTGTCCATGGGACCGAAGATGACAGCCACTGACAACTTTAGGAGTCAATAAGGAGCATAAATTAGACGGCAGCTCCTGGAGTACGGCCTTATAAAGAAAGACATACCAATGCTCCATTCTTCTGTTGTGTAAGGAAGACAAGCTTACCTTTTCATACAAGATACAGTGATGTGTGCGGAAACCTAAACCAGCTTGGAAGCCACTACTTCCTCATAGAATGCACACAGTGATCTTTTGTGGGCGGGGTTACGACAGCAGAGAGGCGAGGGGGGTAGCGATGACATTCGAAATCTCTCTCCGAACTGATGTTTATATCACGACTACCAACAGCAGCTTTAAATTAGAAATACAACCTTGCAATTACAATTTTAAAAATCAAATTTCTGCCTTACTTTGTTGCCAGATGACTCCAGGGGTTAAAGCTGGGGTTGGTGGTCAGATTTAGATACACTTTTTGTTATAATGGTTAAAATTATCTTTATGTCCTGATGGCAATAAATACATAATGTGTTCTTAAAAAAGAGCGAAGAAAAGCTGCTATCTACAGCCGGAGTAAACCTGGGAAAACACCAACCAATCAGCCTTTTTTGGGTGCCAAAATTTTAAACCATTCAAATCCCGTCCTGCCGTTCTGCCCGCCTCCTGCACGTACATTTCCCCGTCGTGCACTCCTCCAAGTCCCCGTCTCCTGCCGCTGCTTCCCCTGACTCTACTGGCTGCCCCTCTCGCTCGACCTCGGGCCTGTACCCTCTGACCCGATGAGGTGCTTTGCTCAGGACTGTAGTCCGGATCAGAGTCTAAAAAGCTCTCACCACGGGGGCTCTGACAAGCAGCAGAATTAATACAGAAAATATATATGTATTGTAGCGTTTGCCGGATGCTGTAGTGATGACGAGCTGATTCGTGAACACGTTGATCTTTAATAACCGGTCACTGTCAGCTGTGATCACGCCAACCAACAAAACAACAATCAATGTTTGAATGAATGAAGAGCTTCTCCTCTTGTCTCTCCTCTCTTCCACTCACACTCTCTACACCTCTCCTGATGCCTTCACTGACCGTCAACACTGTAGGAATTAAGAACATCTACACTGAACATGTTTAACAAACAGTAGATCTGTTACAGTATTATATATGTGTTATAACTTTTCTCCTGATATCGTGTCACCAGTACAACTGGATAATGCTAGCATGACAGTTGTGAGTACTAACAGCAGCCATGTTTGTTTGTGTTTTTAACTTTCACTATGAGAATGTTTTGGTGAGGACTGGTTTTGAATCAGTCACCATCATATGGTCGCAAGTCAGCGGCGCTCGTGCATGTGAGCGGGGGGGGCGTCGTTTTGGAGAAGCTCTGAGGGAGGAGGGGAGGGGTTAGACGGAGTACTGAGGAAATGCTATATTCAAATTCATGCTGGTTTTCCGAGACTGCCAACCCCAGCTTTAAGCTCAGAGTCTAGGTTAATGACAGTAAATTTACAAAAGCATCAGTAGCAGGTTAATTCCAAGCAGCAACCTCCGGTCTAAAAATATGAGTCCAATGCAGAAGTGCTAAAAACTGCAGTTCAAGGAATGTCCACTTGAGGCTGGCTCTGGAAGTACTGGAAACCACATACACACCCATTCAAAAAAGATGATCTTTACAGCAGAAATAAACATGTTTACAGCCTGGTACAAAAAACGAGTGTAGTCTGGATAGCTCATTTCTCAATCAGAGATATTGAGATTATGAGTCTTCCAATGAGAGGCACAGCTGACTTGATTGACAGGCGGGAACACTGTAGCTGTTGGCTAGGAGGCTCAAACCCCGCCTCTTTACGTCAGCAGCAATATGGCTCCCGCTGTCGATTGGCCTCAAAACACTGCTTCAGAAACAGATGGGTGACTCATGGATACTACGTCCATTATTCATACAGTCTTTGGTTAATTCTCAGCAGCACCGGAAACACTGCCACATAGACAAGCTAAATTAAATATGAAGTAACATTGAATCACTTTGAGGGACACTGGGGGTCACGAGTCTTTGGCACAGGGGTCGTGGAGTTAAACGTTCAGGAACCCCTGCCAGAAAGACTCTCCCCGACAAAGACGGATCCTTTTCTAGACACTCGTTTCTCCCTTTATTATCTGGAATCTGTTGCTATAAAATCAGACATGGGTGGTTGGTGCTTTCAAATTACGTGACCTTTCAGAGGCCACATTGTTAAGATCCCCATGAGGGAAATATTTTTAACATCAGAAACTTCATCCTTCAAAGAGTCTGAAGGCTGTAATGTAGCGAGCGCTGGCACCGAGACTCACTCAAAATGTAACTGATGGCTGTCACTTGAAGCCGTTCCACATTATTGGTCTCAGTTGGTTTTCCATGACTGAAAGTTGGCTCAGGTTTTGGAGCTGATTTAACTTCTTTAAAACCTTCAAACAGAGCGTGCCTGTCATCGTCCTTGTTCATTTTTCTTCACTTGCATATCATGGAATAAGTGGAGCTCGCACAAGCTGTCAGAACCTTTAATTTCTACTTTAATTTCTAATTTCAGCCAAGAGTGATGACCTCTCGGAGGGCCGATGTGTGTTCAATGATTCTGTAGGAAAAGCTTAATATCCTTTTGAGGTAGCATACTTTTCTAATACCCAGCGGTGGGATTTGAACCACAGGAGACAGAAACAGTCCTCTGCTGTGTTCTCTGCCAACAGGTCTATTCTGCAGCAGACTCTTGGAATGCCAGTGTGTTACATTAGGTGGCTTCTCCATGTGGCCACCAAGTTTTATCCCCATGCAATGAGATTTTAGGAATGCTCAGATGTACTTCCATAGGAAACTGGAAAAGCTTAGTATAGTAGAGGAAAACGGAGCAGGTGTAGCCAACACTCTCCTTGAAGCAGCTGGACTCAGGAATCTCTTCTTCTGTTGCTATTTTTGTAGCTTTGAGGTTTTTCTTTGACATTGGTTTGCTCCTATAAGGTCACAGCTAGCCCAGAACCTTGCACTCTAACATGATGTGATTTCATGTCAGATTGTGCAGATCATAAACCTCACTTTGCATCTAATTTGACACATTCCACTTTGGAGCGGGTTCCTAATACCCCCTTTCGACCAACTGAAGCCTGGTTGTAGTTCCGGGCTGATGCTCGCACCGGTTCGGACCTGGTTGAACTTGCGAACCAACTTGGCACCAGTTTGTTTGTCCACCCGTGGAAGAGCAAAGTCATGATGTCACTTCTACATGACCGCCTTTCCCAGCAGCTCTTGCCTGAACTTTCCCTCACAATAACAAAGATGGCGGACAACGTAGCATGCTTGCTGGTGTTGCTCCTGTCTTTTCATAATCACATGAACTCCCGAAGAGAACTTATCCAACTTTCCCAACACTTCTGTGCTACTCTTGGGCTTCACATGGACGGCGACTTCACCCCTCACCCTCACCTCTGACATAAGCGGTTTGTGGTTCTAGTCCAGCAAAGAGAAGGTGCTGCCCTGGAACCTGTTGTCCTTGCCGGGTGCCGGTTCTCACGCAGTCGAAACACAAAGTAACTGGTTCTCAATTGAGCATCGGCTCCAAAAACCGGCCTTGAAACTGCCCCGGTGGAAAAGGGGTATAACTTGTGGGTTTGGGCCCAAAAGTGGGCCACAGAGCCTGCATCAGGGGGTTGTGAATGTATGCCTGAAATAAGTTGTGGCAGAAAGTCTTTGCAATGTCTCTAATTTGAATTATGTGTTTCCTATGACAGTGTTCTTGCGGTAGAATTGCACTTTATTCCCCTTTTAGCACAGTAGGCGGTGGTAATGTATCGACCACACTGTCTGTCACCAACCGCCATTAATCAGCAAAATGTTGGGCGCCATTGTCATCAAGGAGTTGGTGGGATTAGACCAGTTGAGAGTGACTGTTGTAAAAGACAACATCTGGATCAAGGAGCAGGAGCTCTGAGAAACATTCAGCTTGTCTGACTCTGTGAAGAGTGAGGATGAGGAGGATGCTTTTGGGCTTGTTTGAAACCTTTGTGTGTGTGTGTGTGTATGTGTGAACTCACAGGGACTCATCCGCAGCCACACAGCCCACATACCATCAGAGTAGGTGAGGGGAAAACCCATCAGAGGTGTGTCGTAGTCTTCTTTCAGGCAGGTTGTGATACACCAGTGGTGTATGTTAAGTACTTTAAAGAGGGGGTGTTGTGCTCATTCTCAGGCTTCATATTGTCCCTCTGATACCTCTGTAGTAGCTTGACATGAATCATGTCTCAAAAACATCTTCATGTATCTCAGGCTGGTGTCTTTAGAAAACCTCACGTCAGCTCTGTTCTCAAGTGCTTCATTTTGGCTACTGTCTCTTTAAGACCTCACCCTACAAGCCAGCTTTCTTCTGAATGGCCAGCTCTCATGGAGCTTCCTCCACTGTTGTCTTGCTACAAAGTGGACGTTAGTGAGTCTCTCATTTGAAATTACTTTTAATGAAATGTTTTGGACCCTGGAAAGTTTGGAAACGGAACCACAAGAAAAACTTCAGCTACAAAGAACAGAGCAGGAAGTTTCCGTTTGCTTATACAATTATTGTCCTCTTGTAAGGAGAGCATGTCTCTTGTCCCTCACACTTAATTCTTCAGGACTTAATTCAACAACAAAGAACACAACAGGAAGTTTCTGTTTGGTATTACAATTATTTTCCTCTTATAAGGAGAGTCACCAAACACATGAAGAACTGAGCACGCCTCTTGTCCCTCATGCTTAATTCTTGTGGGACTTTTTGAACAACCATTCGGGCTAAGGCTGAGCTAAAAAGATTAAATCCTGGTAACAAACCTTGCAGACTCTTCCCTCTAAGTAACTGAAAATAAACATGGTGGATTCCTTTTCATTTACCCGTACCAACAGGGTGAACAGTCATTTCAGGAGAAGGGCACAGAGCTACAGTCGCCCACTGGTTTGCAGACTAACATTTCCAAGCATCCAATTGTGTCTCAGGCTTCATATTGTCCCTCTGATACCTCTGTAGTAGCTTGACATGAATCATGTCTCAAAAACATCTTCATGTGTCTCAGGCTGGTGTCTTTAGAAACCCTCAGGTCAGCTCTGTTCTCAAGTGCTTCATTTTGGCTACTGTCTCTTTAAGACCTCACCCTACAAACCCACTTGCTTCTGAATGGCCAGCTCTCCTGGAGCCTCCTCCACTGTTGCCTTGCTACAAAGTGGACGTTAGTGAGTCTCCCATTTGAAATTACTTTTAATGAAATGTTTTGGACCCTTGAAAGTTTGGAAAGGAACCACAAGAAAAACTTCAGCTACAAAGAACAGAGCAGGAAGTTTCCATTTGCTTATACAATTATTGTCCTCTTGTAAAGAGAGCATGTCTCTTGTCCCTCACACTTAATTTTTGTGGGACTTTTTGAACAACCATTCAGGCTCAGGCTGAGCTAAAAAGATTGAATCCTGGTGACAAACCTTGCAGACTCTTCCCTCTAAGTAACTGAAAATAAACATGGTGGATTCCTTTTCATTTACCCATACCAACAGGGTGAACAGTCATTTCAGGAGAAGGGCACAGAGCTACGGTCGCCCACTGGTTTGCAGACTAACATTTCCAAGCATCAAATTGTGCATTTATTTTCTCGCCTGAAGTATAACTGGGTTTGAGAAGAGGATGGACACACCTTTTCAACACTTCAGTGCTTGCTTAGAGGTCAGCATGGTAGCGGCTGTAGATCACATGTTAGCCAGGCTGTAAAGCATACCCTGCTTCATTGTGTTTTAAGATGAATTGGGACATTAATGAGCAAAATGAGCATCATGCTGTACCGATGATGACTTGGAATATGTTACTGGGAACATAAAGTCATTTGGAAAATGTTTACAGAGATTCCTAACCCTAACCTTTGGGCTTTCTCGAATTCTATCGCCTCACCCAAACACTTACCCTAACCGCTTGGAGTTCTTGCCTAACCCGAACCCACAGTATTTGTCAGTGGACTTGGTTCCTAAACCTAACCCTTGGTAATAAATAAAGTTAGAAGCATTCCAGTCTTCTAAAGTCTTCTTTCACTGTCCCTGGAGTCCCTCCTTGTTATTTTGTTAACAGTCATACATGTTGTGTTATCCGTGGCCTTGTCCTAAATCAGAGCGCGGAGCGGCCGAGATTATTTAACTTATTTTCTTCTTTGGCTGGCGCCATGAGAAAATGCAGTTTGTTAAGCATCTGATGTAGAAAGCGTCTGAACTGTGAATCTCTGTGTGCTGTTCTGCGTCATACACATTATTCATTCATCAGCTCTGTTAAACAGTTTGGCCTCAGTGTTTACTGGTGTCGGTCCACAGAGCAGCACTGTGGCATCTGTGTTTTGGACTTGGCGTCTTATTTTGTTCTCACTGCTGGCCCTGACTTCTCAGGGCTCTCTGGGTCTATTAATACCAGCTCGCTCTAAAAATACAGAGCACTGTGTGACCCACTGGGACTAAGTATGAGCTCAACCTCTCACTGTAGGCTTACAGACATATACACACACACAAGCGGTTGTGAATCCAGATTTTTTGAAGAGTTAAGCATCACATAGCAAATCTGTATTTTCCACAGTGGAAGGAAAACGACCTCAGGCGGATCAATCTAAATCAATCAAACCTTCAGGCGTTCCAGAGAACAGTGCAGCGTGTTTCCGCTGATGTTCAAGGTATTTTTGAGTTCCCCTTCCCTGGCATTATACGTACAGACCACGTGTTCTGGATATTTAAACACATTGAATTATTTCCCTAATTTGTTTGGAGCAGCAAGTTGACGCATATGGATAAGAGCCAACTGTTAAATTGAATTTGTTTCCCAAAGTACTCGTGAAAATGTCAAATGAGAAAAAAGGAGATGGAGAACATTTCATGCCCAAAACACATTTGTTGATTTGATAACAGCAGACTTTGTGTAAATGTTATGCCCAGCTGATATCTGCTATGAAAGGAGCAGCTTATCAAACATAAATATATTTGTGGAAGGCTTATAATTATCTCATGTACTGAACAATGAGACTAAACACATAGATCAGGACATTATCATTGAACACCAGCCTTCGTCTTGTCTCTGTGTCATGAGGACAAGGTGTTTGTTGAAGATCATGTCTTTGACCTATGAAGGTTACAGAAGTATTAATGTTTGTTCAGTTTCAACATAAACAACAGGCCTGGATAGATTTACTTACTGACATACTGATTTTAAACACACCACCATGTGCATGTCTTTATTGACACATCACTTCTCCAGATATTAGACAATGATGTTTTTGTTGTAGCCTTCAGACATCAGCCCTCATGATCCAAACAGTGCATTTCTTTCCTGTCTCAGTTGGAGGAATTGCTCTTTAAAGGTTGGCTGTACTTTGACATAAACTCTTCTTTGTTGTAATGCTCGCTTCACTCTTGGTGTAGGACACGCAGAACATTGAAGTTCTCTGGTAACTCACCAAACAGGATGCTATAACAAACTTACTGAACCCTCCAAAACCAATCAGAACTGATCAGTTTTATCAATGCAGTGACAACATCAATGCACTCCCGGTCAGATGAAGTGTTAAACTCCTAATTCATAATCATGATGGAGGAGTAAAAAGGGGGGTTTCACCTTTTAAACTGGCATGTCATCAGTGTCAGCCAATAGAGATTGAAATATATGTGGCACTGAACACATAAGAACATGTTTAACAATTATCTAGTGAGGCCAATAAAAGGACACTTGGATTATGTAACTTTGATTTATGACTCATTGGCAGTTGATCTATTGTGTTCACTAAACACTCGTGTAAACTTTTATGGTCACAATCATGGCATGATGTCTTTTGAGACTTCATGCTCTCCGCAATTGAGAGAAAAAACATGCAGATATTGGCACCTGCATTAGCAACATGCTAATTAGAGTCTGAATCAAGCAGTAACCTCTGGTCTCAAAATGTGAAATCCATGCGGAAGCGTTATAAACTGCAATTCATCGAGCATCCGCTTGAGGCTGGCTGCAGAAACACCGGACACCACATACACACCAATTAAAAAAAAGACGATCTTTGCAGCTTTAATAAACATGTTTACAGCCAGGTTAAAAAAACGTCTTTGGTCTACGTTGCTAATTTCTCTATCGGCACACACTGTACGGGGGGTGAACTTTTTTCTATCTCAACGGTTCAGAAGATTACCAGTTTTGCCCAAATAAGGACATGACTGACTTGACTGACAGGCAGGTTGGCTAGGAGGCTCAAACCCCGCCTCTTTACCTCACACTAAGTTTGGTTGAGTTCAGCATTTCCAATATGGCTCCCGCCGACGATTGGCTTCAAAACAGCGCTTCAGGAACAGATGGGTGACATCATGGATTCTACATCCATTATTTATACAGTCAATGATCTGAATATACTGGCACAGTAGATATCAACATTTAGCATCATGCATCTAAGACTTAAAGCTCCTGTGAGGAGATTTTAGCTGACCGATTTATTTGTATGTGCAATTAAAGCAAACAAGACCATCAGCAACAAAATTAACAATTTCTATATTGTGACTCAAGACTGCCACTGAGATTTAACGCCTGAAACACCTACATGACAGGGTCAGTGAGGACATAAGAGGTGTTACTTCATCCACAGGGGGCACCAAAATCAACACAGACAGAACGTCCCTCACTGGAGCTTTAAAGTTGTAAGATCCAGAACTGTGACTGCTGTGTCAAATATCTGATACTGTATGGATACAACTAAAGAGGTGGTATCATGTGTGATGGGGTGAAAAAGCATGATCGATTACAGCCTGGAGATGACCATAACATGGACTCTTTAAAAACCTCTTGTTTCGGCTGAGTTTGTTTTAAGAGCCGAGGCACTCTGAGAAGTTTGAATTAATACAACTCAAACTGGAGACACTTCCTCTCAGTCAGTACCACCCGGCTGAGTGTTCATTTTATATTTAAAGCTGTTCGGCCTCAAACAGACTTGTTGGTTGACATTCTCAGAATAACAGGAAGGAATTATAAGACACCTGAGAAGTTTGGCCTTACGAACCTCGGGAACAAGCTACTTACATGTGCAAAAAGGAACACAGCTTTCTTTTTTTTACCAACAAACAAATGTGTATCATGCTCACCATGAAGTGTGACAGAGAAAGACTGAATTCACAGGTTGTTGATCGCAATATGGAGAGTCTGGAAGGAGCATCTGGGGATTTAGCAGCAAGCTAGGAACAATGTTTCAGTGTAGGGATGTGCGTGATGGATAAAATAACCATCTTCATCTTCACATGGACAGCTGAGGCTACACACAGCCTGATCAGCCTCTGTCTGCTCCGTGTCGTCACTTTTACTGTGTTTTAATAAAGCTCAACTTTACAGATTGTGGTCATTTCCATATTTGCTAAGTTATGGCTCCAAATCTTCGACCTTCAGTGAGAAATAGTGACAGCAGATTTAGTTTAATGAAGTGATTAACCGGCTGAAGTCGAGCAGCAGACTGTTTTCAAACGACCTGCAGAAGTCTATTTATGAATCACTGCTGACAGATGAATCTATGGTGTACAATAAAGGACTCTTTTTTTAACACTGATGATAAACCAGTGTGTTACTAGCAGCCCTGCACCGATCTGTTCACATTCTTTTGAATTATGTGTTTATTTTTATCCAGCTACTTATCTAACAACCAGGTTAGCCTGTCCGCCTGCAGCGGACATTAAAGTCTATCTGAGAGGAAATGAAAGTCAGACTTCACTCACGTTTCTTTAAGAGTGACTCTGCTGTGTGTGTTTTTCTGTCAGCTGCTCGTCCGTCCAGGTGATGCTGGAGTTAGTCAGTCTGTGTACACACCAGGTTTGTGTCATCAGTCACAGGAGCCAGTGACCTTTCCATGACAAGCTTATCAGAGGCTTTACTTCACCAAAACTGTGTCAGCGTGCGCTTTGACAAAGTGAGATTTGGGTAATGAGGATCCATGCAGCGTTTTATCTCTTCTCACTTATTCTTTTAGTGGCTGCAGAGGGCTGAAAGTCATGCCCGGTCATTCTATCTCCATTTCTCTGTGTCTCTACTTTTATTCAAAGGCTTTAAAGAAGTCTAGTCAGTCAGGATATTGGACCTACAGAGACGAATATTTGACAGCTAAACTACCAGTCAAAAGTTTGGAAACACCTTCTCATTCTGTAGATTAAAGCTAGGGTTGGTAGTCTCGGAAAACCAGCATGAATTTGAATGTAGCTTTTCCTCATGACTCCGTCTAACCCCTCCCCTCCTCCCTCGGAGCTCCTCCAAAACGACGCCCCCCCGCTCACATGCACGAGCGCCGCTGATTCTCGACCATATGATCGTGACTGATTCAAAACCGGTCCTCACCAAAACATTATCATAGTGAAAGTTAAAAACACAAACAAACATGGCTGCTGTTAGTGCTCACAACTATCATGCTAGCATTATCCAGTTGTACCAGTGACACGATATCAGGAGAAAAGTTATAACACATGTAATACTGTAACAGATCTACTGTTTGTTAAACATGTTCAGTGTAGATGATCTTAATTCCTACAGTGTTGACGGTCAGTGAAGGCATCAGGAGAGGTGTAGAGTGTGCGAGTGGGAGAGAGGAGAGGAGAAGTTTTTCATTCATTCAAACATTGATTGTTGTTTTGTTGGTTGGCGTGATCACGGCCGACAGTGACCGGTTATTAAAACTCAACGTGTTCACGAATCGGCTCGTCATCACTACAGCGTCCGGACGGACGCTACAATAAATATATATTTTCTGTAGGACTTACTGAACGTCATTAATTATTCTGCTTGTTGGTGAGAGCTTTTTAGACTCTGATCCGGACTACAGTCCTGAGTAAAGCACCTCATCAGGTCAGAGGGGGCAGGCCCGAGGACGAGCGAGAGGGGCAGTAAATAGAGTCAGGGGAAGTAGAGGCAGGAGACGGGGACTCGGAGGAGTGCACGCCGGGGAAATGTACGCACAGGAGGAGGGCAGAACGGCTGGACGGGATTTGATTGGTTTAAAATTTGGGGAGCCAAAAAACGGTGATTGGTTAGTGTTTTCCCAGGTTTACTCCGGCTGTAGATAGCAGTTTTTTTTCACTCTTTTTTAAGAACACATCATGTAATGATTGCCATCAGGACATAAAGATCATTTTAACCAGTATGACAAAAAGTGTATCTAAATCTGATTACCAACCCCAGCTTTAATACCAAAGACATCAAAACTATGAAAGAACATATATGGAATTATTTAATTCACACAAAAGTGTTAAACAAACCAGAATATATTTCATATTTCAGATTCTGTAAAGTAGCCCCCTTTTTCCTTCATGACAGCTTTGCACACTCTTGGTATTCTCTCAGTCCGCTTCATGAAGTGGTCTCCTGGAATGGTTTCTAATGAACATGAGCCTTGTCAAGAGTTCATTTGTAGAATGACTTGCCTTCTTAATGTGTTTGAGACCATCAGTTGTGTTGTTCAGAGGTAGGGTTTAGTAGGGGCGTAACGATTCGATTCGTATCATGATTCGTGGTTGCCGACACAATTAAAGGACCGTTTCTGTCAATTTTGAATGATCCGTTCCGAAATGATTCAGTGACTTGAAATCGTTTCAGTATCTTTTTAGCCAAAAATTCAACCAGTGTGACTGAAATAAATACCTTGATACTGGACAGTCCTAGATTCCTGTTGTTTCTTGTAAGGGAATCAGGTATAAATTAATTAAGAATTAATTGCTGGCGAGGCCTGAGGCTTCTGCAGAGCTCGTGTTACCTTGATATACACTCCAAGAGGTGCCTGGGCGGTCGGGGTTGTGTGAAATCCCATGGTGCCTTAGTAGGTGGTTGGATTGATTTGGCGTGTTGCTGTGGTACTTTACTTGACCTTTACATATCCTACAAACAGCGAGCGACTTATTTAGTAGGGCTGTCAAAATTGCTCCAAAATGACAATTGAATATTTGCTCTAAAAAAACCCTTAGGTTCGAACCATTTGAATATCTATATTTGCGCATTATGCAGTCCCTCCAGGAAGTTGCGATTTCGCGATCGCAACTATCAACGCAAATTCAACCAATCTGCGCGATTTTTTCGCGGCCTTGCAATTTTATACAATCACCGCAACTTTCTCGCAACTTTGACCAATTACCTTAACCTCAGCCCCTGTACGTCATCGGTTTTGTCATCAATTTCACTTCATTGGAACATAAACAAAAGTCCTCACTTGATCGGCACTTTTCAACAACAAAACACGCACAGAGAACGGGTGAAAAGAGGGGACGGCAGGCAGGACAAGTGATGATGACAACGTTGTTATTTATAGATTGAGGGGCTCAGTGTTAGCTTGGTCACTACCTGCAGCAGGTGTGCTTTATGAACCAGCTCTCCTCACCTCCATGCATCTGTCTCATCTTCATTGATGATTTTTACCCCCCGGTGTGCGTTAGTGACAGAGACACACCCGGGGGACGTCTGTTTAATATTTGAGGTTTGACGTTGTTGCCGCTCTCACCGTAAAAAGCTCCGCGTCTACAGCTTGATTTAATCCAGTTTGGTGATACATCAGACACATTTAGTAAGTTTTGATCAACTCCTGGTCAACAAAGATGCAGATTCACTTCAGAGTGCGTGAACTGACTGTCAAGTGCCTCTGTCACTGCGAGGTACATTCAGGGACCGTCGTAAATGTGCAATACAGTCCTTTCATGGCATTTTTTTGTGAATAAAGAGAATCAAAACACAGTCACAGTGGCCACATCAAGAATGTTTTCTAAAAAAATCTGTAATTTAGCGTATTTACTTGCCCCTGAGATGTTATTGGGGGAAAAAAGCAACAAAAAAAATCGCAACTTTCACCGCAATTTTTTGAAAAAGCTGTCGCAAAATCAGGCTATTTGGGCCGCAACAATTACAAAAAAATCCTGGAGGGACTGATTATGTCAATAACAGGTGGACAAACTAATACAAGGAGATTTCAGATTTAACATGCCTAAAACATACCTACACATTACACAACAAGTAAATGACCTAATGGTCTATACCGTAACACCTTTAAGACTGTAGACCTGTCGCTCGCTCGCTCGCCCCCCTCCCCTCTCTGTGCGTAATGCGCTGAGTGAGTGCTGAACAAGACTTGTGTGAGCAATTACAGGTCCTGACTCTTGTCCCTAATATAGGCAGGCTTCATTCAGTGATTGAAGCAAATATTAACATTAACTGAAGTTAAAGTTAAAAATGAAAAAGTAGTCCACTTACATTCTTGGCGCTTGTATAAAAAAAAAGAGGAAAAACTGCATTTTATCCCAGTGTCACTGATTGTCGGGCTCTTTTAGTCCACTGTCAATGCAGGGTCTTAGGCCTGACAGGTTATTTGCCAAAAACACAAGACAGTCCACATGTGGAGAAGACAGTCCACATGTGAAGAGGCCCGATCTCTTTTTATTCACTATATTCCCAGCGGAGAAAAAGACACGTTCAGAGCGCACTGAGGATCAGGGGATGGAAAGATTTCTCTCTGCCGTCTGCTTTACGCTGTGCACGTGTGACTCCTGTGACCTGTCCCTGACCCGTCATGCAGGGCGCCCACTCGCAAAGCAGCCGCTGATGTGTTTTTTTTCCACAGTCGAATATTAATTTTCACAATCGAATCTCCGTTTTTTTTTAATACTCAAATATATTCGAATTTAGAATATTCGTTGACAGCCCTATTATTTAGAACATCTCCGTCTTTGCAAAAGCCAAAGTGTTTCCACACGCTGGACCACAATGGTGGCTTGATAACTTCTCGCTCGCCGGCCTCTCCTCTGTCGTCAGCCATGCAATGTTCTGTTGTCTGCTGGCGCGTGGCGATGACGTCACAGACAGGCAGCCTGGATTGAGTAACGTTTAACGCCTTTATCATTAAAAGTGCAAAAAAAACCACATCCATATAAAGTCTACCGTGCTTAAATCCAATGAGTTATTTCCTAGTATCAATACAATCTGTTTATTACCTTTTAAGACGATGTTAGATCGATATGTTGTCCAGAAGGCCAACTTGCCGAGCACAGATCGATGTAGTCGGATCATAGGAATATAAATTGATACATCGATGTAGTAGATGAATGGTTACACCCCTAGTTAGCACACAATGGATATCCCTATTTGACTACTGTTGTAATCCAGATTACTGCAAAACCATATTATTTCATAGTTTTGATGTCTTCAGTATTAATCTACAATGTTGAGAACAATTAAAATAAATGAAACCCATTGAATGAGAAGGTGTGTCCAAACTGTTGACTGGTAGTGTTTATGTTTTCCTGACAGAGTCGCCGTCCGTGAGGCCAGATGGAGAATTGCACCCACATCAGAGAGAACTCATCAGCTCGCCTGAAAACGAACATTAGAAATCTGCTTTGGCAGAAACTGCTCGGCTGGTTAAGGGGGAGGGAAAGGCAGAACACCTCCCTCAGGGGACATTAACTCTGATTTTACAGCCATGACTTTATTGCAGATTAATTGCATAGCAGCCGGGTTGATTTGATTTAATCCCATCATTCAAATGTCACCATAATTAAGCACTAATCATTTCTAAAGCTTGCCTGTTAAATGTCTTGTTACGTGCGGGTGTTGAGGTCGAGATGTAATGAATGCAGATGACACCAATTAGGTTTACTGTTGGTACTTTAGGCGTGTCTGATTAGTCCACACCTTTTTTTAAATAGAGAAATCAAAGCTGATGATGGGACATGCAAGTCAGATTTTGCCTTTATCTGTGCTGCAGCTAATTAAGCATTACATTACTTCTCAACAGTTTTAAATACCTTTGGGTTTTTCCTTTTTTTTCTTCTTCACAGAGTCTGATCAAAGCGGATGTTATTTAGCTCTTTGACGCCCATCAGATGAGAAAAAGAGCAAACAACTCATCACAAACTCATCAAAGTGAAACACAAATACACAAAATGAAAGTTCACACTCCTTACTTTGACACACCTGAGTCAGAATGCATGTGTGTGCTTAACGTTGAGCAATCACATGTTCTCTGATTATTAAGCCAGACCTTACGCGCCACAAGTCCAATTAAAATCTACTTTTGAACATTAAGGAGTTTGGGTTTAACTTCTCTGGAACTTTTGTCCAGATGTTTGAACACAAACTGAGTCCTGAGAGTCTTAAAATGAAATACTTTTGAAGTCTGTAACTGATCTGACTAAATAAACCTTCTCGTCTTGAACAGAGAAACTTGCCTTGTTTGAAAGATGTGTCCAGGCAATAGTTCAGTTTACGTTCTCATGCTTAAGACAGAATTGAGTAGCGTTGCGTAATAATGCTTGTTACATATTAAGACAGATTGTCTTTCATAGTCGTGTTCATACATTGTTTTATTTACATGTTCCAGAACCTTAAAGCTAGGGTTGGCAGTCTCGGAAAACCAGCATGAATTTGAATGTAGCTTTTCCTCATGACTCCGTCTAACCCCTCCCCTCCTCCCTCGGAGCTCCTCCAAAACGACGCCCCCCCCGCTCACATGCACGAGCGCCGCTGATTCTCGACCATATGATCGTGACTGATTCAAAACCGGTCCTCACCAAAACATTATCATAGTGAAAGTTAAAAACACAAACAAACATGGCTGCTGTTAGTACTCACAACTATCATGCTAGCATTATCCAGTTGTACCAGTGACACGATATCAGGAGTTAAGTTATAACACATGTAATACTGTAACAACTCTACTGTTTGTTAAACATGTTCAGTGTAGATGATCTTAATTCCTACTGTGTTGACGGTCAGTGAAGGCATCAGGAGAGGTGTAGAGTGTGTGAGTGGGAGTGAGGAGAGGAGAAGTTTTTCATTCATTCAAACATTGATTGTTGTTTTGTTGGTTGGCGTGATCACGGCCGACAGTGACCGGTTATTAAAGATCAACGTGTTCATGAATCGGCTCGTCATCCCTACAGCGTCCGGACGGACGCTACAATAAATATATATTTTCTGTAGGACTTACTGAACGTCATTAATTATTCTGCTTGTTGGCGAGAGCTTTTGAGACTCTGATCCGGACTACAGTCCTGAGCAAAGCACCTCATCGGGTCAGAGGGGACAGGCCCGAGGACGAGCGAGAGGGGCAGTAAATAGAGTCAGGGGAAGTAGAGGCAGGAGACGGGGACTCGGAGGAGTGCAGGCCGGGGAAATGTACGCGCAGGAGGAGGGCAGAACGGCTGGATGGGATTTGATTGGTTTAAAATTTGGGGAGCCAAAAAACGGTGATTGGTTGGTGTTTTCCCAGGTTTACTCCGGCTGTAGATAGCAGGTTTTTTTCACTCTTTTTTTAGGAACACATCATGTACTGATTGCCATCAGGACATAAAGATCATTTTAACCAGTATGACAAAAAGTGTATCTGAATCTGATTACCAACCCCAGCTTTAAAACCATCCAAACTCTCTCAAGGGGGAAAGTCAGCCGGTCTGAGAGAGGCGTTAGCTGTTCAGGAGTCACTGTAATGTTCCTTGTGGCTGATTACATAAATATAGACTTCCCACACATGGGAAGGAGTGGGGATAATGGCAGAGTGAGGCCTAACTTCAGGTTTACAAAATGTTCAAGTGAGACCCAAAAGTGACCCAAACATTGACTGAAGAGTCCCTGCTTCAAAGCTAGTCACAGTCTAAACTAAACTAAACTGGACTCCTCCAGGCGTCCCCTCACGCCACCTTGTTGATCAGATCAACTCCAGCAGAAACAACAGTGAGTGTCCCAGATATCCACTCCGCCTGGTGTTCACTTTAGATTGGCCTATCTTTCCTTAACTGTCCACTGGAAGGTCAGCAACTCAACATATGATTAGTCTGCCTCCAGTTTGAGTTGCACAAATCTAGTGAGTCACACTTTGTCAACAAAGCGACGTCTGACTGTCCCTGCTTGAGTTAATGAGTGATGAAGTCCTCAGCCAGAGAACAAGGCTCCTCTCTGTGCTGACTTGAGCCTGTGTGAGTTAATGACTAATTACAGCATTGTGTTTACCATTACCTGTCGAGATGAGTGAGTGAGTGGTACAGATGGTTCTGTCGGCGCGGGACAGCTGACCTGACCTGAGTGACGCCGCCGTGTGCCGTGCTGGGAATTGTGTCATGGGACAAAAATGGAAACCAGTGGAAATGTTTACATGAGATCTGCATCACGCCTGCCAGATACCTCTGCTAGGTGTTCCTGAGCAGGCTGCGATGTCTGTTTTGACCAACTATTGTTCACCAGCAACAGGTGTGGAGGGGTCCTGTTGAAACCTGCAAATACTGGAGAACTCATTAATGCTCTGTGCTCGAGAGGCTTTTGTGGGACTGGTGAAAAACAAGAAGTTTGCCTGCTGTGCTTGAATTCTTTGACTGAGAGAAACTTGCCCCAGTTGTAAAGGTTAAAATGAGAAGCTGGGGGTTACAGACACAGGCAGGTGGTGTCAAAAGGGCGTCAGCTTGCAGCTATGGACTTGAACTCAGACTGAAGCCTCATGAACTGGGAAGTATCCTCCAACCTTAATGTTGACCTAGAATCCGGCTCAGTTTGAGCCTGTTTTTCTTCCGCAACATGACCAATAAAGCGAGAGCTAGATATGAGACACAGGCCTTGTCATCCACTCTCTCAGGTCTCCTTGTATTGGACTGAAAACAAATGCTGTGACGAACCCCTGAGGTTTGGTGTTGAGTCTGCACTGGCCTAAACTGAGATCTCTAATAAGCAGGTATTGAGTTTTTGCCAGTTGGTGCTTAAAATGGAAGTGAGAATCGGAGAGTCTGTGAGTGAGGGAGACAGGTATTGCTTCAGAGCGTGTTGTGGAATGTGTGGTGGAGTTTTTGTGGTTTGCAAAGTGTTTGGTCAGGGGAGGGACCTAGAACGCTGCTGAGCTACTTCTGGTTTGCAGGTCCCTCCCCCCCGGCATGAACTCAGTCTTTGCCCTCGGTCTCTTAAAGGAACAGCTTCCCTCACTGCGTCTCTCTGGCCTTGGTCTCTGATCAATCTCTCTGATCCTCTCGCTCTGTTGTCTTGTCTTTGCTCATGAAGTTGATGTTGACCCACAGGCTGAGGACGCACACAGTGACAGATAACACTGGCTGTAAAGATTGCTATCTGTCTCCACTGATGATATTACTCTGTTGGTTTCTCTCAGGTCCGATGTGTGGTCAGTGAAGTGTCCTGAAGAGCAGCATGGCAGTGTGTCAGATGAGCGTCTGGGTGAGATGAGGTGAGTCAACAGGCTGAGCCGTTTGTTTTAAAGGCCTTAACTGGAACCAGATTGTGGCGATCCACTCTGTTCTCTTTATGACATTTTATGTGTTGAAAAAAACAAAACATGAAATCACTCCAGCAACAATATTTCTAGAAACTTTGCCAGTTTATCTCACATTTTAAATTGCTTCTTGTGTGCAGATGTGTCTCTGAAATATCAAATATTAAAGAACAATAGGAAACTTTCTATCCAAGGATCCAGTACAACTTTTAATTCTAAGATGCTGTCCTGATTCTTCTTTCTCCATCAGTGTCGCCAGTAAGCAATGTGACCCTCACTGACAACAAACGCAGCAATTCTCCAACCAGAACTCCACCTGTCACCAGCCAATCAAATGCACACAGACAACAAACTGGCCAATCATGGCAAACAGGTCAGCGGTGACAGCCGATCTCAGATACCCGGTGTGAACCAGCAGGCTCAGCAGCAGCAGCAGCAGCAGGGAGCAGCCAGCCACCTGGGTCCAAAGGGCGTCGGTGCCGGGAGCCATGGAGTCAAACCCAACCAGATCTCCCCTGGCAACCCTGGGCTGAAGGCCGTCAGCCAATCGGTGAGCGGCGTCGGAGGGATGCTGAAAACCAAATCCAAGCGGGAGCGGAGTGTCTCCATCGACTCTGGCGATTCGAGAAATGCCATTCCTCCAGCTGTGGAGACAGATGCCAAAGGAGGTAAGGCGTGCATGCACAGGGGGGGAAACTGTGTCAGAGTCTGAGACGTACACACACTGTGTGTTTCTGTTCGGAGTATGCAGAAGTTCACTTCCTTTCCCTTCATATCAGCCAAATCTTAACTCGAAATACCAGATTACGTGTACTCACCTCCTCCACAGCAGGAAGTGGATGTAAGGACTGAGAGGACAGAAGAACTTGTTTTCTCTCTTTTCTGAAATGCCCTGACCTTTCAGTGGAGCGGCAGAATTTCCCCCAGCTTTTTTGATAGTGTGCTGTTCCTGCGCTGCCGTGACGTCTCTCAGAAAAAAAGCATCTTTGCTTTCTGTCGAGCTCAGAGAGAGAGAGAGAGAGACGGGTCATGAGGTTGCACAAACTAAGAGGTTGTTATTAAAGCAGGAGACAGTGAGTGGGTGGGAAGACTGTGTTTGGGTGTTTTTGTTGATGCGGTTCAGTTCTAAGTGTTTGATTTGCATCTGTTTGCTGCAGCTTATTTAAGTGTTCACGTGATCGCATGAGCGTTCACTGTAGATGACATTAATATGGCCTCCTGAACATGACTTGACTCTCTTATTTAACCACACACAACAACACACCTTGACACAGAGAGGGAGTGGTTCAAACACAAAGAACGACAGAGGGTGAAAGAGGAAGAGAATGAAAGACAGGGTGGATCGTTTCAAGGGAAATCTTCCTCTGTTTAACCTCCCACCTTTGCACATGCATTCTCTCTCTCTCTCTCTCTCTCTCTCTCTCTCTCTCTCTCTCTCTCTCTCTCTCTCTCTCTCTCTCTCTCTCTCTCTCTCTCTCTCTCTCTATCGCTCTCTCTCTCTCTCTTTCTCTCTCTTTCTCTCTCTCTCACAAACCTGCCTCTTTTACTTCAAATGATTCTGCCACCACACCTTAGGACCTACAGAGTCAATGATAAACAGTCTTAACACGCAGTAGACATAACAAGTTTACTGTTGTTCTTCTCAACATACAGTGATCCTGTAACTGTTGGTAACACACATACATTAAAGATAAGAGATCAGTTCTTTCACACCACAGCTCCGTGACAAAGTATCAGACCTCCCTCTGCCGTTCTTTCCTCCGAATTGTCACTGCAAACTTCTCCCTTCCTCACTGTACACTCACACTCTTTTATGTCTGTGGTTAACCAACAAAGTCAGTAACTTGTTGAGTAATGAACCTGAAAAATCCACTCGGGTTGTTTGTAAGTATTCCCACACTGTGGACTCCTGTCTGTAGTCGGGGATATGTACAGCTTGTTTTTCTGTGCTATCACCCGTTTGTTTTGCTTCTCTTACCTTTTTGAAAATGTCCCAGCTGCACAGATTTCTCGCAGCTGTTTGCACCCACTGGTGGACAAGGTGTGTGTGCATCCACAAGATCATTATTATGCAATGTGAGAAAGTTCAGCACATTTGTTTTGTTTATTAGGATTTATTATTTATTACACATTGGTGTAAAAAGTCAGCTATTACAAAAATTAGCAGATCTAGACGTTTTGTTTGTTTGTTTGTCTTTAGCACAATAAAGTCTGTTTTTTTTCCACACATTAGAGAGTCAGAAATTAAATGTAGCATCCAGTTTATTTTATTTCTCATGTTCTGTTTCTCTCACAGGTATAAAGAGCACATTCCCATGTGTGTCATTGCTGATCTTAATATCAACTTTTCACATTAAACCACAAAAATGAGAAAGTAGAGTATGAGCATAATCTGTGGTTACAGCAGCAGGAGCATGTCAGCTGAGATACTTGTTTCAGACATGAGTGAATATCCTGAGTATCACATCATAGGCTCTGAATGGATCCAAAGTTTGGCTCAGGAAGAAATAATGTGGCTTTGGTTAACACAATCTACAATCCTACATGACATGAATATCAGTCCCTCCAGGAAGTTGCGATTTCGCGATCGCAACTATCAATGCAAATTCAACCAATCAGCCCAATTTTTTCGCGTTACCTTAATCTCAGTCCCTGTACGTCATCGGTTTTGTCATCAATTTGACTTCCTTGGAACATAAACTTAAGTCCTCACTTGATCGGCACTTTTCAACAACAAAACACGCACAGAGAACGGGTGAAAAGAGAGAGGACAGCAGGCAGGACAAGTGAACATGACAACGTTATTATTTATAGATTGAGGGGCTCAGTGTTAGCTTGGTCTCTACCTGCAGCAGGTGCACTTCATGAACCAGCTCTCCTCACCTCCATGCATCTGTCTCATCTTCATTGATGATTTTTACCCCCCGGTGTGCGTTAGTGACAAAGACACAACCGGGGGACGTCTGTTTAATATTTGAGGTTTGACGTTGTTGCCGCCATCACCGTAAAAAGCTCAGCGTCTACAGCTTGATTTAATCCAGTTTGGTGAAACATCAGACACCTTTAGTAAGTTTTGATCAACTCCTGGTCAACAAAGATGCAGATTCATTTCAGAGTGCGTGAACTGACTGTCAAGTGCCTCTGTCACTGAGAGGTGCATTCAGGGACCGTCGTAAATGTGCAATACAGCCCTTTCATGGCATTTTTCTGTGAATCAAGAGAATCAAAATACAGTCAGTGGCCACATCAAGAATGTTTTCTAAAAACAACTGTAATTTAGCATATTTACTTGCCCCTGAGATGTTATTGGGGGAAAAAAGCAAAAAAAAACAATCGCAACTTTCACCGCAATTTTTTCAAAAAGCTGTCGCAAATTCAGGCTTTTTGGGCCGCAACAATCACAAAAAAATCCTGCGAAATCCTGGAGGGACTGGAATATGCTCTTTACATGACTTAATGCAGGTTGTTTCAAAGAAGATCATTTGATCACTGATATACTCTCTGCTTTTTGACATCATGAAGCTTTAAAGTGTTCAAATATAAAAGAAGCTCTCCACAGAGATGCTTTATCTTCTAACAAGGACAGATAGCTGTAATCATGCTTCTGACTTTTTAAAATGCCTTGATGGGTAGTGGGTGATTGCGACAAGGCAAAGGCACAAGTGTAATACACTTTAAAGAGACAATTTTGTGACAGTTGTTATGTGTGTGTGTTGTTTTGTAGAAGGCGTCATGCGCAGTAAGCGACGCTGTGTTCTGGAGAAGAAGCAGCCATATAGTGGAGATGAATGGTGCTCTGGACCTGACACTGAGGAAGATGAAGACAAGCCACACACTGCTGCCCCTCGTGAGTTTCACTGTTGTTTACATGTTAGAGTCCTCACTAACAGCAGTTTTAATATGTCTGAAACTGTGAAGGCTGTGTGAATGAATCAAAAAATTACCCATAATGCCTCAGTTGGCTTTTAAAAAAAGGAGGTTAAAACAATGCATTCTCCATGGGTATTTTCAGATCTTGCACACACACTAAAGGGGAAAGAATTCAGGCTGTGAATGCCATACCACAACCATTTTGACTTTATATGTGTTTTAGCTCCATCTAGTGTTGAGGTGTTGGATCATAGAGGATGTCTTGTACTGCAATCAGGAAGTGAGGATGTCATGGAGAGAAAATAAAATGCCATGTTTCTGATTTTTCTCAGGAGAGTGTGGGCTGGCCGGTCCTATCCAGGGGCTCTCTGATCGCCTTTCTGCAGCGCCGATGTCTGAGCCTGGGGCCGCTGTCATGGGATGTAGCGTGGGTCCAGTTTTAAAGGCAGAGCCGCCTCCGCCTTCACAGCAAGTGGTGTATGTTTTCACAACCAGCCTTGCCAACAGGTTAGACGAACTGTTCTTAAGCCTGACATGTAGATGATTACTAACATCCAAGGGTGAAGATGTTTACATTTTCCTAATCTACACTTTATTATGTAACTGCAATGATATTTTCATCTGCTCTTTTTGTTTGACAGTGCTGCAGAGGCAGTAATAAAAGGACAGGCTGATTCCATCCTACTGTTTCACCAGCAAAATGTTCCACGCACCAAGCTGGAGCAGGTCAGACATGCACAGCTTTGCAGCAAATTGAACAAAATGTCAAAGAAGTGTGAAAGCATGCAAGAGTTCACATGTTTGTGTTTTTACTGTGAAGATCACAAGCAAAGAAGGGGGGTTAATTTGCTTAGCTATTTTGGTCACAGAAACCTCCTTGTTCCTGTTGTGCTGACTGAACTGAAAGTAGGTGAATTACATCATGTGTGGTCTTTGCAAAAAAGTAACACACCACTTACTGTATGAAAGTGGCAACAAGCAACAATATAGATCAACAGTTCCTCTTCTCAGAATAAAGATAATGTCATTGTAGGTGTGAAAGTTGCATTTTGATAACCTGAACTTTTTCTTTTTCTCCTTTTGTCTGTCACAGAGTCACCAATCAGGGAAGCTTTCTAACCTACCTGAGAAGGTTAACTCCAGCAGCTCTCCACCCACTGGCACCCCTAAATCCCAGAGTGGAACTCCTCGGCCGGCTTCTGCAGGTGTTGGAGGACCAATGCACCCTGCAGGGACCCCATCATCAGCAGGACACTCTGATAATGAATCCCCTCAGACCAGACCTTGTGGAGCTTCCAGCAATAACAGCTCTGTTGCCCATAAATCAGAGGGAGGGAGTGCAAACACATCTGCAGGCCCGATACCAGGACCCGTGGATGGGCAAGGTACAGGGGGTACGAATCTTCCAGTTGCTACTCTTTCCCCATCTGGGAGTCCCTCCATCCTGTCTGCACACCTACAGAGTGAAGCAGGCCAGAGGGCCAGCCAAGGGAGCTCAGATTGTCTTTCCAAAGAGCAGCTTGAGCACAGGGAGCGCTCTCTGCAGACACTCAGAGACATAGAGAGGCTGCTTCTGCGCAGTGGGGCAGGTGGAGGTCCTGGAGACCCAGTAAACTCCAACAACAATGGTAGTAATAACGCCTCCAATCTAAATAATAACAATAACACTGACAGGAGTGTTATGCTTGAGGACAATGACAATGGTACCAATAACTCTGGAAAGATCATGAGTGGGAATATGCTTCCATCAGCTTTGGCTCCAATGGGAGGGATGAAGAAATACGAAGAACCCCTCCAGTCCATTATTTCTCAAACACAGTCACTAGGCGGGCCTCCTCTGGACAGCCCTCCGATGGATTCACACCATAACTTACCACAACATCCCCATCACCAAATGTCTCCCGGGGTCGACATGGGTCCCTTACTTGGGCTAGATGGGCTGACACCAGAGCAGATGGCCTGGAGGAAACTTCAAGAAGAATACTATCTAGAGAAGAGACGACAGCAGGAAATACAGCCCCCCACACATCCTCAGCACTTAAGAATGATGAGTGAAATGGGCATGCATGGGGGTCATGTGATGATGAGAGGACCCCCTCCTCCCTACCACAGCAAGCCTGGAGACCAGCAGTGGGGTCCTGGAAATATGATGGGAGGAGGAATGGGTGGAAATGTTCGAATGATGGATATGCACCAAGAAGGACCTCGTGGCCCAAGGTTCATTGGACAGATGCAGAGAGGACCGCCTGGTGGTGGAGCATTTCCTGGTAATACAGGTGGAGTTTTATCAATGGAGGGTCTAGGACCCCAACGGCCCAACAGACCAGGGATGATTTGGATAGATGATATGCCCAACAACATGGGGGGTGGAGGTCCCTTTCATGGCTGCTATCCAGGTGGACCTCCTCAGCACTTGCAAGGTGACCTGGATCACTTGTTAACACGTGAAGAAATGTGTCGCATCATGGAGAAACGGCAGTTGCAGGGGCTTCCAAGGTTTGAACTTGAAAGACTAGTTAAACAGCAACAACAGGGCAACCTTGGATCAAGAATTATTGATAATTCTGGTGGCCCAGACTTTACCAATCTAGGAATGGGCCGGGGTCCACCCTTAAACCGCGGTGATCCCATTGACTTCCCTGGCTCACGGGAGATGATGGGTTCTCCTGGAGCTGGTCCCCAGATGAGAGACCTGGTGGATTCTCCTTTGGGGGGGAACCTAACAATGAACATGAACCAACAGATGAATGTTCATCAACAGCAGCAGATTATGCTATCTCAGAAGCTCAGAGGGGGTCCTCCAGGAGGGGGGCCTCTGGCTGAAATGTTTAGCCCTGGAGAGATTTCACGAATTAGGGCTGCACAGAATGGAAGAGGAGTAAATAAGGGAATGATCCCAGGACCTGATGGCCCCTTCCAGTTCCCTAATCAAGGTCCTTTCTCTGGAGGACAGGTGGAAGGGCCGTACCTTCAACAGCCTGGCCCCGACATGTTTGGGCCTGACCAGCAAAGCCCAAATCAAATGGGAGGTACGTCACGGCTTAGTCATATGCCAATGCATGGAGGCCTCAGAGGAGCAGACCTAGGTCCTCGGCACCCCTCTGATCTATCAATCAATGTACACCCCCTCACCTCTCCTTCAGTGCCTCCTTCTCATCAGCTCAAATCTCCATCCCTCAACCAAGAGCCATCTCCTCTTTTACCTTCTCCCTCTGCTCCAGGACTGAAGTCGCCCTCACAGATGTCTTCTGCTGGGCATCACCCCCCTCTTCCCCCTCCCTCTAGAGCTGGGACTCCTTCTTCTTCCATGAAATCCCCCCAGATAATGGGGTCTTCCAACCTTGTGCTGCACTCTCCATCTGCCTCTCCTGGACGACTCAAGTCCCCAGCAATGGCCTTGGGCTCTCCGGGGTGGGCATCTCCTAAAACCGCTCTTCCAAGTCCAGGTGGTCCAATCAGTGGGAAGGTAGTGGGAAATGGAGGAGGTGGTTCTGTAGAGACAGGTACTCTCAAAATCCAAGATGATGTGAAAACATTAATATACTGTTTCTTGAGTTTCTGTGACATAATTCCGTTTTTATTGCTCTTTTCAGGCCAGTCCCTTCCCCCCAGGAGTTCCAATTCTACCCCCATCAGCCAGCCTGGTATGCCATTTACTTCCTCTCCCGATGCTCCGCCATCTCAGAATCCTTTATCTCTTATCATGTCCCAAATGTCCAAGTATGCCATGCCTAGTTCCACTCCTCTCTACCATGATGCAATCAAAACAATTGCCACGTCCGATGACGAGATGCTGCCGGAGCGACCTCTTCTATCTGGTGTCAGCATTGGAGGTAAGAAAACACAGATATATTCTGACACAATCAGAAAACACACTTGTTATCTAAAGACAATTTGACTGAATGAATAAAGTTCTTTATACTCTGCCTATAAAACCCTCTCTCAGCCTAAACCCTTATATCACAGCCATGCTTTTTGAAAACATGAGCAGACCTGCAGTCAATATATCACAGGTCTCATATAAAAAGGAAAAAAAACTATTTTCAAATGTCAATGTTGATTCTTTTTTTAATATGCTGGCCCTGTTTTATCACCAGGAAACATGGTAAACCCCCAGACCTCCCAGATCCTTGTCTCCCAGGGCTCCGTTGGCCCCCACAGTGATCCACAAAGCCCCATGGGTATTGTAAGCCATGGTCAGCAACACATGTCCCATGATGCCTCAGGACCTGTGCTTTCTTCCCCAAACCACATGGGCATGCCTACCATGAACTCTGCCATGATGGGAGGCGGTACACCGGATGGAATGGGACCGTGCAATGTTTCACCCATATCTCAGAACCAGATGACAGGATTTTCTCGCATCCAGCAACCCCCTCATGGGCCCATGCACTCCCCTATTGGGGGGATGTCACAGAATTTCTCTCAGTCTAATGAGGATATTCTGCCATCCCAGCAGTTACACCTGATCAGCAAAGGTCACCCTCACCAACGCACCCCTCACCCCTCAGACTCATTTTCCTCCTTGACCATGGGGGACGGTCCGGATCTAAGTGAAGTCATACGACCCTCTCATACAGGGATCCCAGAGTTTGATCTCTCCCGCATCATGCCCTCTGATAAGCCCAGTAGCACTCTGCAGTATTTCCCAAAGAGTGAACCACATCAGAATCCCCATCATGGACCCCCATCCCAGCAGCCTACTCCCCAGCAGCTTCTCAAACAGCTGTCTTCCTCTGGCCCTCCTCACGGCAGTGGCCCCTCATCCAACCCCCATTTAGCAAACCTACAGAATATGATGGCTGAACAGCACCTGGTCCCTCACCCTTCTCATGGTGGAATACGCCAAAGCATGGGCATTCCTCAGGGGGGTTCTCGAGGTATGGTTCCCGGTGGGGGCATGGGCTCCATGTGCCCCCCTGGACATATGATGGGAAGGACAGGCATGGTGCCCCAACAGCTCCAGCAACAGCAGGCCATGATGGCAAACAGCCTTCTCCACCATCCCCAGAATCCTTACCCTGGTATGATGTCCTCCCAGCAGCACCCACACAATCTGATGGCACAGCAGAACATTATGATGATGCAGGCGAAACAGCGGAGCATGTCAATGCCAGGGGATCCCTTTGGCCCCCAGGGCCCATTAATGTCCCCACAGGGTCCCATGATGGGCCCTTCCCACCCCCAGTCTGGTATGACAGGCCCCCAGGCTCTCAGACAGCGTGGAATGTCCCTGGACAGTCCCATCGGCTACGGTCCTGGAGGGATGGCAAACATGCCGTTCTGATCCAGTACACATAAACTGTAAAAAAAACAAAAAAAAAAAAAAAAACATGCCCACTCGGTAACCTTCCCATTGTGTCCAAGTTTTTTTCATTCATGTTATTCCTGCAGTTGTTTGAAAAGAGGAACTGTAAAAACAATAATTCAGTGATACTCCTTAAATTTTGGATTACAACTGATTTAAAAAAGTTGAATATTTAAAAGCACTGTAAAACAGTTCAATGACAAATCTGAAGCCATTTTCTAAAATACTGTACAATATGTATATTTCAAAGATGTGTGTATTTGTTGTTGAACAGAGCGGCAGTCAGGAGAGGAGTGCCTCAAATTTCTATTTGTTTTAATATCATTGATTTATTTTCTCCAACTACCAAACTGTTGTGCAAAGGAGTTCTATATATAAATATAATATATACTTGCTGTATATAAGATGCAATTTGTGATTGTTTGCAGTTGTTCTGTATAACTGTGTTTTAACAGAAGTCTAAAATAGAATAATTCTGATCTCTAAGGTGGTTTCACTTTTGCTTATTGTGTTGTCAGTTCTTTTTGGTGGGATGACTCAAACAAAGAGACACAGCTGCTTTGTAAATTCATTTCTTTATTACATTTGATTAGAAAAGCTTCAATACAAGCAAAAACAGCTTGAGCAACGTGCAAAATCTTTTTTTGTCTGAGGAATTAAGACATTTTTTTAAATGTAACGGGAACCAAACTGGGAGAACAACTGATAAAATTAAAACAGTTTCCATGCTGCAAGTTAAAAACTGTAGGAAAACCAGCGTTCTATGTACAGCTTACATTGTATAAGAGTTTATCAGGATAGGATGGTGCTGCTGGATGTCGTTCCTTCGGAAATCCATGCTCTTCCGTGACCCCGAGTTCTGCAGCCCAGTTTACTGAGAAGCTGGAAAAGCTCATTGCGAAAGCGCACCCCAACAAAAGCGTATAAGAAAGGGTTTAGGAAACAGTGAGAGAAACCCAGGCTCTCGGTCACATCCAGGATGGGTCGCAGTAAGACGGAAGATCCACAGCTTTCATAGGAGATAACCTTCAGATCCACCAGAGTTTGTATCAGCAGGGTGATATTATACGGCAGCCAACAGACGCAAAAGACAAAAGTGACAAGTAAAGCCAGTCGAATTGCTCCTTGCTTTGCTTGGCTTTTCTGGCTGTTGCACAAAGTAACAACAACTGCTGTGTAACAGTAGCTCATGACAGCCAGAGGAAGGAAAAAGCACACATGATCTAAGACTCTGCTGGTCAAAACCCAGTTGTGTGCATGGATGCCATAATGATGATAGTCACAGGAGAACCTAGAGGTGTTTTTTTTGCTCTCCTCTTTCACACTAAGAAACACAGCATTGGGTATTGAAAAAGCCAAACAGAACAACCATAATATGCTGCACGTGAGGTGCACTGTTCCCCGACGTCTACTTTGCAAACTGGGAATAGCATGAACGATAGCCAAATAGCGATCAAAGCCAATGCAAGCAAGAAGGAAACTCCCACAGAGGAGGTTAAGATTTTTCATCAGGCCCACCAGCTTGCAGAGGAACTCCCCAACCAGCCAACCGGCAATGTTGTCCACCACCCTGAAAGGAAATGTGAAAAGGAGCATGAGGTCGGCCAAGGCCAGGTGCAGCAGGTAGATCTCGGTGATGCGCAGGTGGCGCCAACGATCCAGGAGGACTGTCACCATCAGGCCGTTTCCGAGTACACCCAGCAGAAAGATCAAACTGTAGAGCACAGGTTTGACCACAACACGGAAGGTCTGCAGACCCTCCTTCTCGTTCTCACAGATGTACACCGTCATGTTTTCATAATAGTAGTCCGTCATGTTGTCAGGATCTCCGCTGCCAAACAGCTGGGAAATCTAGAGAAGAAGAAAATTCAGTTTGGTTATCGTATTTCAAGAATCACTGTTTGCTCTATGAAATAATAATCCAAGGTTCTCAATTGATTTGTCTAGATATTAAATGTTGTTTCTGATAATAAAGGGAGTCAATACTTAAAGGTAAAGGGTTTTAAAATCAATACCTCGGTCATGGTTGTGGTTCTCTGCAGTTTTGAAATTAAAATGGTGAGGTCGGAAACGCTGAATAGCATGACATTTTTCACTTCTCCTTTTGGGGTGAAGAACTGCCAAAACATCTGAGTTTGGCTAATTCTAAATGTATCATAAGTTAGTTTGCCCCAAACAACAAAATCCACATTAACATCTGGTAAAAAAAAAAAATCACTGCTGTCATACAACCTGATTTGTGAGTGCAAAGAAGGACCAGCTGGAACAAAAATATTTAATGAACAGTGTTCTTCTAAAATCAACCGTTTTTGACATTGTGAAAACCCCTGAAAAAAGGATGCATGTTCGTGCAAACAGGAAGAAGCAGTGTGCACTAAATTATGTAAACCGAGAACATCTGTGCATTTTAACAGCAGACTGATCAGACTGTTTTTTTTGTAGTTACATTTTGAGTAATAATAGGCAAAACAGCAGCTATTGTCTGACTGTTACATTTAAAGCTTTTTCTCTTGATGCCAGATGCTGCTGCTGAAGTTTAAAAAGAGTTAGATATTTATGCCATATTGTCTTAAAATGTAGATTAAAGCTACTGGAGGATGCCCACCAGCAATTATAAGACATTTAAATACAGACAAAATCATTATAAATCTGAACCATTTGCATGTGCATGTACTCTTGGAAAAATATAACTGAACAAACATACACACAAGTAAATATTTGAAATTAAATTAACGCAAACATTACAAAGAAATGAAGGTGAAAAGGGTATTAATTCACTTTGTATGTTTTATTTCTTCTTACCTCAGAAGCTGTAAAGGTTTGTATGAAATCCATGACGGTAAATCTTGGTCTCCTGAATGTATATCTGACTCTGCTGGAGTGAAATGTACTGTACTTCCTGCCTGTGCATGCTCTATATTTGCTTTGCTGGGGCTTAAACATCCACAGGCTTCACATAAGGGCAGCCATGCGAGTCTGAGTAGCTTTGCCCTTTAACATCTTACTCTTGATAAGCAAGAGGCAATTATGCTGAACTGTTCAGGTTAGTAATTATAATTAATGCAACAACAAAAACCCCTGTTCATTCTTTTCTGACTGAATCCTCCAGCCATCATCTGACAAGAACTGTTTCAATTACCATAAATATCATAAATCATCATCTTGTTTTGCAACCTGCACTAGCACTGTGTTTGTGAATGCAACACAAATGAAAACATCATAAAGGGAAAACAAGGTAAGTGCAAGGGACTTAAGTTTTTTAAGTTTCTGGGCGGCTTGGTTCACCAAATTCATTCGTTCAGGGACAGTCATTAGAATCCTGACTGCACCCATGCAGCAGCTTCGTGGCTGGCAGGCCTGACTGTGGTTGTGTAAGGCGGCATTTGTCAACCAGACATTTCAGAAAGAGAAATATTCCAGCTATCAGTTAATGTCACATGGAGGAATGGTGTTTTTATAAGAAACAGCACCTTTATACAATAGAAAAAGCATTCTCCTTGATATTATGGTGTTTTTTCAAGTTAAGTCCAATTATTTATGTAGTCAAAATCCATTTTCTTCAGGGGGTGCACACTAATCCTTACCTCAGCTGTCGGGTTATTCCAGGGTACAGGGATGTGATACCAGAACACCATGCAGTCAGCTGACCTCTGTTTGACTCTGAGGACAGACAAGTGTCATGTAGCTTGTTTTCCTGAAAGCTCAGTACACAATAGGATGCAATGTCATTGAGGGCATGGATTCAGGAGTCAATAAACAGATTTGTGAGAGCACCTCAAAGTCTGTTCTGTGATATGCAAGGAGTCAGTGATTTAAAGCTCCATGAGAAACTTTCTATTTGTGTCCATTTTGGCGCCCCCCTGTGGACAAAAATATACACGCAGGACACATATATACACACAGGACACGTATATACACAGGACACATATGTACACATAGGAAAAATACACACAGGACACATATACACACAGGACACATACACAGGACATATATGTACACACAGGACACATGCACGTAGGACACTTATATACACAAAGGACATACACATACACACAGAAGACACATACACACAGGACACATATACACAGGACACATACACACAGGATACATACTGTATATGCACAAAGGACACATATGTACACATAGGACAAATACACACAGGACACATATATACACAGAGGACACATACACACAGGACACATGCTGTATATACACACAGGACACATATGTACACACATGACACATACAAACAGGACACATATACACACAGAGGAAACATATACACAGAGGACACATACACACAGGACACATATACACAGGACATATATATACACACAGGACACATACACACAGGACATACACAGGACACAACCTACACACAGGATGCATATACACACACAGGACACACATATACACACACAGGACACATATGTGGGACACATACACACAGGACACATATACACAGGACACATACACACAGGATACATACTGTATATGTACAGAGGACACATATGTACACATAGGACAAATATACACAGGACACATATATACACAGAGGACACACACACACAGGACACATGCTGTATATACACACAGGACACATATGTACACACATGACAAATATACAAACAGGACACATATACACACAGAGGACACATGTACACAGAGGACACATACACACAGGACACATATACACAGGACATATATACACACAGGACACATACACACAGGACATACACAGGACACAACCTACACACAGGATGCATATACACAGGACACATATACACACACAGGACACACATATACACACACAGGACACATATGTGGGACAAATACACACAGGACACATATATACACAGAGGACACACACACACAGGACACATGCTGTATATACACACAGGACACATATGTACACACATGACACATATACAAACAGGACACATATACACACAGAGGACACATGTACACAGAGGACACATACACACAGGACACATATAAACAGGACATATATATACACACAGGACACATACACACAGGACATACACAGGACACAACCTACACACAGGATGCATATACACAGGACACATATATACAAACAGGACACATATATATACAAACAGGACACATATACACACACAGGACACATATATACACAGAGGACACATACACACAGGACACATATACACAGGATATATATATACACACAGGACACATACACACAGGACATACACATGACACAACCTACACACAGGATGCATATACACAGGACACATACACACAGGACACATATATATACACACAGGACACATATACAAACACAGGACACACATATACACACAGGACACATATGTGGGACAAATACACACAGGACACAGATACACACTCAGGACACATATACACACAGCACACATATATACACACAGGACACATAGGACACATATATACACACAGGACACATAGGACACATATATACACAGAGGACAAATACACACACAAAGGACACACACACACAGGACACATATACACACACGACACATAGGACACATATATACACAGAGGACAAATACACACACAGAGGACACACACACACAGGACACATATGTATACACAGGACAAATATACACAGAGGTCACATACACACAGGACATACACAGGACACAACCTGCACACAGGATGCATACACACAGGACATACACAAATGACATCTACAGGATGTGGACATGTAAAGTCCCTTTACTGAGGTGGAAGTACAATTTTGCACACACCAGTGATCAGTCAGAGTTGATGCTTGACAACACAAATAACAACAGCCATAAACATTAATGCCTTGTGTTATGTATTGAAGCATTGAGGTGGACTCACACAGGGAAATAGATCAGAGAAAAGTGACATGACACAAAAAGGAGCACAAAGTACTGAAGTATGGTGTGAATAGTTTAAAGACCTCTAACTAGGGGGTTAAATCGTTGATTTGAAATGAAATCAGCTGATCAGTTGGATGAGGGGGGGGCGGGTTCAAATAAGAGTGGAAGCCATCTTGGACGCTTGTTTGACATGACTCTTTCGCAGTCAGCTAAAAAAATTGAGAACACCTTACAAACACCTACAGAGCCGGTCATTTCAGGGACTCAAGGTAAACGCGCACCTTGACAACGTCCTCTTCATCATGGCAGTCACACATTGAATCAGTGTCTCTGCTGCTGTGTCTCGTATTCGGTTGACTTTGGTGTTATTTCGGCATCGTTAACCTGCTCAGTTTTTAGCTCGCCATCATGCTAGCACGCAGTCTCCTCTGCTGGGTTCACAACAGCGTTTGGATTTAGTAGCTGACAGTGAATATCTCGTGTTGTGTGTTAGAGAACAGATAATTGAAAGTGGCTTTATTAAATAATCTGGTGTCATGTTACGTACATGAATGAAAACTAGCTTAAATGTTGTGCTAGTTAGCTTGATGCGGCAGCTAGGTAGCAGAAGCGTATGTCTCTGTTTTGTAGTTTGATAGACTTGAGAGACAATAATTACACCCAGTTTGGTTGGATGTGTATTTATCTACTTTATATAGTCTACAAAATAACCCTGTTGTCACATTAACTGGCTAAAGCTAGCTACATATTTCTACCTGCTAGCTTGATTCTAGGCCAGTAATCAACGGTTACAGTTTACAGTTAGCTAGTACATTAAACGTCTAATATTTGTCTAAATGCAGCATTTTCACACACATAATCACTGTTTTAAAGTCAGTTTGTTTGTTTATGTTTTCTAATATGTGTCTTGTTTGTTTCAGGGTTTGGAGAGACTGAGGAAAAGACGCAGCGGCGCAGTTCAGCTACACAAGATGGCTAGCTAAACAGTCAGCCAACACTTGATAGCTAGCTAAGCCCTCCTGGTGTATGAATAACTGCAAATCAAAAAAAAAAAATCTATGCTTAGCCCTAAATAACTTTAAGAATTTAATGCTTTAGAATTTCAGAAAATTTAATGGGTGATAGTTATTTTGACACCCCATGTCCTAGAAATGAGATTATAGTTTATGAACCACCTGCAGAGACTGGAGATTTGAACAATTAAACATCTGAACTTTTGGAGTCTCCAGAGAGGACAATCAAACTTTGGGGGGGGGGAGTGTCCGAGGAGAGTGGACTTGCTTCGCCAAGAGACTGTTAAAAGCTTTCATTGCTATTGGAACAGACAAGTAAGTAAACATGAGTACTGCCAGGACAGAGAACCCAGTGATTTTGGGCTTGTCAAACCAGAATGGACAGCTGAGGGGGTCAGTGAAGCCTGCAGGAGCACCAGGTGGAGGTGGAGGTGGCGGAGGAGGAGGAGGTGGTGGAGGTGGTCCTCAACAGCAGCAGCTTAACCAGATGAAAGGAGCAATCAACAATGGTAACTCCCAGCCTGCTCCTACAACAAATGCTGTCATCAAGTAAGTTGTTGGAATTTTAACCTTGTATTTTCTAGGGTTGCAAAGGTGTGGAAAATTTCTGGAAGTCAAGTTGGGGAATTTTGGAAATATTCCAAATTGGAAACTTTCCATGGAAATTAACTGGGAATTGAGGGTAATTTAATGGAAAGGTATCATATCCAAGCATAAATATTTGTTTTGTTATAGGCAGACATCCATCCAAAATAATACAAGATTTATTCATAAGTAGAACTTTATCAAGCGTCAAATATTCTATTGAACAATCAATTCTTTAATTGAAGAACAAAAAACATGAATGTTGAGTTAAATATTACACATCCCCTCGACACAACCCATTCAAAAATTAACAAAAATGCAATCCCAACAAAGTCCCATTCAAAATGTTAAATGAAAACAGCCCCTCTCCCTCCAAAAAAGTCCCATTCAAAATGCAAATAAAAAAGCATCTTCCCTCAAGCTTCTGAAGCCTAGCCTCTGCAGGATTCTAGAAATCATCTGTGCATGTGAAGGAGGGATGCACAGTGCATATAGGGGGCGTGGTCTCAATAGCCCTGCAGTAAGCAGTGTGCTATGTGCATGTGATTGAGGAAAAGGATAGACATTCAACTGTACTTGCATGAAATCTGGTTGTTATAGTCAGGATTATGCTAAAATATATTTTCCTCAACTATATTTAAGTTCACTATTAAGAGCCAACCTTCAGTTTAGTAAATTCCTGGTTTATTTCCATTAATTCCCATGGAAAGTTTCCAACTTTGAAAATTCCCGGAATTTTGCAACCCTAGTATTTTCTTAATGTTGGCATTAGTACGACTTAAAACTGTTTGTTTTGCTTGTTTTTCACAAGAACTTTTTCCCCCACAGGCCTGGAGACGACTGGAAGAAAAATTTGAAATTGCCCCCAAAAGACATGAGGATCAAAACTTCGGTTGGTACAAGATAGCTCTTCTCTTATAGAGCTGATAGAAATGGAGGACACATTTATCTTGTACATTACTTCTTGCTCAAAACCGTCACCCAGTTATTTTCCCAGCTGGTTAAAAACTCAACATTTCTCACAGTGGATGTCAGTGTTACTCTAGAAAATGCTGTGTTTGGCTACTCTTCCCACTTAGCTAGTTTTCAAAAGAAGGTGGCTGATCCTACATAACTCAATTCAACTGTATTTATAAAGCACCTTTACTACATACAAACATGCTGCCCAAAGTGCTTCACAAAATAATAGACAGAAAACGACAGCAATGGTAAAATTATAAAAGGCATGATTATAAATAAAATACTTAAAAATAAAATAAAATCAATTAGATATAACAAAATAAGCCAGAGTAGAAAGAAAAGTTATAAATAAGGTAGAGTTAAAAAGATCAGATAAATACAAGAAATAAATAAATGTTAAAGCAATGATTATATAAGCTGATATATACAAATGCCTTTCACTAATTCTGCTGTGCAATCTATAAATTGTCATGTGATATGTAATTCTTATACATGTCTTTTGTATAGCTATTTTCAATAGGGGGCTTATTGTACATACCACAGCTTAAACAAGTACTCAGTTGTTAAACTGTTTATAATCTTTAAAATACATTGCAAAACAAATGCTGAACTATTTCTAGTATGCATTCACAGATTATTTTGTTGTGTACTTATTTATATGGTCTTTGTGTAACTAATGACCTTGAGCTTCTTATTATTGTTAGGTGAAAGAGAAGCACTTTCATTCCTAAATTGTCTGACCCTTCTGTGAAATAAACAACCTTTTCCTCCTTTCGTTGTCAATTGAACACAATCAGCAAGTTGTGACCCTGTAATCTGTAAACATCATGTGAAACAAATTCTAAGTCCATATTTTTTATGGTTACAGGATGTGACTGCAACTAAAGGCAATGAGTTTGAAGATTATTGCCTAAAGAGGGAGCTGCTCATGGGAATCTTTGAGATGGGCTGGGAAAAGCCATCTCCAATTCAGGTACATGCAAACACAGTGCTAATTGTATCACTTCGGAAAGCAGGACAAGAGTAGTCTGTGCTTAAGTACATGCATATTTAAATTGTAAGTTTGGTGCAGGGATTCCAATGCTCTGGCTTTGAACTTTTAGTATTACTTTTTTACCATTTTTTAAAAATAAAAATCGTGTAAAATATTGAAGTGAATCAGAGCAAGCATTGCAGTTTTCCACTTTGTGGCTCAAAACAAATTGTGACACTTTGTTTTTAAAACAATGTCAAGGTTTCATTGGATGGAATTGTAGTTTAAAGTGTCTCGCTCAAAGTCTATTTAAATGTGGATTTGAAAAAATAAAACTGTTTAGATGGAGATATAACATTGATTAGGGTCAGGACTTGGTTTGGTTTTAAGCCAGACTGAGGGGTTGCACCAATTAAAAAGAAGCAGGCTTTCCTATATAGATACAAATCCAATACAGGCTCTGTCAGCCTTGTTCTTTGTGTTTTGCACAGAAAATTTAAAGTTAGCTTTCTAAGATGTTAACTGAATGTATTTATCTTGTAGCGTTATACCAGCCAGTCATCGGCTTGTTTATATTATCACGATAATGTTAAAAGGCTTGCATCATCGAGGCCAAAGCACAGCTGTGTGGAGGATGGAGGAGGGTTGGTTGATGTGCTTCGGTGCATTCAGATAGACCTCGGTACTGGTTTGACGATCGCACTAAGCAACCTGATATTTGCTTTTTCTTCACTCACTCTTCATGTCATCTCTTAATTGGTAGTCAGGGGATTGGTGCTAGGTCCTGCTGTCCGCATGTCCTCGGGCAAGAAATGTAACCCCCTCTGCCCCCGATGGCTGTGCCATCAGTGTGTGACTGGGCTTAGTTGATACTGATGGGCTCTTTCCAGAACAGCCTCTGCCATCAGAAGACTACAGGAAGCGCTGCATAAACACTCTATTTACCATGTCACTTACATTTGACCAAACATTCTGTTTGAGCAGTCATGCTCTAAATCTGTCACATTGACTGCTGACAACTAGACCTAATGTAGCATTGCTTGTAAATCTGATGTTTGTGCACTTTCACAGGAGGAAAGTATTCCCATTGCACTGTCAGGGAGGGATATCCTGGCCAGAGCCAAGAATGGCACGGGAAAGAGTGGAGCCTACCTCATTCCCTTACTTGAACGCATTGACCTGAAGAAGGACTGCATACAAGGTAAGAAGGCTCGTTTTCTGCTGCAGCTAGCGTCCTGGTTATGTCAGTGGGTTCACACGTATACATTATTGGTGCTTACTGAACTGAAAAATTACACAAATATCTGGAATACAAGTGGCATGGGAGGCGGCCGGTTTTGGGGGCTTCCCAGCTTCTCTGCAGCTGTGCAGCTCCTTCAAGTACCATCTGTCTTCACCATCCTGCTAGCTACTCATACCGTCGTTTAGCTCGGCCTATAGTAGCGCCGATTGTTGTGGGTTACAGAATGACCCACGACCAATTTGCAGAGACTGTCGCGCCAGTCTTCTGGTCCCTTGATGTCTTAAATGTAGAAGTCTTTTTCAATCAAACCAGGACTCAAGGTTTATTTTCTCAATAGAACGCCGGCCTTTACTTTAAATGCCCGAGGGAGAAAGGCTGTTATGTTGCACTGCTAGCCTGGTCTGCCCTGCTTTGTAAGGAGCATCTTTTGCTCAGCATGCTTACTACTCCCCTACCTGACCCTGTAAAGAGACCTTGGGTTTCTTGAAAGGCACTGTATAAATCCCAGTTATTATTATTATTATTATTATTAATCTGCGGACCATTTTCTCTGTAAAATACTGCAACACAATAAATAAATAAATTAATCAGACTTTATTTATAAAGAGCTTTTCATGCAATGACATTGTAACACAAAGTGCTGAACATTAAAAACAACTTAAAATAGAGTTTAAAAAAAATAATATATATATATATATATATATATATATATATATATATATATATATATATATATAAATGAAAATAAAGAGTCCCCCCCCCATCCTAATCCCAACCCCAGCCCTGACCCCAAACCCACCCCACAATCCAAAGGTTAAGAACACAATATATGCAACAACAACAGTAATGATGATAATAATAATAAAATAAATGAAAAGTAAAAAAGAAGTTGCTGAACGAACTGAGGAAACACTCTCATGATATCTTAATGAGGAAGCACTGGAGGTAAAATAAGATGTTAAAACTCAACACAGGAAATTAAACTCACCAAAATAAAATACATTTCTAAGATAATAAAACACTAAAATATTAAACAATTTAAATGAAATAAGATGCTATACTTAAAATAAGTAAATGAATGAATAAAATCAAACAAAATAAAATGAATACAATTTGAACTAGATATTACATAAATAAATAAAGTAAGGTGAAATAAAACTAATAAGAATACAACTCAGTTAAAAGGGAGACTTAAAAAGGTAGGTCTTGAGTTTTCTTTTAGATTAATAATAAGTATATCTCTCTGCATTAATGTGTTTGTCTCACCTGTGTTTTTGATGCATCTCACTTTTGGGATGAAAAAATACATTATTAGGGATGTGTCTGATACACACATGTTGCTGAAGCTTGAAAATCAACCTTCTCACTCATTGTTGAGACATGTAGGGTTTGAACTGAGACCAGGCAGGCTCTGGTTTGGTGTGTGTGTGCATACTTTACACATGACTGTTTGTCTTCTCTCCAGCATTGGTCATAGTGCCCACCAGAGAACTGGCTCTGCAAGTAAGCCAAATATGTATCCAGGTCAGCAAACACATGGGTGGAGTGAAGGTAATGGCAACCACCGGCGGAACCAACCTCCGTGATGACATCATGAGACTAGATGAAACGGGTAAGTCTCTCTCGGGTGAAAATGCAAATCTGTGACTAACTGATGATGATGATGAAGACTCTCGGTCTTCTGTGGTTCAATATCGTCAATCTGAGACTCAGAAAAGCAGTCTAAAAATAGTTGTATGACCTCATCACAGTTTGTTTTTGAGACAGTGATTAATCTATGAAGTATGAGGATGTCTGTCCTAAAGACTAGCTAACGTACCACCAGTAGCTTTCTTTATTTAGCCAATACCCTAGTTGACATGAAACTAAACCACAGAAAAGGTTGAATTGATATATAGCAGCTAATCAGTCAAATATTCTTGTATAATCTTACTGACAGGATGCCTGGATGCCCCTGCTATACTGAAAGCTTTGTGTTTTCTTATCCTGTGCTAAACCTTAATGTAAATCCAAAGTGTCATACATATTTTAATGCATATGTTTGATGGTTTTCACAGTTCATGTGGTCATAGCCACTCCTGGGAGGATTTTAGACCTCATCAAGAAAGGAGTGGCCAAAGTCAATCAAGTGCAGATGATAGTTCTGGATGAAGTGAGTTTGTTTTTGACCTCACAGACATTATTGATGAATCAATCTGACATCTGTTTGTAGAGTTCCATCTCACACAGCTGTAACTGTGCCGCCTTCTCTCTCCCTCTGCTCCACAGGCAGACAAACTCCTGTCTCAGGACTTTGTGGTGATGATGGAGGAGATACTGGGCTTCATGGCCAAACAGAGGCAGATTCTGCTTTATTCTGCAACCTTTCCTCTCAGTGTGCAGAAGTTTATGGTACCTTCTTTTTATTTTTAGATCAGTTATTGGAATGTTTTTGCTGATAAACAAACCCGGCATGTGTAACAACACTCGTCTTCACCTCTGCAGAACTCGCACTTGCAGAAACCATATGAGATCAACCTGATGGAGGAGCTGACACTGAAGGGTGTGACTCAGTATTATGCTTATGTAACTGAAAGGCAAAAAGTTCATTGCCTTAACACCTTGTTCTCCAGGGTAAGTGTTTCCTTTCTGCATTTTAATTAACTTCAGTTGTGCCATGAAAACTTAAACCTACAGTGTTCCACACGACTGAAAGAGGTTTTTAATGCAAATGGATGCTTTAAAAACTTAAAACAATCAAGCTGACTCAAGCACTGCTGTATTTGTGCTGTTAAGACTTACTCAGACATTGTGAGGTGAAGTTGTGCATTAGAAATATGTATCTCTGGGTTGTGAAAGTCACCTCAAACCTCACAACTCAAACATTTCCCCCAAGATTTACTGTCCTTGGTTTCCTCTTTTTCAGCTCCAGATCAACCAGTCCATAATTTTCTGCAACTCCTCTCAGAGAGTGGAGCTCCTTGCCAAGAAGATCTCCCAGCTTGGTTATTCATGTTTCTACATTCATGCCAAGATGAGACAGGTCAGCTCGCAGTGATGCCTCAGAAATAGGAGCTTTAAGACCAAAATAAACAAGCGGTGATGGAAGCGCGTCTGAACTGCTGCAGCTATTAGTTTTCACATTGCACTGTGTACACATGCAAGTGTTTCTACTTGATGGGCTGCTGCTGTTCATGCCAAAGGATTATTTCTGGATGGATGCACCCAGTTACTCAAGTGTTTACATGTATATTCTTATCAGTTAGCTTTTAACACATGCTGCACTGACATCACCCGTTTTATTGTGTTTAAGGTGCTAGGTTTACACACTAGAATTACATACCCATTAGACTGTAATTTTTGTACTGCAAATAAAATACATTGCACTGCACAACCAGCTTCATATAAGGTTTAGATAACATGCTGTTTATTCCTGGGACTGAATGTGGCCTTTAAAGACACCTTCTCTTTCTGCACTGCAGGAGCACCGCAACCGTGTGTTCCACGACTTCAGAAATGGCCTCTGCAGGAATCTGGTCTGCACTGGTAAGTGGCAGAGCCGTGTGTGTGTGCACATGTACTTGTTTTACAAGCACAGTTTTTTAACACTTGAGATGCTGTTTTGTTGCAACTGTTGGTAACTGTGATACTGTCTACACATCAACAGTAACACCATCTTCGTCCCAGTTTTAGCAGTTACTGTTGATGTAGTCAGTGATGCACACAGCTCAGTTTGTTACTGTACTGTTATGTATGATAGTCATTTTAATTACTGAGTTTCAACAGGTTTGCTTTGCAAGTTTAAGAACATAACTTTCAATCAAGAACTGAACCAGACTATGGGACAGAGTTAAGAGTTGTATAAAGTTTTCAAAAAGGTGTTCTTGCCTCTAGAGCAGGGGTCCCCAAAGTGTGAGTCGGGACCCCTTGGGGGGTTGCGAAAGATGTCTTCCAGAATGTTTTTTTAAAGTTATCTAAAAATAGTACATTTTACCCATTATAGTAAAAAATATGGACAAATAGTAGCTAAATTTGAAATAAAACCTTTTCAGCAATCACTGAATAAAGGATTCTCCTCCTCCTCTCCTCATCCATGTTGTCTTTATGGTCATCTGAAAACCTCTGACTTGATGACTGCAGGCCTGGCTCCACTCAAAATGATATTGTTTAGATTCTGAATTATACAATTAAACTCACAATCTTGATAAATGAGACATTTGCATAGAAATACTTTCATAGACGTGTTCTAGAGGTGTCTGCTTTTTTTTGCAGCTGTGGTGTTGACAAACAGAATTTCTTATTGTGCAGATTTTTTTATTTGTAGTTTGACTGAAATCATGTTGGTTAGAATGAAGGATCTGTTTTCTTGGAACTCTTAATTTGCAGACACTTGACAGTCTTGCTTGCTGTGTTTTCTCTAGACCTCTTCACAAGAGGAATTGACATTCAAGCTGTGAATGTTGTGATCAATTTTGACTTTCCCAAGCTGGGAGAAACATACCTTCATCGCATTGGCAGATCTGGTAAGAGCCTGTTTTATTTCATGTTGTTGTTCAGCTGTGACTCTTCTCATGTAATAATTATTTTAGGTAGAGCAAACAATGAGAGAGCAATAACTCAATTCCTTCATTCCCAGGCCGCTTCGGACACTTGGGTCTCGCCATCAACCTCATCACTTACGACGATCGCTTCAACCTGAAAGGGATCGAGGAGCAGCTCGGAACAGAGATCAAGCCCATCCCTGGCATCATTGATAAGAGCCTCTATGTGGCAGAGTACCACAGTGAGAGTGGTGAAGAAGTCAAGCCATGAGCCAGTAAGTACACGATGAGGGTTCACACAGACGAGGACACTCTCAGGGTCATTTCAGGATCATTAAACTGATTTTCAAGTGGTCTGTTTTTAATTATACACACACGGCAGTACAAGAGACTTTTTGAAGTGGTGCAATAAGAGGCGGTGATCACACTTAGGAAGTGTAGCTTTTACTGTAATGAACTTGATGTTGCTTTTTCTAATGAAAATGCGACATGAGGAAAAAACAAACCTTTTGAAAAATCAAGCTGTCTAATAAAAAATCAGGACTTGTAATTTTAGGAACCTCTGGTTGAATAGTTCCTTGAACACAATCTCATCCAACCTGATTTCTCTCTCCTCTCTCTACAGATCAGTCCATCCTCCATTACCCCCTTTGTACCTTTTTTCACCCCCACCCCCACCCTATTGTCTTGGAGTTCCTTTTTTATGTACAGTTTCTGTCTGTCTTCCTGTTTTGGATGCCACCATGAGGAATGCGTATTTTGATGGACGTGTTTTCGGAAGAACTCATTTGCCTTTTTATTAGGCTCTGTGCTGCACTACCACCACCACCCTGAAGACATAAGCACCTGGAGGAAAGCATGGGACCAAGTTCAAATGCATCGATGCACATTGTGACTCTTCATATCCACCTATGACACAAAGCCAGCACCAACAGACCGCTACATGTTACCCTCCATTCTCCACTTAGTTTTTTTTTTTTCCTTTTGGAAGTTTTAACCCATTTGTATCAAGTGCCTTAACAAGCAGTTCAACTCGTTCTAAAGTAATAACCCTTCATTATCCACCATTGTCTCGCTCACCTCATACCACACTCTCACTCTCAGCTGATTGAAAACGTGTCACACTAATTTAATGTCTGACGGAGAAGGTGAATTCATTACAGCTTTTGGTTGGATCATCTGTTTGAAAAGGAATGGAGATAATTAGGAGGGAGACTGGTCTGAATTATCGTTCTGCTGGCTTCGCTGCACTCAAGTCTGGCTGAAAAACGAGGACAAACTTGGATTTTCCATGGACAGAGATGCTGGATTTTCTCCAAGAGACAGCCAGACTGTCCAGTTGCTTGTAAAGAAGCTTGTGCTTCTAAAAGACCCAAACCCTTTCCTCTGTCTTCAGCATCGGAACACTAAAAATGAATGAGCAGCTTCTCAACACCATGAGTCACGAGGATTCCTGTATCGGTGGAGTTTATTGTAGGGGAACGCTTTTTTCTTTTACGTCCCGTGTTTCACCTTCCTATGGATGGCCATACTAAAAATCTCTTGAGATGTGCAGCCGACGTGGGGTGCACCTCACATCTTGTGTATATACCTTCATTTTAAGATTGTTTTAAACAAGTTCAAAAGGCTGGCTGACAAACTGAAAAGCTTTTCCCCCTTGTTAGCACTGGAGACTTTCTTTAACTGCCAGTTTGTTTGATCCGCAATATTGGCCTGTGACTTTATTTATAATTTTAGAAATTGCAGAAGTTATTAGAATCTAAAACATTGAAATGACCTTGTGCATGAAATGTTATTTTTGGAGGACTAGTCCATCACTGAGAATCTTTATAGCCCCTCCAGATTTGATGGCAAGTGCAATTCTTCAAAAGCTGCACTTAAACTGAGAAGTTTCAACAGTGGCCCTTTTTCTCCTGCTCCCAGTGTTAACAGTTGAGACAGATGGCTTTGTTAAGCTTGTGCATTTGAGTAATGAATTCTTTGTTGTCACCAGCCTTAACTTGTGAAACTGACTCTTGAGACGCACTCTGAGATCTCCCGTTAAAGCGAGTGCTGTTTAGAAGAGAAAATATTATACCATGTAGTCGTACTACTCGCTGCAGTGCAGCTGAATTGGCAGAGAATTAGTTTTTTCTGGGGGGAGGTATTAGCTGTTACGTTGATCTTTGTGCTCCTATAAGCACAGCGACATTATTTCACAAATGTTGAGCCGGGAGTTGTGGATTTATTTTCCCCCCTGTTTTTGAAGAATGTCGGCCGAATGCATCAAAGTGAACCATCTGACCTAAAATGTAGCAGGAATTCATTCTCTGTGCAGGCTGGTTTTCTAAAACCGGCTAACAAAAGATGCCTCACTGAAACAACCTGAGCAGGTTGGGCTGCACTTAGCACACAGAGAGATGGGTTCAGGCAATAACACTGACTGCACTGCTTTCTGTACACTCTTGCTCCCCGCTGAGAAACGTGTAAGATGGTGCATAACAAAAAAAAAAGAAGAAAGAAGTGGCACGGAGAGGGGGGGGATGGGCACGAAGGATTTCAAAATGACTATCAGTCGACTGCTTGTTTGAAAGAGAGCTTTCTCAGGCTGCTGAGTTTTTGGCGTTGTCTGCCCTTTAGTACTTCATTATGGGTTAGGGTTACCTTTTTGTTTGCAACATAACCTCCGTTTGCATCAAGGTCTTCTGAGCACATGTTTGCAGACCTGAAACCTTTCATGCAAATGAGGTCCCCTGTGTTTATGGTTAGATGCTCTTTAATGTTCTGCTCAATGAGAAGTATAATTTATGCTCTTTTTAAAAGATAAGTGTGAAAATGTTGATTAGTTTAAGCTTTCCCCTTTTTATTTCTCATTGTTCAGGACTCTGATCCCTCTTCGCTCAGCTCGATCGTCCCCTTTAATACTTGCTCGTGTGATTCGGCTCATTGTTTGGGTGGGAGGGCTGTGTTTGTTTAAAAAAAAAACTAAATTAAATTGAGCACTAGTTGAGTGAGCAGGGATCAGAATGTGCAGACACTTGGCAGCTGTCTGTTTTGGTGTCAGCCCGGCGGCAGGAATCAGCACCGCCGAGCTTTCCAGGCTCAAATCAACGACCCTTCAACATCCAGTGTATCGTTACCTTTAACGCGATGCTGCTTCACTGCCTGTGGCTGACATCTTGAAACCTTAAAGACTGAGACAAGAGCATCTTCCTCCACATCGGGTAAATAATTGGATTGTTTCTGTAATAATATTGTCTCACTCTTTAAGGTCTTTTTTAAATTAACTGGGTGGGTTAATTCTGGTTTTTGCTGCCCTGATGCACACGTTCTCGTCCTCTCTCGATGATCCTGACAAATAAAATCAAACACTGCTTTTGTGTACAATTCGGCCATGCTGGTACGTCTGTGAGTGAAGAACGTAGAACGTGTGCATCGGTAGAACAACACGGGGAGGGGCCTGCGGGCTTTACAATAAAAAAAAAAAGGATTTGATCTGAGGATCCAGAGTTATGGAAGTGGGTACCAAAAAAGTTTGAAGAAGTTGCCCTTAAATTCGGATTTTTGTTTTCTTTCAGATGAAACGTTCAAGTGGAGTACACCTTATTTCAAACGTCTCTAAATTTAAGTGAAGACTTTAAAGCCTGAGTTCATTTTCTTTTATTTGATGAGAATTTGGTCGTTATTTAATTGGCAGATTTTTTCAGTGAAGCTATTTTTACAGTGGAGTTGAGTTTAAAAGGATGTCACCAGTAAGGAAATGATTGAAAGTTTTGTTGAAAATAAAGCTCACTGAAATTTAACACGTGTGGAGTTTTGTTGTCTTCCTTGGTCACCTCTGCAGCGTCCTGTTACCTCTTTCTTTCAGAGCTAGGTGTCAGTGTTTTGCTGTTTGTTCACACGTTCAGTTAAATTAAACTCTGACCCAGAGGCAGCGCTCGGATCAGGGGTTAAATCAGACTCTGCTGTCGCCTCACATTCGGGATCAGGATGCAGGACTTCACACTTCTATGCTTTTTAGCCGTGGCTCTCTCTGCCTGTGTACAGAGTGCTCTTCCACCACCATGTGACAGGTGAGATATGTTTGAAGTGTTTATTTTAAGAGATATGATCATGAGGATTGTCTTTAAAGTTCTTCTCTAGCTAATGTATTCATTTCAAACTGAGGAGATCATTACTAACTCGTCAATCCTGAGTTCAGCTTATCTTAAGAGTTGCAAAAACAAATAGCACAGATGTCATCTTTAGCAAAATGTGTGTGCAACATGATCCCTTAAATCCTGGAGGGAATGAAGTCTATGTGAGCGTTGAATTACTCCTCAAACTGAAGCTAACAGACGCTCCTCACAGTATTTGTTTTGGTCTGTTTAGTTGTCAGCAGACCTTTGCCCTCTCCTGCTCATTACAATGACGGTAATATGGTTTTATTGCTCCCCTGCAGGACTCTGTAACGTGTGCTTGCTCTATTACACAAACAGCCTTTTAACTCTGGATTAATAATTCATAACTATCAATTAATTTCAGTGAGATTTACTGCAGGGGTCCCATCCTGCATCAGGTACAGAACGCTAAACTATATGATGATGACAAGTTCTTTGTTGACATGAAGCTGAAGGAAACTCCCGGTAAGTCCAAAGTCACTAAATCACACCCCCACCCTTCTCTCTGTGACATCCATTAAGGTTCTGCTTTGTGTTTATTATCCTTCCTTACCCCCAGATATTGTTTCGTCTGCGTTTCGAAACCTCTCACTTGAATTCCCAGAGGGGATCCTCCCTCCTGCTGAGCTGCAGAAGTTCCTCAATATGTACTTTGAGAAACCAGGGACAGAGTTTGAGACGTGGACGCCACCAGACTGGCATGAGAAGTGAGATCTACTAAATAGGAATCGCTCGTACTTGAATCTTAATTTGTTCTTTGCTGACACGCTTCTTTGATGTGTGCAGACCAAAGTTTCTTGGAGGAATCGCAGACCTGGAACTACGCGCATGGGCTGAAAAGATCCATCTGCTGTGGAAATCTCTCGGCAGGAAGGTGCTGAAAATAGATGAGGCTTGAAGAATCATACATTGATTTGGGGTCATCCCTCCCACAGCCCTATGTTCCCACATTTCTAGGACATTTTCAAAATTAGGTCTTGTGTTCCTACATTTCCCTTCAATTTAAACCCTATCCTCCCACAAGATGTTTTGGAGGCACTTTATAGTAAATTAATGAATGAATGAGTCATTTTATTTGGATCAGCAGCAGCAGAAATCATCACAATCAAAATCATTACAAGAAAAAATAAAATAGGCTGTTAGAAAAGGGTTTCAGCTGAAGCAGAGCTTATAGAGGCCGAAATGTGGGAACATAGGGCTGTAGGAACATAGGGCTGGGGAACATAGGGCTGTAGGAACATAGGGCTGTAGGAACATAGGGCTGGGGGAACATAGGGCTGTGGGAACATAGGGCTGTGGGAACATAGGGCTGTAGGAACATAGGGCTGGGGGAACATAGGGCTGTAGGAACATAGGGCTGTGGGAACATAGGGCTGTAGGCACATAGGGCTGTGGGAACATAGGGCTGTAGGCACATAGGGCTGTGGGAACATAGGGCTGTGGGAACATAGGGCTGTAGGAACATAGGGATGTAGGAACATAGGGCTGGGGGAACATAGGTCTGTGGGAACATAGGGCTGTGGGAACATAGGGCGGTAGGATTATAGGGCTGTGGGCACATAGGGCTGTGGGAACATAGGGCTGGGGGAACATAGGGCTGGGGGAACATAGGTCTGTGGGAACATAGGGCTGTGGGAACATAGGGCATTAGGATTATAGGGCTGTGGGAACATAGGGCTGTGGGAACATAGGGCTGGGGGAACATAGGGCTGTGGGAACATAGGGATGTGGGAACATAGGGCTGTAGGCACATAGGGCTGTGGGAACATAGGGCTGTGGGCACATAGGGCTGTAGGCACATAGGGCTGTGGGAACATAGGGCTGTGGGCACATAGGGCTGTGGGAACATAGGGATGTGGGAACATAGGGCTGTGGGAACATAGGGATGTGGGAAAATAGGGCCGTGGGAACATAGGGCCGTGGGAACATATGGCTGTAGGAACATAGGGCTGTGGGAACATAGGGCTGTGGGAATATAGGGCTGTGGGAACGTAGAGCTGTGGGAACGTAGAGCTGTGGGAACATAGGGCTGTGGGAACATAAAGTTTGATTCAGGTTTAGTTGCATTCCATATTTCCAAGTTCCCATGTGCAAATATATTGATTTCAAAGATTTGAAACGAGTATACATTTGAAAATGTTAAACTGAGCTAAAGGAGATTTAAGTCATATTTTTTCCTGGTATTTTGCAGACTAAAACATTAATCTGACACAAATTCCACCTCATCAGTCAGAATAATTGTCATTTATTCAAAGTAACATGTTTTTCAGTGCATTTCTAAAGATCCATGGTTATGCGTATTTGGTTCACAAAATGAAATGATCTGTCCTGCAGATCCACTCCAGCGTTAAAGACCAGCCAGAGCTCTACTCCCAGATCTACACCCCTCATCCTGTAGTTGTGCCAGGGGGCCGCTTCAGGGAGCTGTACTATTGGTGAGTGAGTGATGAAGCCTGTCTGTCTGTCAGCTGGCTCTCTGAGTGGTGTGGAAGAGCCTCAGAAGGTCATACTGAGGTCAAATCACAGCCAGAACCAGGCAGAGTTTCTCTGCTGTGCGCCCACCCAGGTGCTGTGTGCAGACAGTGACGTGAGCCGCTCTGCCCAACAGGGACTCCTACTGGGTCATCAACGGGCTCCTGCTGTCAGAGATGACACAGACGGCCTACGGGATGATTCAAAACTTCCTCTACCTCGTTGACAGGTGAGCTTCAGAGCACTTTTCATCTTCCACAGAGTAGGAAAACGTCCGGCTCGCGGCGGGTCATTGTGGATGAGTCATTCATGAACATTTTGCATATGAAGCTCTCAGGGGAATTTAAGATTGGTAGAATAAAAGATGATTTTCAATCACTCCTGCAGATATGGCTTCGTTCCAAATGGTGGGCGGATTTACTACGAAAGGCGAAGTCAGCCTCCATTCCTCACTCTAATGGTGGAGAGCTACTATCAAGCAACCAAGGATAAAGAGTTCCTCAGGTGATACTTAGGTCTGAGCTGATGTCCTGCCAGACGCATTATCATTCCTCAGCTGTACGTTTCCTCCTGCAGAACAGAGAAAGAGCCTCAGTGCTTGTGTCCTCTTTCTGTCTCTGGTGTTTAGGTTTTCCTCACACCCTTTCTCTTTGTGTGTAATGATTTCAAAGAATGTAAAGTAGTCTGAAATTCATCGTTGTAGAGCAGCTTTACCGACTCTGGAGCGGGAGTACGTCTTCTGGATGCAGAACCGGTCTGTGGCTGTGAGAGCAAACGGGGCAGAGTACAAACTGAACCGGTATCATGTGGAAGTAGGCCTCCCCAGGTACGCCTAAAAACCCTGATAAATACACAACAAACAAAGATACAGTATCTCACAAAAATGAGCACACCCCTCACATTTCTGCACATATTTAATTATATCTTTTCATGGGGCAACACTGAAGGAATGACACTCTGATACAATGTAAAGTAGTCAGTGTACAGCTTGTATAACAGTGTAAATTTACTGTCCACTCAAAATAATTCAACACACAGCCATTAATGTCTAAACCACCAACAGAAGTGAGTACACCCCTAAGTGAAAATGTCCAAATTGGGCCCAACATATCAATATTTTCTGTGGCCACCATTATTTTCCAGCTCTACCTTAACCTTCTTGGGCATGGAGTTCACCAGAGCTTCACAGGTTGCCACTGGAATCCTCTTCCACTCCTCCATGACAACATCACGGAGCTGGTGGATGTTAGAGACCTTGCGCTCCTCCACCTTCCATTTGAGGATGCCCCACAGATGCTCAATAGGGTTTAGGTCTGGGGACATGCTTGGCCACTCCATCACCTTTACCCCTAGCTTCTTTGGCAAGGCAGGGGCCGTCTTGTAGGTGTGTTTGGGGTTGTTATTTTGGAGTACTGCCCTGTGGCCCAGTTTTTGAAGGGAAGGGATCATGCTCTGCTTCAGTATGTCACAGTACATGTTGGCATTCATGGTTCCCTCAATGAACTGTAGCTCCCCAGTGCCGGAAGCACTCACGCAGCCCCAGACCATGACACTCCCACCACCATGCTTGACTGTAGGCAAGACCCACTTGGCTTTGTACTCCTCACATGGTTGCCCCAACACACGCTTGACACCATCTGAACCAAATAAGTTTATCTTGGTCTCATCAGACCACAAGACATGGTTCCAGTAATCCATGTCCTTAGTCTGCTTGTCTTTCTTGTGCATCATCTTTAGAAGAAATGTGAGGGGTGTACTCACTTTTGTGAGATACTGTATGTAGGTATTGTAAGATGCACCTTCAACTTATCTGACCACGTCTTTTTTTCCAACCAGGCCTGAATCGTACACAGATGATTTGGAATTAGCCGAAGGACTCAGTGATGGTAATGGCTTATTAGTGTTCATATTCTTGGTGGCTGAATATTTCCCCCTTTTATGAGCACGAGAGAAATGACTCTGCTGCTGTGGTCATTTTATTTCACGAGAGAGAGAAAGAAAATGAAAAGTTCATAATTGCTCCTTAGCAGAAAATTTGAATAAATTCCCCAGGATTCAAGGATCATCTGTGCAAAAATAAATTGCTCTGAAAGTACTTTAGTACCATGTTGTCATGAATATTTAATGTTTAACACAGCTTGGCTTTCGCTTCACCCATGAACTATCTGACCACACATTTTAAGAGAAGCTGTTTTTGAGTAGAACGGTTCTGTTACTGTTCAATGAAATGTTATTTTTAGGGATATTTTAAAGAAAGTAGTCGGTTAAGCTGTTTCCTCCATGAAATGTGTCGTCTCTGAAGCTTTATTGTGAGAACTGAAATGATTCAGAGGCTGCATATTTGACTTTTAAAAACAGCACAAACATGAATAAGTAACTAATTTCTAGATGCTGATTTGTTGTGGCTCCTCTGGTTTCTTGCCTCAGAGGGAAAGGAGCAGCTGTGGATGGATCTGAAAGCGGGTGCAGAGTCTGGCTGGGACTTTACATCCCGCTGGTACATAGACAGTGATGGCCACAACAACGGCACCCTGGGCTCCACTCGCACCAGTCAGATTGTGCCGACTGACCTCAACGCGCTGCTGTGCCTCAGTGAGAAAACTCTGGCCTCGTTTCACAGGATCCTGGGTGAGTGCGGGAGCGGCCTTTGACCTTGATGCTAACTTTGGATCGCACTCTGCTTTTAGCTCCGAACTGGTGTTGCGTAACAGTGATGTGTTGTTTGCTGACAGGTGATGGTGACTCAGCTGCACAGTACGAGCAGGCTGCAGCCCGCAGACTGCAGGCGATAGAGGCTGTGCTGTGGGATGCTGAGAGGGGAGCCTGGTTTGACTTCAACTTGGTGACAAACTCCAAACACTTTGAGTTCTACCCGTCCAACATGGCACCGGTCTGGGCTCAGTGTTACTCTCAGCCTGCGATGGGAGAGAAGGCTGTACAGTATCTGAAGGTGGGTGAACGTGCAAGCTCTTAATTCACAAATGATTGTGGAAGAATTCATTTATTTTTAATGAAGGAGTTTGGTTCACACAAAGGACACCCACTCATCCCCACTCATCTCTAAAGAAATCCAGTCATGCAGACACAGTAGGTGTTGCTATGTTTGAGCAGGTGTTAGATTTTTGTCTCCAACTCAATATTAATAATACAAGCACTGAAGAAAGCATCCAAACAAATAGTAATTTGTCTTACTAGGAAAGGCTAACTGAGGCTGTTACAACTGTTTATGAAATATGCTCCATAAAGGATAATGTATAGTGAGTGGGGGGTAATACAAAATATAATCTCAACAGGGTGAGACAAGACTCAGCCCACAAGTTTTTGTCAAGGGTCGGATTTGAAGGTTGGTAGCGCTTCCATGGCAGCAGCATTTTGTCTTCGGTTTGCTTGGGTGCACTTAACATTAAAGTCACAAATTTTCCAGATGCACAAAATAACAGCAGTACCTGTGTAAGCTCCTCTTCCTGTTACCCTCTTCTCACTCAGTCAGTCCTGTAACTCTGACAAAGCTCCCACCGTGTCACAGTTTGTGGTTTGTGGTTTGGTCGACGTCTCTTTCACTCAGCTGTGATTGTGTGTTTTCACATCACTTGCTAGTTTCTGCTCCTTGTCATCGTTTCTCTGCTGGTGACTGGTCAACCGCTGAGTTTCGTGCTCTCTAAATAGATTGAGAGTGATATTCAAAATATCCTCCATGTTGTTTAGCGAGGATATCTGAAACCAATATTTTGAGGTGAAATCATAGACTTTATTTTTATAAATATGCAGGACTCCTCTGTGGATTGATTTAAAGGTGACATATCATGCTTTTTTCATCAATATATGTTGGTCTAAGAGGTCCCCAAAACATGTCTTTAAAGTTTATGCTCAAAAAAACACTTTGAAATCAGATTTTGGTCTGCCTGAAAAGCCCTCTTCTTCAGTCCTCCTCAGAACACTCTGTTTTCTCTCTGACCACGCCCCCTCAGGAAGTGGATGTGCCTCGGCTCTCCAGCACGTTGATCTAATGTTTACATGTTGGCTGAATATACACGGCTGCTCATAGATCACGTTACTTCAACCCTCTGAATCTGATCCAGAATCTGATCCTGACGGAGAGGCGCCTGCAGCAGGACCTTTCTGAAGGATTGGTCACAGATTTAGTGTTTCTTGTTGTTTTATTTGTCAGTATGTCGACGTGTGTCTTGATACACAGCTACAGCTACGAACATGTAGCTATGTGGCTATGCTAACTAGCGCTAGCACTTATCCATGATAAATAAAAATCATCCACTAGATCTTCAAATCTGCAGACGTGGGGAGTAAAACCGACCTTTGTGTTTATTAAGACAGCCTACAACTAGCATGCCTCCCAGGTGCCTTTCTGTGTGGAGTTTGCATGTTCTCCCGTGCATGCGTGGGTTCTCATGCAGTTCTCCGGCTCCCCCCTCCAGCTTCCTCCCACAGTCCAAAAACATGCTCACCAGGTTAATTGGTCACTCTAAATTGCCCATAGGTGTGAGTGTGTGTGAATGGTTGTCTGCCTCTCTGTGATAGCCCTGTGATAGGTTGGCGACCTGTCCAGGGTGTACCCTGCCTTCTGTCCGAAGCCAGCTGGGATAGGCTCCAGCCCCCCGTGACCTCAAACGGGATAAGCGGTCAAGATAATGGATGGATGTTTTTTACTCAGCTAATTTTATATTTTTTGAGAAAAGAGAAAGCTGAGATGAGAGTTGGCCATCATTGTTACTTGGTTGCACTAATAAAGTGAAGTGCTGTACATCTGTGGTTGCATTGTTCTATAATAATTTGCCATCATTTTTTAGCATGCAAGAGATGATTTCGTGGATAGCCATAGACTGCACGTTTTTCAATGTAGACTTCCACTGAGAGGAACATAATAGACTATTTAGGAACTACATTAGGAACTAAATTTAGCCTGTCACACCAGCTTGATCATCACTGAAAATGTCATTGAAATGTCCTGGAAAATGATCTCTGGAAAAGAGTGGGAACCCTGCACTGTTGTCATGTTTTTATCTGCTAAAGCCAACAGATCTGCTCTGTAAATCATTCCTTTGAAAGAAAACCAGAAACCAAAAAGAGAGAAAGATTAATGTGGTTTGATGGAAAGATGGCGCCCTCTTGTTTTGCATTAATTTCACAGCTGGACATCTGTCTGTGTAGATAGGGACCCTCATTTTGATACGGCCAGTCAGATCTTGCAGCTACGTCACAGTTTTATTTTAGGTAGAGCAGACGGTCACACTGAGCCAGACAGCAGCAGCTAACACAAAACAACAGCCCACATTAGCCCAGCTGCATACTTCTCCCTCTTATAGGACCTACATACATAAACACATGTGGAGTCCTGCACCTTAGCTTGTTGAACGAGCTGCAGAATAAAACAAAGTGCTCTGCTTACATGAGATTTCAGGCTAAATCACATTTTGAGCTGCTAGCATGAGCCTATTAAAATCAGGTGTACATATCTGCAAAGGTCACTGAGCTCTGGTTTGATGTGTGTGGTGGTCCTTAATTTTCAATACTGCAAACAGCATGTCTGCCTGCACAAAAGCAACCACACAGTTTATTTAACAGTTTCATTTTATATAAAGCAGTCAACAAAAACAAATGCTCCTCCAGCTGGCTGATATAAAAGCAGAATTTCTGACATCTGTCCAAATTCTTTTTCCCTTTTCAGTGTTTAAAATCTACAAACGATACATCCAAAAACGGAGTCTGAAATTATATAAAATACAAACATTTTTTATTTTAATTGGGCCTGAAATAGTTTTCCTGTATTTCTGTATTGGCAGCATTTAAAGAAATAATTGCTCATCGAAGATATTTCATTTGCTTTGGCTGTGCTCCTGTGCTCCAGCAGATGGCGCTCTCACCCTACACTCGTTCCCTCCCCTCACACTCCTCTGTTTGCTCTTTCTCTCATGTCTGCACAGAGGAGTGGTGCCCTCCAGTTCCCCAACGGAGTTCCAACGTCTCTGAGGGAGTCAGGGCAGCAGTGGGATTATCCTAATGCGTGGCCTCCTCTGCAGCACATGCTCATCCACGGTGGGTGGGTGGTGAAAACACTGATGTGCTAACATTGAGGAATTCCTGAAACCTGCATTGATGACTCACATGTTGATGAAGATGCTGCTCTGCCTTCTGCTTGGCATATTATTCCCTTAAAAACATCTCTCTCTGTTTCGTTGTTTTTGCTTCAGCTTTGTACTTCATCTCATGAATTTTTGATGCAGGAAAAGGAGTTTAAACTTCTGACCTTCATGTTCAACTTGAGGGTGTTTACATCCACACTGCTAAAGGTGCCTTGTGGAGTCTCCACTAAATAAACAAAAGCTCTGTCTGTGTTGGGCCAGAATGCATTATGTATAACTTTGGGGGTCTAACAAACATGAATTACCCTCTCTTAAAATATTTGAAAAGCCTGTTTGAAGCTTGTCTTTGTTCTTAAATTGCCTAAAATGCCACCTTTGATTTCTTAGCACTTTTGTTCCAGGCTGTCAGTCAGTGGAGGAGTGTGACAGCATTGACAGACATGTGTACCAGACACTGGGGTGTGCATGTGCCTTCTCCCACTAGAGGTCTAGAGTCCTCAAGACTCATTTAAAGGGGAAGTAAAGAAAAGAAGAGGTTACATAAAGCCATCATACTTGAGTTTGTTTACGTCTGCCTCGTTGATTCTCTGCAGGGTTATTCAGCACGCCCTCATTTTTAGGGATTTGTGCCTTTTCTCTGGTCTTAAGAACTTATGACAAATAATAATCTTCAATCTTAAATTGATTCTTGAACTTGGAGATTATAAATTACTAGGAATAATACCCCAAGAAGCCATGACCTCACTGCATACACTAAGCGTCAGTGTAACTTAAACTCAGGTTTGTTTTTCCATTTCAAATTAAATCTGCCCACACACAGATTAAAAACATGTCACTTCATTTACACTCTTGCTTTAAGCATCCTCATATTCAAAAGACTGTCTTAGTCTTGCTGAATGATTGAAGTCATCTTGTATTTTCAGGGTTATCCCAGCTCCCCTCTGAGGAAGCTAAACAACTAGCTTCAGATTTGGCCCAGCGTTGGATCAAGACAAACTGGTTGGCGTACGAGAAGTACGACGGCATGTTTGAAAAGGTGAGTCCTCTTTAAGGTTGCAGTATTTCACAGCTTGTGTTGCTCAGTGATAACACAGCTGGAGCTGAATGTGTAATGTTCTTGCTCCTGACAGTACGATGTGAACGGAGATGGCAAACCTGGCGGTGGAGGGGAATATGAAGTTCAGGTATTTGCTTCCATGCGTTGATGGTGTAAAACTAATGTGCTTAGAGTCACACACGTCTCTCTAATTTCATGCAGAACGCTGTCAATTCTCTCTACTTCACTTCTGCTTCTTAACTTGAACACATTTGCATACTTATGCACACATAAACTCCCACTCCTCCTCACTTCTTTGTCATTTTATATCTTGTTTTTTTTGTATAATTTTCTACCCTGTTAGGTTTTGTTTTTCTGTTTTTCTCTCTCCATTCCCTTTTTTTAATCACTGAGCTTTTACTGCTTCACAAATAAACACATCTATCTTCTCTGCTGTGGTGCCCCCCCTTTTCTTTTAGCTGGGATTTGGTTGGACCAATGGCGTGGCCCTGCAGCTTCTGGACCAGTATGGCGCGACTCTCACCTCAGGAAGCGGACACGTGTCTTCTTCCCTCCTGCCGCCTCTGGTCATCTCAGCCGCCCTCATGCTCCAGTGAATCAGAGGTGACAAAAGAGGCTGACTGGGGGCTGGATTTATTTTTTGTGTTTTCGCTGCCTTAAATCAATCCTGTCCCCAAACCAGACTTCAACCAAACACACACTGACATTTTCAAATTCAACCAAAGTGTTTACATTTTAACAAGGTTTGATATTTCTCTAAATCCCATGTGATCATTTTTATTTGCAGTAGAAACATTTATGATGACTAAGAGTTCCTTGGATGAATATTTCAGTATTTATCCTCTGAGGTAAATAATCTTAAATATCAAAGCATACAGATCATTTAGATGCTCCCTGACTCTCTCCATTAACTCAGAGCGCTTCTTGCTGCTCACATCTCAACATTAACTTGCCCCAGATATTGAACTGACTTTTCAAACAGCTTTATACTTCAGTCAATTTTGATGCTTAAGCTATCTAAACTGGGGCTTTACTCTCTCTGAGACCTTTTATTTACATGCAAACTCCACTTAAAGCTGGGGTTGGTAGTCAGGGTTAGATACACTTTTTGTTATACTGGTTAAAATGATCTTTATGTCCTGATGGCAATCAATACATAGTGTGTTCTTAAAAAAGAGGGAAAAAAAAGCTGTAGTAAACCTGGGAAAACACCAACCAAGACAGACTCCAGGGGAAATGCTACATTCAAATTCATGCTAGTTTTCCATTACTAACAACCCTAGCTTCAAAATGTATATGAGCTCATGTGTGAAATAAAATATTAAGAGAATGTATAAAAGTTTCAAACTTGGCTGTCTTTATTACCGCCAACAACTCAAGAAGTCAGCCATCCTCTGATCACATGTTTCATACAGTGATGGATTCCTGCACACTATCAGTACTTAGCTAATCTTCAATGTAATGTTTTGGTCTTAAGGCTCAAGCATGCAAAACTGCACTATGATCAATCGGCAACCTCTGGTGGCGAGAATTGAGGCTAATGCAGAAGTGTTAGAAACTGCAGTTCATCAACTGTCCACTTGAGGCTGGCTCCAGAAGTACCAGAAACCACATACACACCAATTCAAAAGAAGCCGATCTTTACAGCAGAAATAAACATGTTTACAGCCTGGTTCAAAAAACGAGTGTAGTCTGGGTAGCTCATATCTCTATCAGCACACACTGTACAGAGGGCAAATTTTTTCATAACGCTGCAATTTCGAAGATATTAAGACTACTAGTCTTCCAATGAGAGGCACAGCTGACTTGATTGACAGGTGGGAACACTGTAGCTGTTGGCTAGGAGGCTCAAAGCCCGCCTCTTTACGTCACACTCACTCGACTCATTCAACATTTCCAATATGGCTGCCCCCGCCGAATGGCCTCAAAACAGCGCTTCAGAAACAGATGGGTGACGTCACGGATACTACGTCCACTAATTAAACCACCTATGGTCACGTGGAACCTTTGAAAAGTTTGTTCAGAGTTCAAGAGATTATTAATAACATTAGAATAAGAGCGTTAAGGTTTGCAGCTGAGTGTGAAGCAGCGGGGATGGGGATCAGCACCTCCAAGTCTGAGGCCATGGTGCTCAGTCGGAAAAGGGTGGCCTGCCTTTGCCCCAGGCGGAGGAGTTCAAGTATCTCGGGGTCTTGTTCACGAGTGAGGGGAAAAGGGAGCGGGAGATTGACAGATGGATCGGGGCGGCGTCTGCAGTGATGCGGGCGCTGTACCGGTCTATCGTGGTGAAGAGAGAGCTGAGCCAGAAGGCAAAGCTCTCAATTTACCGGTCAATCTACGTTCCGACCCTCACCTATGGCCACGAGCTGTGGGTAGTGACCGAAAGAACGAGATCGCGAATACAAGCGGCAGAAATGAGCTTTCTCCGCAGGGTGGCTGGGCCCAGCTTTAGAGATAGGGTCAGGAGCTCAGACATCCGGGAGAGGCTCAAAGTAGAGCCGCTGCTCCTCCGGATCGAGAGGAGCCAGATGAGGTGGTTCGGGCATCTGGTTAGGATGCCTCCCGGGCGTCTCCCTGGGGAGGTGTTTCGGGCATGTCCGACTGGGAGGAGGCCACAGGGAAGGCCCAGGACACGCTGGCGAGACTATGTCTTTCAGCTGGCCTGGGAGCACCTCGGTATCCTCCCAGAAGGGCCGGGGAGAGGAGTGTCTGGGCTTCCCTGCTGAGACTGCTGCCCCCGCGACCCGGACCTGGATAAGCGGAAGAAGATGGATGGATGGAGAATAAGAGCTAAATGAGTGTTTTCAAAGTAAGTATTTAAATTTTTTATGAATAACTCTTTAGAAAGTCTGTATATCTTACCATCTTTGTACATGATCTTAAAAAAAACCACTATACAACATCGCTCGACAGCAGTTATGTTGAGTTCAGCATTTCCAATATGGCCCCCACCGCCTTACAGTGAGCAGGAGTTTATTACTTCCTCATCTTTCTACACAAAACAAATGCACATGACACAAAACTTAAGATATCATCAAATGTTAGTGTTCTTTTTTAATACATGTAAATAGCACCACTGCTAACCACAGTGATAAATACATCATGTTTCCTGTGGCAGCTTCACAATAAAAGCCTGTAAAAAGCTTTTCATTGTAGCATTCGTGTGGCAAGTTAGCATAAGTAACAACTTCAAACATTCCTGACATGACAGAGAGGGTGAACAATACAGTAAGGCCAACATCAATGAGATAATTTTATGCTGTATTATGAATATCAATGCGTTAATTTCCCATGACTCAGCTCAGCATTGAATCTAAAATGAGAATGTGACTCACTCACCATAGAAACAGAATAATATCAGAAATTGGATTGTGAAATACTTCTACATAATCAGACTTCTCTTTCTGCATTTTTCAGAATTTTTCAGTAACAGAGACGTTTGACTCTGTGTGTTACAGGCCACGTTATTTCCTTTCACTCCCGTTTGTAAGCCGGCTCACATCAGAGGATGAAACAAGCCAAAGGGCATGTGGACTTTCTGAAGACACTGTAAATGTTTTATTGTTACTCCAAACAGACGTCCCGTTAATTCAAAAAAGAAAGAAAGTCAAGTCAACATTTTTTATCCTTTTCTGATTGTTCCAGGCAAGTCATTCTGTCTTTTTCCATTTCTGCTTACATCTCTGGTGAAATGCAGGTCAAGCATGAAATTAAGTCCTATATAGATATTCAAATGGATGTTAAAAAAAGTAATGAGAAATTTGCTTCCTTAAAAAAGAAATTGCATCCCTCTTGGCTGTGAGGATATGAGGTCTGAGCGTGGATTTCTCTGCCTCTCTCTCCTTAGCATGACTGCACACAACAGATTGACTCTGCAACTTAAATGGGCGAAAGGCCGATAGGTGCAGCGGCCCGTGCAACCTCAAAGATCACACCTTGGTAATGTGCTATTGTGGGTTTCCATCTACAAGTCATATCGCTGGCTTTTTCCCTCTACCTCCTACATATAACTATGACACCCATACAGTGGCAGCCTTGTGCATTATGCTGTGTTTAGAGAGCTTTAAGCAGCAGGCAGCAGTCATTATGTTTCCAGCCCCTCGTTGACAGCGGGAACTCAAGTAGAACCTGCTCCTTCTGATAACTCTCGCATTACTATGCCGATTTAGCACAAATGTGTTGTGCTCACTTAATGAGATCGAGCTGTAAAGTGAGGGGGAAGTTGTCCGGCAGTTAAGTGGCGATGAGGTGAAACTACAGCGTGTTTGAGTTGCAGTGTGCAGGCGCGTGCACCTTTTAATTACACAAATGCGAGGACGTTATTCTGAGGAGCATGTTTCATGGGGCGGTGCATGAATTGTAAAGCAGCAGTGACAAGTGCATTACATGTTGTTGTGGAAGCAAAGGTCAGTGTGTCTTGTACTCACCACTCATCCAGTGACTGCGACAGAATACAAACTAGCATGAAAATACAAACTAGTTTTTTTGTCCAGGAGTGCCTCACATTTTTAATCAAAGCTAGGACCTCTATGTTTAAGTCCTCTAAGACAAAACTATGTTTAATACATATGTAGTTGAGGGACACAAGAGGCAAACACAGTCCTTGGTTTCCCTAGAGAAAAGGATGTAGGATGATGTGTGAAATCTCATCAAACAGTAGGGAAAGTGGAAAATAAAGTCGCAGAGGAGGACAATGGAGGTGGATCTGAGTGTCTGTGTGGCTGCAGACGGAGACCTGTTCTTCATTACAGTTCCCTGCTTTCACTCGCCCCTGCAGCACACATCACAAAGATGCTCATTATCCACTGAGTCCTCGTGGTGCTGCCGAGTCCCTCTCGGTGCTGCAGGAAACCTCGCTCTGCACTGCCCGGATAATCCCCACAGTCTGTGAAGACCCACGGTGAGGATGTGCAGGGGAGGGCGGCTGCCTGCCTGTCTGTCTGTCCTCTGAGCTTCCACTGACTCTTATTCAATAAGCTGTGATCAATAAGTCATTGAGGGATCATGCCTGTTTTCCTCTCAAATGTATTTACCTAATTATGACCCTGACTTCAGCGACAGAAATTGGTTTGTCTTTGGCTTAGCAGTTAAATTGTTTGGTGATTAAGAAAACTCCTTGACCTCTAAACTGGAAGGATTGGCTAACTGCAGGCATGATACGGTTAGATATGAGATAGCTTAGTGATATTGATTCTGCGCTGTCCGGAGATATCAGGCTTTTCATAATCGATAACTCTTGAGGAATCATTCTTATAGAATTTCTCCTGCTTAAAGAAGAGAATTCAAAAATCCAATCTATTGGAAGGCAAGAACCATCAGTGAGAGAAAATGTGATATTGTCTCAGCTGATCTGCACCCTTGAACCGGAGGCCGAGAGGATCTCTAAAAAAGAGAACTGCATGAAAAGCAATTCACCTTGCTTATGCCAAGTTTTTCTGTCCCTTGGTGAGGGCTTCAGTCAGCTCGTGCATATTTCTCTATGATAATGTCAAGTGCAGCAGTGGATAGACTCTGGCTTTATGTTTTGAACAAATGGACTGACTTCTCAGCCAAACTCGAGCACATCTGATTCAGGCGAACACAACTCCCCTTAAATATGTTTTATATTAAGATCTGGAGCGCTCATGGTCATAGCTGAGACTGAAACAGCCTGAATTTAGGCTTGAAATGTCTTTTAGACTGCAAGACAAGATCTTAAATCTTAAGGTATTTCTTACTGCATTATGTGCTAATGACAAAACATGTAGAGTAGCATGGTTATTAGGGCCTGAGCACTGACAAGCAGTGGCGGCGAAGGCCCCATTGAAACCCTAAGGATTATTTTTATTCTTTGCCTTAACATGCATGAAAGCGCAGAAATTTTTGCACACTCATCAGGCCTGGTGACAAATTCGCGAATTTATGTGTCTCGTGCAAAAAAATCACAAAAATGTGCTCACTAGCGCCCCTTAGAGTTTTCAAAAAACGCCTCCCCATAGAGGTTATTTTGAGCTACATGCATGAAAATTAATACGCGTATTCATGGCATCAGGACGCACAAAAAAGCCTCTTACACCCATATCCGAAACTCAACAGGAAGAGCGCCACCTAGCTTTGAAAATTCAAAATGGCACCCAAATAAGGGTGCATACTTTTAAGATCTCCTCCTAGGGCTTTTCTCTAATTCAGTCCAAACAAAGAACATTCTATAGTAAACACATTGATGATTCAAAATTATTAAAGGAATTCTGTTCAGACTAAAATTGTGGGCGTGGCAGGCTTTCAGGCGGTGCATCAAATGCACATACAGCTTTGAATGTGAAGAATGACGCCCAAATAAGAGTGCATACTTTTGAGAACTTGTCCTAGGGCTTTTCTCTATTTCAGTCCCAACAAGGCACATTCTATAGCAGACATATTGATGATCCAAAATTATTAGAGGCATTCTTTTCAGAATAAAATTGTGAGCGTGGCAGACTGTCAAGTTTGGAGGTTTTCTTGGCAATCTGCCAAAAACCTGGAACATTAGCTGCACCTAAGGGACACAGGCGGTGTATACTCTCAGATCCTGCTTTTACATCATGTAGTGGCTCATATCAGGTGGTGGCTCACATGAGGCGGCGGCTGCAGGTGTGCGAGGACCCGTTCTTCACTGCTTGCGGCTTTAATTATAGTTTATTATCCTTAAGCTGCTTTTAAAATGAAGTAAATCTACCTTTAAATAAGGTATCTTATCACTGCTTTACACACTAATACAGCTTACAGGATTAGATATACACATTTAGGAGTCCTCTTTGCTCACATCTTTTATGTCTGTGTTTCATCTGTAAAGACATTCCCAGTTTTCATACATTTTTCAGATATCTCAGAGGGATCAACACAGTTTTTATCTGATGTCCCTCCTCCTGTCCAAAACCACGTAGGCCTGTTGCTCAGACGTGCCACAGTGAGGCGGTAGAGCTCTTCCCTGTTTTTAATTATGTGCTTTGTGTTCTCACTCATGCCATTTGGTAGGCACATGATCAATATGGACACCACTAAAGCCCATCACCATTTACAGAGTGGCACAGTGTCCCACCTGCTGATGGAAGGCTTTTACCAGACGATTTACATGTTAAAGAAAAGAAAAGAATCACGCTCTGACTCTGAAGATGTTTTTGTTGTGTTTGAACGACGAGCCAAGAGAATCACACGCAATATTTCACACTGATTTTTCCATTATCCAGCTGGGTGGGATGTCAGTGTGAAGGCTGGCTCAGATCAATAGAGTGCTGTTTGGGAGGACCTGACGGATCTTCAGCTGGAGTGTGAGAGAGGAGAGTTTTGTTTTGTCAGAGTAATTGGGAGTGATCACGTGTCTTGTACATGCCACAGAGCGAGCCTGCGTAAGGTTATCACATTCATGCTTTCATGGAAAGATGAAAGCAGTGTTGTGTTAAGTGCCTGGGCTTGCTGCGTAATGGCAGGACATAATGTGTGACAAAAGCGCCTGAGCCATTTCTGCACACAGCGAGCCTTGGCTGCTCGGTGGCTCCATCATGGGATGCAAACAAGTCAGTCAAACAGCAATGCAGGGGAGGCCATGCCTGGAGAGTGGGATGAGCCAGAATCGAGAGGGAAGAGAAAGCAAGGGAGGGAAAAGAGAGCACATGAGGAGTGCTGCTTATTACAGCTGCACAGATGGTGCAGCAGATGAGATGGGAGGGAGAGATGGATGGATAAGGAGTGAGAGGGAGACAGGGAGAGAGAGAAATGGCATGAGAGCACGTGCTTGACAGTGTACATAAGGAGCACCCGATTGGAGACTTTCCAAGAGAAACACTTTAATATTTATTGTTCAGTGGCTGGTCGGAAACTTTCTTTCCTCCTCCAATTCGTCAGCAAGAAAAATGGCTGAGGAGCCGCCTGTGAAATATTAATTCCATTGCAGAGAAGCGGGATACTGAAGGTAGGAAAAGCTAGAGCGGCATATGGTGGGAGATCCTGAGGGGAAGAACACTGGGAAAGAACACACGACAGACAAGGGAGGGTCGGGGTACTGAGGACACGAGGAGGGAGAAGAAGGAGGGAAATTAAATTATTGGGAGGAGGATTCGCTGGAGCTCATGAGTCTGCATTTGCAAGGGAGCAGTATTTGAATAGCCCAGACTTTGTGCTTTGTAAGCTATTATTCCAGGCAAAGTCAATATTCATTCAGTCTGTCTGGCTGTGATAAATGCAGAGGTAATAAGAGGAAGATGACATTCCTTGCTTGTATTAAAAAAAGAAAGCCTCGGCAGACAGAAGCTTCACAGCACACTGGTTCTTCGTAAGCTGTTTCCTGCACCTCATTGTTCTGGTTTATTTGGTTAAATTCTAACATTGAGATCCATGCAGGTCCTGCAGCTTCTGAACAAACGATACTGATGACAAGAACACCAGGTGAGTATTGTTACTGAGCTTTGCGTGATTGGATTTTGTTGGCAATCGAGCAGGGGACATAAACATAAAGTCTGCTTTGATTCGACTCCATCAAAAATTAATCTCATGGAGCTAAATGCACACACTGGAGGTGGTGGAGGAATAACTCAACATATGGCTGCTGAGTGAACCCACTGTAAGATCCCTCTGTGCCACTTGTTATACTGACGGCAGTCTCAGGTTCTCAACATGCAGTATCCCTCTTATGTTGTATGTATAAATAACAGTAGGTATCATGATTTTTTGAAGTGCTCAGGATGGTTTTAAACACAAGTGTATTGTAAGCAAATAACTATAAGCTAAATGTATGCTGCTGCATGTGTTCATGTTTTTTAATATTCATTAAACGCCTGTTTGCATGAGACTCTTTCTCTCTCTCTGCTGGCAGTTAACACATTTACCTGATATCAAGACATTAAGACATTTATTCCAGCTCATCTCATTTCACTGTAACAAAATAAAACCATGCACATTCTAGCTGCTAATAAAACCGGACAAAGGTGCCAACCTTCCTCCAAGCTAGTACTTGTCAGTATTAATTATGAGAGACACTTTAATTATCACTGAAGCCTTGGTTGATATAATCAAACTATTAATACCGTTTTGATTCATTCTTACCAAAAAGGCTGTATCAAAGTACTTTAAAGTTTTCTTTGCTTCTCTCTAGGAGGAGCAGCTGAAGAGAGGAAACGGTGGGAGTGGAGAGTGTGGGACGACATGCAACAAAGGGTCACGGCCGGGATTCAAGCCAGTGACCACTGTGGCGAGGACCGTAGCCTTTGTACAAGGGGCGCAAGGCCAACTGGGCGCCTGCTTCATCAAAGTATGACATTCATAATGAATACTGTGTAATGGGAGGATACACTGGGTCAGAATCAGAATCAGAAATACTTTATTTATCCTGGGGAGGGAAATTCGGTCTTTACAGAGCTCTTATAAACAGTATGTAAGAAAGTCAAAATATTAATAGAAGAAGGAATGAAAAAAGATATAAATATGAATGAAATAAAATAAAAAATTAAGATGAAATAAAATAAAGATAAAATAAAATAAAATAATATAAAATATAATGAAATAAAATAAGATACCTTTAAATATAATAAAGACAAAATAAAATATAATCAAATAAAATCAAGATCAAATGAAATATAATATAATAAAATAAAGATCAAACAAAATAAAATAAAGATCAAATAAAAAGAAATAAAGATCAAATAAAATGTAATTTAAAAAAGTAAAATAAATATCAAATGAAATATAATAAAATAAAATAAAGATCAATTAAAATATAATTAAAAAAATGAAATAAAGATCAAATTAAATCAAATTAAATCAAATCAAATCATAAAAATCAAAATACTACTAAAGCATATACAGAATCCCAGAATAGCTAGAATTATCAATGTAGAGAAGCGCTGGGAATGAAGGAGATATATACAAGGATGTTAAGTGGCACACATAGTCCTCACCCAGCAGAGAAACAGTCATCAGATCAGCTGTAGTAAAGTCTACTGGATTAGCAAAGATCACACAGATTAACTTTGCAAAGGAAGATGAGACAGGTTAACCTCTGTCCTCAGTCTTTGAGTTAATTTGTGCAGCAGTGTCAGAGGCAACACCAGCATATACACCTGAAAATAAGACCTTATGCAGATGATGTTCTACTCTCTGTAGGTGATAGTTTTACACCTTGATCTGGCAGTATGAAAAGGGCAAATGTTAAAACCAATACAGACGACTTCTGTTGTAAAAAGAAGACAAACCACCCTTCCCCTGTACCTAAGTTACGCATGTCGCAGGGAAATCTTTTAAAAACATTTTGCTGTAAACATCAAATAAATGTCCCACGTCTATAACACAGGTGTGCATAGTGTTGAGTTATTTACATTCTGATGGGTGAGTTGGATGTTGGAACACAAAACTGACCCTGCGGTGACCAAAGACGTCTTCATCTGGGGAGCCGGACAGACCTGGAGCAGGGTTTCCTGACATGCATGTTAAACAGCACCCGGAGCTCTTTTCCTCTTTGGCTCCTGATGAACACTGGAGGTGGTGGAAGGTGAGTCACGTAACCGTAGCCCAGAGCTGATGGCTGGAAACAGGAAGGGGGGAAAAAAGAGCATTTTAAAAATCAGCCTTAGTAGACAACAGACTTGGCAGACCCTTTGTGGTGAAAGATGTGAACCTCCAGAGGAAGCTGGGAAGAGAAAATGCAAAGACTTTACATGCATTGACGTGAGGGAGCAAGGAGCATGCATGTGGAGTGTATCTGATAACAGAATTGCTGAGTTTGATTTACAGACATCTGATTTAGAATTCCAACACATCTGAGCATATAGCACACCTGCACACAGTGAACAGAGTCTATTCCACAGAGAGCATAATAAATCAATGAGTGACACAGGACATGTTTCTATTCTAATCAAGGTAATCAATGCACAATCAGTGTTCTTCTTCTTGTGAGCGTGTTTGGGTTTCTGTGTTTTAAGTACACGCCACATCATCCTTTAATTAACAGGCACACCTTTGCAAATGTGTATTTGATGAGAAAGCTAATTTACCCTTCTCTGCAGACGACAACAAAGAATGTGCTGAGGAGATTTCTTGTCATTTCTCTTTGTTTCATGTCCCTCATTAAGAGCACTCACGTCTGAATATTTACCAAGGTCAGGTCAAGACCATCTTTGTCCACTGGAGACCTGTTGTGTCCCCTGTGGAATACAATAATGAGGAAACCAATTTCCTCCATTGTCAGAGCCGTGTGAACCATATAATCAGCAAATCCCTCCAAACAGCCTTCAGAGGAGAGAAAGGGGAGGCTTTATTTAAAGGGAATATTGAAGCTTCACAGCTTTTATTGCTTTTGATTGTCATCTTTTATAAATGGAAATATTCTGGTTCTTGACTATTACTATAACCAACCATGTCATTCAGCACTGCTCTTTGTAATGTTTGCATTGGCCACGAGGAAACAGCTCCCAGCCTGCTTCGTGCACTTCAATATCTGGTATCAGAGCTCAGATACAAGAAGGAATATAAGGGTTTTTTTTTTCTAAGATGTCACCTTTACTCCTCACCTGTGGATCAGTGCAAAGCGAAAAGGCATGAATGTGAAATTTAATGATTAACATCTCATGATGACGGAGGGATTCTTTAATAGTGTTGCAGGGCAACAGTTCCCCTCCTGGTGTGGGCTTGAGAATCAGTGAAAACGCCCTCCCAGGTGTTGCTCTGCCAGATGGGCTCGGTATGCGATGATAATGTATTCCCCAGGCGTTGGCTCTGCCTTTGAAAAATGCTGGAGCTGGAAGAAGATGGCCTTGCACTGTTTGAAAGGCAAGCCGCAGGGGGGACAGATGCTCTGATATTCCAGCAGGGGTGCAGCTGCGGGGTCTCATGGCTGTTCGCTGCTGAGCAGAGGGAAGTTCTGTCGAGTCACGCCCACACAGCTCAGCAGGAGAAGATGGGGGGGAAAGGCAGGCAACGAGGATCGGCATGCACCTCAGGTCACATAGCTGCATTTACCAAGGAGGGCAGGAAGACGAATATGATCACTGAATGTACTAATTTAACAAGCATCAAAAAGTCAGAGTCTCGCTCGGTGCTGAGCTGGGCTGCTGTTCAGACGCTCAACAGCCGAACTTTTTTTGGCTTTTTGACCCTCACAAAACTAATCAGTCTCATAAGAGAGCTGCAAGTCAGTTAGGTTTCTGTGGACATGAAAGAGGGAGTAGAAACAGAGAATCTAACCTGCTTTATTAGATTGTCAGTCTAATAAATATTTCAAATAATCTGTTTCACAGAGACCTTTCTTCGAAAACCACCCATCCAGGGGGAGGTTTCCTCTCATCATTACACTGAGATGAAAGAGATTTCAGAGTCTCTCTCCCTGTAACCGTTACATCATATTGGTCCCTCTTCATCCCTTTGTCTCTTCTGAAGGATCAAGTTACATTCCCATTATGTGAGAAGGGATGAGTCAACTTTCAAAAAGCACTAAAAAAATAAAAAAAAGCAATCATTAAAATGTGACCATGACTACAGTCTGATCACTGATCTCCTCCTCACCCTACACACAGATTGTGAGACTCCAGTGTCTCTAAACAACTTAGACCACATCTAAGACCTGAAAATCTCTCTCTCACATGACAGGCTGAGATTATGGACTCCTTATGAAACCAACTTTCTGAAATGTAAATGCAGGCTGTAGACCATAAAGTACACACTTCATGGAAAAATAGAAATGTATTGTATAACGAACTTGGCACAGGGGTTGAGTTGTTTCAGGTTGAATATCTAAAAGCAGAAACATTTATTTCAAACCTAAAAAGGTCTGGCAGTCAGCATGTTGATGTATGAGCCTTCAAAAGCCATAAAATATACGCTGGGCAGATTGAATATCTGTTGCTACTTGGTTGCATTTGACTTTCCTGATACCAAAGACGGATTGCTGTTCAGTTGCGTTAGCCAGATGGTGAAAAGGTTCATCCGTGTTGCCAGCCAGCCTGCTCATGAAATCAATGATTGATACATATGTGTTATGTATTTGACTTGATGTGTTTGGTTTGGCTTTGAGCCGGTTGTTGGTTCGCTGGTTACTCTATATATAAACCTTAAACTTGTCCTTCTGTACGGTAGCCCATAAGGCCAATTCATCTGAAATGAAATGTGCCGCCGGTCCAGATACGATGCATATTCATAATTAATGCAAATGTCCAAAACAAATGCATCAACAGCAGACACGATGCAACAACATAAACCATGCAGATCCAAAAACACAGACAGCACATGCAACAATATCAAACTACTGCAGATCGATGCATGACAACTCGAGCTCCAGACGCTCAGAGACAGTTATCAGTGAGGTGAACATTCTCAGTTAAACTTTATTCAAACTCAACCAGATTTATTGTTTAAGTGAGAAAGCAGCAGAGTATTAAGGATAGGATGTAACATCAAAATTACTGCAGCTGCAGGCAGGGGTGCTCCAAGGGATTTTGGGCCACACGAAAAAAAATCACATTAGGTCCCATCACTTCATTTCTGCAAATATTTCAGATATGTTCTGGGGTCCCTGTCAGTCAGAACTTTCCTAACTATTCTCAGTCCCTGTCTGCAGGACTAATTGAGCTTCATAGCAAACACACTGCATTCAGAGCCTAACAGCCAGTAATTCATCACAGACTGTATTTCTGTCTCTTGTTTTTTATACTTGCAGCAGTTTCTGCAGTTGCATTTGTTTCGGACTCTTGGAGTCAAAGATCAGAAGTGAAAGGTTACAGTGCAAAAGCCTGAAAAGAAGTTCTTGAACTGTTTCCTATCAAAAAATTCTCTTTTTTTTATGGTTACAAAAACAAAAGCACATTTTTAAAAGCACACAAGCTTTGTTCAATCATTCAGAGGAGTGCAGGGATTAGTCAAACACAACAATTAGACACAAGGCTGACTGGAGGAAGCACAGCTAGCACTGACAGTCCGAGCTGTTAGCATGTTGTTCGTGTGTGATAATGAATTCCATGTGTTTATGAATTTGCAGCACATTTCTCCTCTGAAGATCTTTAAGGCCATTGCAGATTGGTTAACCTTGCTGGCCACCATACTTCTGCCTATTCTATAACCTTTTTTTGGCCTCTCCCTTAAATGTGAGCTTGAGTAATTCTGCAGAGAAACTGATATCTTGTAGTCTTTTGCAACTATTGTGTGTCTTACTCCTGCAACTTGTTTCCAATTTACAGATCCAAGGCCGTACTATCGTTTATTGTGTTTGTTTGTTTGTTTGATGTGTACATGTGCTGTGTAGCTGCAAAATTTCCAGGGCTTGAAGGATCTGCTGCTCACGTCCTGGTGCCAGATACCACAGCACACCTCCAGAGGTCTAGTGGAGTCCATGGCTGTTTTCGAAACCACCTACTATACTAGCAGTACGTACTGATATGGCCAAAATTCAGTATGTAGAATGTGAACAAGAGCAAAATCTGCAGTATGCCAAAACTACCTGGCCCTTACCAGAGGGGGGTCTACACAATATTAGCAGAGTGGTCATAACGTTAAGGCTGATTGGTGTCTGTATTACAGGGAGATGATGAATTTTGCACTCACATTTGCCAGGGCTGCAGAAACAACACTCATTATGAATGCTAATGTTGTTCAGTAATAGATGTACAAACTGCATATTTAAAAGGCTAATCATATCCACCTTCAAAATGTTAGGATTTAATTTCAACACTAATTGTCCGCTGCCCCCAGGTGTGGGCAATAAAATAAGTTCTCCAGATATAACCCTCGATTGGAGGCGAGAAGGATTCTGTTTTTAGTTTCAGCAGCGTTCAGAGAGCTCTCACTGAAATCAGCATTTCCCCCACAATCTGAACAAACAACTGATTCTAAAAACAGAGCATTGCTCTTTGTTTGCATCCCGAGTCAACATTCAGAGTCTGACAAATAAATAGATCCAAATGTAGATAACACAAGCTTTCAAAGACACAATAATCGAAAAGCCCTCTGACTAAAGGTGATGTCTTTTCCAACTTAGACGAACCCCTGCATGCTAGATCAGGCGAGTAACTCGAGCTGCACTAATTTCACACCCGACATGCCTCATTCTCACAATCACCCAACAGACATCTCACAGTTTAGCGGTATTTAAGCATCAAGATTTCCGATCTCTTCCTCTGCCCTGTCACAGAACTGTCCTCAAACTTTAAGCTCCACTACCTCCCAGCATCCACCTGCAGGCCCCAGCTCAGGGATTTAAGATCTCATCACTCATCAAATGTCTGCATGTAAAATAAATCTGTGAGGAGTGATGGAGCCAGGACACCACACACAGGCAGGGCTCTACTGCTGCATTTAACACAACAGCTCACTAAAACGGCCTTCTTCCACCTCTGAAACATAGCCCGCCTCCGTCCATTCCTCTCTTTCTCTGCCACAGAAACCGTGATCCATGCATTCATCACATCCCGTTTAGATTACTGTAACAGCATCCTGTACGGCACATCATCCAAAGTCCTCCATAAAATGCAATACATTCAGAACTCTGCTGCACGCCTCCTCACCTGCACCCGCTCCCATGACCACATCACCCCCTTACTCCAACATCCTCCAACATCTTCATTGGCTCCTGTCCCCTACCTACCGCATACAGTTTAAAATCCTCCTCCTCCTCACCCACAAAGCCCTCCACCACCAGGCCCCTTCCTATACCTCACTGACCTCCTCCACCATCACACTCCTTCCCATAACCTGTGCTCCTCACATGCCCACCTCCTGTCTCCACCTCACAGAACCAAGCACCGAACCTGGGGGGACAGAGCCTAATTCCATAGCCGCCCCCCACCCTCTGGAACTCACTCCCCTCCCATATCCAAAACTGCTCTGACCCTTCAGCTTTCAAATCTCTTTTAAAAAACTCACCTTTTTAAGTTAGCTTTTAATCTGTGATTGTACTGTTGATTTGTTTAATCTGTGTTCCTTGTTGGTTGCTTGTATTGATTTTAACAGTTGTACAGTGTCTTTGAGTTTCTGAAAAGCGCTATATAAATAAAAAAGTATTATTAAAAGTATTATTATTTCAAACATTACAAACATGAGCTGCATGAATGATATTTAAAAAGTTGCCAAATTCCTCAGCTATGTTGAAAGATTCATGCAACCTGGTCAGTCGTCTTCTCTGCTTTTTATAGCAAGGCTTCCTACAAAGAAGCAATTGCTTCCTGCAGTTAAAGCCACTTTGTCCTGCAGTGATAACATGATGTCATATTGAGCATGAAAGGTCTCAAATTTTCTCTGTTGCTTTCCACTAAACAGAGGAGTTCAGGATGTTTCTCTGTTGAAAAATAACCACAGATTCATGTGTTGATATTTCTGCTTTCAATTATTGAAGATAACTAAAACTACCCACAGTTCCTCGTTAGGATTTAATTTTCTGTGCTTTGATACAAGAGGATTTAAAAATGAAAGTGGTCAAGTGAGCTATAATAACGCCTAGAACCGACACTGCAGGACTCTTTGAGGTCTGGAGGGAAGTTTATTCCAGTGATTCAGTCATTTAGCACTAAAAACACTTGTGTGGTCTAATCCTGTTCATTACCAAGGTTAGGGATGTGCATGAACACTTTAAGGGGCTGTGAATGAATGAGTTTATAAATTAAGAAAATACAAGTCCAAAATTTGTGCAATAAGGTTTTTATAGAGGCTAAATTGAATTTGGCAAAAGAAAGGAGACTCATGACTAACAGAGCTATTAAATAAACAAAGCACTCTGGAGGCAAAACATTCCCCCAAACACAATGTGTTTTGTGAGTCCTTGAAGTTAAGAAGTGCTAGTTTTGCTACACTCACTTTAAGGTTGAAGCACGGTGATTACAGACACAAACATTAGGTTTACAGAAGCAAACAGCAGCCCTTCTTGGAGGAGACGGTGTCCCTGTGCCGCTTCTTTTTGGGGCCCTCTGGATCGTGGAGAGAGGCCTTGATGCAGCGGCTGAGTTTATCACTCCTAATGAGAGACTCTGCGGTAGGCCACACTCCATTACGCATGAGCCAGATGATAAATTACATTGCCTTCCATGACTCCCTGACCCCGAGGGATGTTTAATTAATCAGAGGCTGGACATGGCCGCCATTAACCGAAGGAACAGCGGCCAGGGCTGCCCTGGACACATTCTCCCTCCCACACATCATTATTTGGCTATCCAAGCAGCTCCCTCACCTTGGCAGCCAGGTGTGAATATACAGAGTTAGTAAGAGAGAGAGAGAGGGAGAGAGAGACGTCTACGTGACCTCATGGGGGCTGTTACCAACACTAACTGCTGTTTGAAAGTGAAACCTCAGCTCTTAATCAGGTTAGGTGATGAATTATTGAGTGTCACAGATTAGCAGAGAAGAGGAGGAATCTGCTGCACAGGTAGAGCAGCAGTTCCCAAAGTGGGACCAGGGGACCCCCAGAGGGGATCCTGGAGGGGGTTCCAGGTGGTTTCTTACAAAATAAGTAAAGTTGAACTTCAATTAAATTCACGAGGAATTATCACAGCCTGTGAAACACTGTTTTAATGAAGGATCATCATCATCATCGTCTCAATCACTTTTATTCTCCCAACCATGATGAGAAAATTCAATCTAGTTCCTAAACAACAAACACTCTTCTTCCTGCTGCTCCTCCCTGAGTAAAGTCAAACCAGAACCTGTGACAGATTTATGTCCTGTGGCGTTTTCTGTCACTCTGACCAGCTGTGCCATCACAGGCTATTAGCTCTATGAATTTAATGTATGTGGAGCTGCAGCTGATAAAAACACTTATTTGTGATGAATATGTATTTGAGTTGATGATATAATCATGTCAGAAAAAAGATGATTCACTTAAAACAACACAACACAGAGAAACAGAGGAGCTGGTTTGTTTAAGCGGTTGAAGGGCGGATCTACAGAGGCTACTTCCTGGTTTCAGCGCCCTCTGGTTTGACTTCCAGCCATGAACTTAACTCTCTACACTTCCTGCCTCCCTTCAGCTGTCTCATCTAATAACATCTCAGCTCAAAATTTTAACTTAATCAAAACAAAGATGATCAGTTATTCTGCAGGAGATGAAGAGAGATGCTCTTCCAACACTGCAGCCTGTTTACACACATTGCTGAGAGCACTGTTTCATCAAAGGACTTTGTCATTTCAAAATGTTTGGGACTTTGCTGGACAAAGATAACTATGGAAGAGGATTAGGGCCACTGAAGAAAAAAAAAGTAAGGTCCAATATATATATTTTTATTATTATTATTTTAATCTCAGAATTATGACTTTTTTCTCAGAATTATGACTTTTTTCTCAGAATTATGACTTCAATCTCAGAATTATGACTTCTGACTTTAACCTCAGAATTATGACCCTAATCTCAGAATTATGACTTCAATCTCAGAATTATGACTGCTGATCTCAGAATTATGACTGCTGACTTTAACCTCAGAATTATGACTTCAATCTCAGAATTGACTTCAATCTCAGAATTATGACTTCTGACTTTAACCTCAGAATTATGACCCTAATCTCAGAATTATGACTTCAATCTCAGAATTATGACTTCAATCTCAGAATTATGACTCTGATCTCAGAATTATGACTGCTGACTTTAACCTCAGAATTATGACTTCAATCTCAGAATTGACTTCAATCTCAAAATTATGACTTCAATCTCAGAATTATGACTTTAATCTCAGAATTATGACTTCAATCTCAGAATTATGACTTTAATCTCAGAATTATGACTTCAATCTCAGAATTATGACTTTAACCTCAGAATTATGACTCTAGTCTCAGAATTATGACTCTTATCTCAGAATTATGACTTCAATCTCAGAATTGACTTCAATCTCAAAATTATGACTTCAATCTCAGAATTATGACTTCTGACTTTAACCTCAGAATTATGACTTCAAACTCAGAATTGACTTCAATCTCAAAATTATGACTTCAATCTCAGAATTATGACTTCTGACTTTAATCTCAGAATTATGACTAACCACAGAATTATGACTTTAATCTAACAATTATGACTTCTGACTTTAACCTCAGAATTATGACTTTTTTCTCAAAATAATAATAATATAATACAAATATTGGACCATATATTTTTTGTGTTAGTGGCCCTAATCCTCTTCTGTAGAAAACACTGTTGTTTTTTGTGGCACATGTTTTGGTCAGTTTTAATCTGATTTTTTCCCCAATGGTTAGGTTTTTAGAGCATCATCACAAAGATCTTCCTGTTTGCACCAGAGCTTTAGTTACGGTGTGTTTTTAGTTTTGGTTACTGTAACTTAGAGGGCTGGTTCTCAGTCTGACAGAGCCTCCTTTTAAGAGGTACAGGGGACATACACACCTGTGCAAAACAACTTCAAATGCACATTGTTCGCATAAATATTTATGTAGCTATAGGTTATTGTGTAATTTCAAGTCCAGCTTACAATGCAATAACATAAAAGTGATAACACTCAAACCAACCAGCATCTGACAGTAGCAGCTGGTAATGCATCTCACTTGACTCACTGTAACCCTAAATCACATGGGTATAGTTTCCGTGACTCCTTGTTCCTCTAATGCTCAGGAAGTGAGCTCAAGAACGACACGATCTATACGCCAAAACAGCCACATCTGTAGATCCACCATGCTGAAGTATCCTGATCGATTTGAAGCTTCAACAGTCTTCAATGTCATTTAAAGATGTTTGGGAGTAAATGGAAACCAAGGACGGTCTCAGAAGTGAACAAATCATTAAAAGCATGAAGTGCTGCTGAATATAATAAGCACTTATATACTGCGTAAGTTATTTGTGGTGTAATGGACTAAAACATGCTTAATTGCTGCGTTGGTTCATTAACCTCCATGAATTACTGCTTCCCTCTCTCAGTGACCTCACAGAGGACCTCGGACCATGTTTTTACCCACCGCTGCATTATTTTTCACAACACAACACTTGGCTCTGCTGCTCGTGACAAAAATCCTCTGCTGTCCTGAGGCTCCAATGTTATTTACTCTGGAGATGGAAAACTCATTCACACTTCCATCTCCTTCAAAGTGCGGTTTATGGCCCCTGCTTGCTTTTTGATATTGGGGAGGTTTATGAAGGAGCTGTCCTTGGCTACAGCGATGATTGTAATGACCGGAGCTTGATGACTGTCGGAGGATCAAGGTCTTTGTTTATCCATTGTTTGATGCAGTTTTGATGCCGTGCACTGAATACAGAATGCAGATATGAAGAAATACTCCTTCGAGGGATGTAACAACAACCTGAAATCATGTTAACTTATGATTCATGATGCTGTTTGCAATAAACAAAATTTAAGGCTGCAAGTAACCCAGTTATTGTCCAGGCTTTAGAAGAGATTGCCTCTTTATGTGGTTATTTGCTTTTTTAAAGCCCATGCAAAGGTTAATTTACTCAGTAACAACCATGCTTTTATTTTGAAAGGAAGCAAAGATACTTCCTCTAGTTCATAAAGTTACAGCAAGCAGTGGAAAAAAAGCTAGAAGAACGAGCAACTGTGAAAAGTGTCGGGTGTATCATCACCTCCTGATGAAACATAAGCTCAGACGTTGTCATAACTTGCCTCACATCTCTCTCCTCTCTCTCTCTCTCGCTCTCTCTCTCTCGCTCTCTCTCAACCTGAAGATCAGGTACAGAAAGACTACTCAGGACACTCACACAAGCACCAGAGAGAGAGGACGGTACCCACTGAGTTTATGGTGGCTGATGACAATCATACATGGATTAAAAAAAGCTAAAATGCTTGGTTAATAAACTCGGTCTGCCAAATGATGACTTATTTTCTTCAAGATTAAACTGAATTTCAAAAGCTGATCTAATTTTTAGTAGCATGATTAAAATTGCATTATTTTGCATGAACAGTATTTAAGTCTTTAATAACAATGTAAAGCAATAAGAAAAAAATGATGTATGTATGTATGATTTTGACTATTATATTTATTATTTAAGTAAATGTTGCACTGCTCGTTCATTTACATGGAAACAGGGTTTTGGGCGACTTGAAACAAAGTGAACAAGTGACATTTTTTTTGAAAACGCAACCACTTCAGTAAACAAGTTTATGTTTATGTTTATTTATTTGCACAATTAAAAGAAAATACATACAAAAAAAATAGCAAAGATACATAATATACTGTGCAGGAAGAGGCAGAAAACTCAGAGAGCTTATTTGAAGCCTCCACTTAAAGCTGCTGTGAGGAACTTTTAGCTTGTATCGATTCTGGCGCCCCCTTGTGGACAAAGGGATACCTGTTATCTCTTGTCCTGTACATGCAAAATAATTGTCTTCAGACAATAACCTCATCCTGTTGTCTTTTAACATTTAGACTTATCTTACAATGTGATTATTTGCAATGAAAACAGCCAAAAAAGGGTGTTTCTGAAGCGAGTTGTCAATCATCTGTTCTGACACCTACCCCCTCAGAGCAGTTTTAGACATCAAAATGACAACAGAGAAGCTATCAGTGTTGTTGTAGATGGTCTTGTTTGCTGTTGAGGGTCATAAAGAGGCATCAGTATCAGTTTCACTCTGTTTCTCAGCCAGTTAAAAACTCCTCATAGTGCCTTTAAATAGTGTTCTAATATCAAAAATGAATTAAAAAATACTAGATTGACACATATAAATAAAGAATATACAAAATTAACAATTAATATAAATACATTATTACATCAGCAGAATTCAAAAGTACAAAATATGAATAGGATGTGATACGCATCTCCTATGAAAACTGTGACGACACAGCCCCATTCGCACATGAGTATTATGTTCAATCATATAGGAGGACATGATATGGCATATGACTCTCTTATCATGGGCAGCGTGAGATCTCTGGTTAATAAGATGGATGAGTTAACAGGAGTCAGCATAGTTTTGGGAATGTAGCATGGTGTGCTTCATGGAAATGTGGCTGCATCAGGATATTCCCGACCGGCTTCCAGACTGTCCGGGCAGACCGGGATAACACAGAGAGCGCTGTGGGCCTCAGACCATGTTATCTGCACTGGGAGATCTCACATGTCATACTGGTAGCTGTTTACATCCACACACACTGAGGCACACACACACTGTAACACATGCAAGCCTGAAGGTGACACCCAACTCCAGAAGAGACCCTATGTGAGGGTTGGCAACTGTTTTGATCTTCCTTTTCTTTTTGTAAAGAAGTTAACCCCACTCAGAAAAATGAAAAAGGTGTCAAAAGATAGATATTGATAAATGTATTGTGGATGAGTTGATGGAGGATATGTGGAGTAATGAAAAAGACTGGTATTTAGTATGTTTTCCACAATGCCTTCGGTGATCTTGTTCTGCCAACCCGACTACGGCGTCCAACGTTCTCAACGCTGCCAATAGCCAGACTCCAGACCGACCACCAGAGTTCCCTCTTCCTGATCTCCGGGGACTTCAATCATGTATTTTCTACAGAGCTTATTCTGTCTTCTGTACATACTTTTATTATCATTATTATCATTGTATTTGTATTTATATCTTATTAATTACTTTCTTTAATTGTGTATAGGAGCAGCTGTAATGACTGAATTCCCCCCCCCTCAGTATTTCTGATTCTGATTCTGATTCAATAGCAGATTACTGAGCTGTGTTTGAGCTGCTGTCTCAAGACCAAGTTAAAGCTAAGGTTGGTAGTCTCGGAAAACCAGCATGAATTTGAATGTAGCTTTTCCTCATGACTCCGTCTAACCCCTCCCCTCCTCCCTCGGAGCTCCTCCAAAACGACGCCCCCCCCGCTCACATGCATGAGCGCCGCTGATTCTCGACCATATGATCGTGACTGACTCAAAACCGGTCCTCACCAAAACATTATCATAGTGAAAGTTAAAAACACAAACAAACATGGCTGCTGTTAGCACTCACAACTATCATGCTAGCATTATCCAGTTTTACTGGTGACACGATATCAGGAGAAAAGTTATAACACATATATAATACTGTAACAGCTCTACTGTTTGTTAAACGTGTTCAGTGTAGATGTTCTTAATTCCTACAGTGTTGATGGTCAGTGAAGGCATCAGGAGAGGTGTAGAGTGTGTGAGTGGGAGAGACAAGAGAAGAAGTTCTTCATTCATTCAAACATTGATTGTTGTTTTGTTGGTTGGCGTGATCACGGCCGACAGTGACCGGTTATTAAAGATCAACGTGTTCACGAACCGGCTCGTCATCACTACAGCGTCCGGACGGACGCTACAATAAATATATATTTTCTGTAGGACTTACTGAACGTCATTAATTATTCTGCTTGTTGGTGAGAGCTTTTTAGACTCTGATCCGGACTACAGTCCTGAGCAAAGCACCTCATCAGGTCAGAGGGGACAGGCCCGAGGACGAGCGAGAGGGGCAGTAAATAGAGTCAGGGGAAGTAGAGGCAGGAGACGGGGACTCGGATGAGTGCACGCCGGGGAAATGTACGCGCAGGAGGAGGGCAGAACGGCTGGACGGGATTTGATTGGCTTGAAATTTGGGGAGCCAAAAAACGGTGATTGGTTGGTGTTTTCTCAGGTTTACTCCGGCTGTAGATAGCAGCTTTTTTTCACTCTTTTTTAGGAACACATCATGTAATGATTGCCATCAGGACATAAAGATCATTTTGACAACCAGTATGACAAAAAGTGGATCTAAATCTGATCACCAACCCCAGCTTTAAGGATTTTTAAGTGCGTGTTTGCCATAGTCTTCATGCTCTGTTGAGGACACAGGCGTGTTATATTCCTCTGTTGTTTCATAACAAAGTTAACTGCCCCAAAACAGAAGCATAACCTCAAACTCCTGGTCTGGCATGCACACTCCAGTGTTTCCAGTCTTTTTTTTTATTGTGTTGACATGTGAACGCGATTTCTGTTTTTTCAACGCAAAGAAAAAAACTTTTCCGTTTTTAATGAGGCTGTTCCGGAGTAAACAAGGCCTGAGACACAAAGTGCATATTACTTTTGACTTGTCAACTGAGCTGTCTGGAAGTTCCTAGAGTGGTGTTGTTGTTTTTCCATCACAGCAGAAGGAAAGTCGGCCAAAAGAAACAGAAAAGCATGCAATTGAAAAATAGGAACTTGTTATTTTCTGACCTTAATTACATGGTGATGACCACATTAATCCTGTCAGCTCTATAAATATACTTTGGCATGCTGCTCAGGGGTCGTGTACTTGTGGGAAACACTAGAAAATTAACGATGTTGACCCAAGCGGCAACCCTCGGTCTTAAAATATGAGTGCTAAAAACTACAGTTCATCGGGGATCCTCTTGAGGCTGGCTCTGGAAGTACAGGAAACCACATACACACTAATTCAAATGAGCTAATCTTTACAGCAGAAATAAACATGTTTACAGCCTGGTTCAGAAGATGAGTGTAGTCTGGATAGCTCATTTCTCAATCCGCACACACTGTATGGCGGGTGAATTTTTTTCTAACCCGGCAATTTCAAAGATATTGAGATTATGAATCTTCCAATGAGAGGCACAGCTGACTTGATTGACAGGCCGGAACACTATAGCTGTTGGCTATGTAACCAGGGTCAACTGCACCTTACTGCAGCTGGCTGGTTCAATAAACTCTGCGTTGTGTTTTGAAAGGATGAAGGAGGCTTGATGGAATATCCAGACCAACACTTTATATCTGAACAGGAAAGGACATAACATATGCTGGTCAGTTGCACAGTGGCTCGTTCAGTGTTTCATACAGCACACTACAAAAAATAATGACATGGTTAGCTACTAGCTTGCTAGCTTAATTATAAATGTACACGGTGCTGCGTTCTGACACTCACCTCCGGCAGGTCTACACACACTGGCACAGCACTAGAGCTGCACAGCGAGTATATACCTCGGAGAGGGGGCGCTCTAGAGCCACAAGTACATGTATCAAACATAGACTGTATAAAATATGGACGTAGTATCCGTGACGTCACCCATCTGTTTCTGAAGCACTGTTTTGAGGCCAATCGGCTGCAGCAGCCATATTGCTTCTGTCGAGCCAGTGTGACGTAAAGAGGCGGGCTTTGAGCCTCCTAGCCAATAGCTACAGTGTTCCCACAGGCAGCTGTGCCTCTCATTGGAAGACTAGTAATCTCAATATTATCGAAATTGCCGCGTTAGAAAAAAATTCACCCCCCTCACAGTGAGAGGACATCGAGAAATGAGCTATCCGGACTACACTCGTCTTTTGTACCAGGCTGTAAACATGTTTATTTCTCCTGTAAAGATCATCTTTTTCCCATTCATGTGTATGTGACTTCCGGTACTTCCTGAGCCAGCCTCAAGCAGATCCTCGATGAACTGCAGCTTTTAACACTTCTGCATTGGACTCATATTTTTAGACCGGAGGTTGCCGCTTGGTATCAAACCATTACACACTAGAGAAAGTGGGAGAATATGCAACACAGTACCCATTACAGCTAGGAGGCTCAAAGCCCGCCTCTTTATGTCACAATATTGCTCCTGCCGATGATTGGCCTCAAAACAGCGCTCCAGAAACAGATGGGTGACGTCACGGATACTACGTCCATTATTCATACAGTCTATGTGTTGACCTTGAGAAGACAAAGGCAGATAGCGCCCTCTGCTGTATATGAAAAAGCATATATTTATTGTAGCGTCCGTCCGGACGCTGTGGTGATGACAAGCCGATTCGTGAACACGTTGAGCTTTAATAACCGGTCACTGTCGGCCGTGATCACGCCAACCAACAAAACAACAATCAATGTTTGAATGAATGAAGAACTTCTCCTCTCCTCTCTCCCACTCACACACTCTACACCTCTCCTGATGCCTTCACTGACCGTCAACACTGTAGGAATTAAGAACATCTACACTGAACACGTTTAACAAACAGTAGAGCTGTTACAGTGTTATATATGTGTTATAACTTTTCTCCTGATATCGTGTCACCAGTAAAACTGGATAATGCTAGCATGATAGTTGTGAGTACTAACAGCAGCCATGTTTGTTTGTGTTTTTAACTTTCACTATGATAATGTTTTGGTGAGGACCGGTTTTCAATCAGTCACCATCATATGGTCGAGAATCAGCGGCGCTCGTGCATGTGAGCGGGGGGGCGTCGTTTTGGAGGAGCTCCGAGGGAGGAGGGGAGGGGTTAGACGGAGTCATGAGGAAAAGCTACATTCAAATTCATGCTGGTTTTCCGAGACTACCAACCCTAGCTTTAAGTTTTTTAGTTGTTTTATCATGATTCTTTTACTCTATTCTATTTTATTCTCTGTGTGTTTTATGTTCTGTGTTTTAACTTGTTTTATCTTACTGTGCAGCACTTTGCTAAACCTGATTGTGTTTTTTTAAATGTGCTATATAAATAAAGTGGATTGGATTGGATTGGAACACCAAACTCTATAACCATTTCCATTACCTTTAACAAAAACATAAATTAGAATCTAATCCCTTGAGTAGCATGCTCTCCTCTGTCTGACCTGATCACCTCCTCCTCCTGCTGCTGTTGTGTTGATTTATCCGTAGCAAACACTCCTTTGTTCTCCCCTGACTCAGGGAATACTCAGTGTGTCTAAAGTTCACTGGCTGCACACCTTCTCCCCCCGCTCTCTTTGGATTGTCCGAGATCCTTTTGGAATAAGCTGATGAGATAGCCGGACATGAATTTGTCCTCAGAAGTCTCACTTTGGAAGCCTTAACTCGCTCATTATTGAAATCTGAAAGTAAATTCTGCAGTGAAAGGTCACAAAGACACGACAGAAATATGTGAGCTGCAGGCTGCCATTTGGTGCCACATTTCAAATTGGCTCCATTAAAAGCTGAGTTACACTCCGACTGAGCTCATATCACCTCTGATATCAGATGAAGGTGACACTGACATTTCTGCAGAGCTGCATTTTTACTACACTATCCCCCCAAAAAATCACTGTATTCATCTCAGATATGTGCTGTCCTCGCATGCATATGATCCATTCAGCTGTTTATTCCCAGCGTATCTGATTTCTAAACGACAGATATGGAATAAAACTCTTAGTGACCACAGGTTTCTGTAGTCCTGGGCAGTGACTGAGGTGTGAGTTACAGCCTCTGTGTGGCAGTGTGTGCTCACACTGTCCCTCCGACTATTTCAGGCTTAGCCAGCTCTGCACGAACAGCCCTCCTGGCTCCTCTGGTTTGTCTCATCTGCTCTCTGCGTGCTGAGCATCTTCCAATCTGGCCGCGAGCGGTGGAGGGGCTGGCGCTCTCTGTGTCAGCTCTCCTCAGGATTGTCAGAAGTCCTCTGTCAAATCCCCCTACCGGCTGGCCCTGCAGGCTCCGAGGAAATTAACCAGGAGGAGAGACAGAGGAGGGGCAGACCGGCCAGAACTTTATATTTCAGTTTATGTTGCAACAGTAAAGACTTTCTGTGTGATCCCTGCCAGTGGTCATTTCATTTTGGGGAGTGAGTGGCAGTCTAGGAGAGCAGAAAAGATGAAATTGACTTCTCTGTGTTAGCTCTCCGGTGAGACTGACCAGCAGGTCTCTTCAACGCTTCGTCTTATTTCCTACTACACTTTTCAAAAAGAAGCTCACCTTGAACCTTCCCGTGACTCATCTGCACAAAAATATGAACATTCACATCAGGCACCTAATTAACATTTTTCTGCTCTCTGGCTGCAGCCGCTTCCAGATTCCAAAATTCACGAGCAGTGTTTGACCTTTTGGATTAAAAATAACCCTCAAAGCAGCTCTGGATACCTGCCAGGGCGGCTGTGAGGTAAATAAACTCCAGCCTGCGCCAGACTTACCAACACTTTCCTTGAGTTTATCTCCCTCCTGATTTACGACAAAAGAGCCTGCTGAATGCAAAAGCCTTTGGAGGTTGTGAGAAACACAGATAAAGAATATGATGCTCTCACAGTTCTCTGGATCAGGTATTTTCATTATAAGCACTTTTTGATAGCGACTCTTGAATGAGGGGATCAAGAGGTTGGAGTTTGGACCTGCTGGAGTGTTTTTTTAAAAGATGATTAAAACTGAAACAAATGTGAAATGAAAAGCTAACAGCAGCATCACTTCCTTGTTTAAGTGGCACGCTTTAATTCACATCAAACCTGCCCAGATACCTGCTGTTTTAATTATAACAGAGGAGAAGCTGTCGACCTAAACTAAAACCTGTGTGCTGAATCAGATCCAGGTGACAAAACATACTGCAGGGGGATGGAGGTGTTTCAGCTTTTTATTTCTTTAGTTTGACAAAATAAAGACTTTTCTATGGTGGCTGTCAGACAGTCTATGAAGAGTGTTTACTTCATGCAGCGGCAAGTTTATTGGAAATACTTGACTTAAGATAATGCAGATAAAAAAACCCCACTTGAAATAGATCATCTCTTCAGAAAGGATATAAAGTTCAGTCTGTGTTGAAACTGCAGAAATGAAATGTTACGTTAACTTTATTTTAATTTCAGAGGATATTACAAGCTCCAGATTATTTTTATCCATGCAAACTGCACAATAACCTCAGCAAATTTAATGCACAAAAATGGCATTTCCATTGCTATTACCTGGTTTTCACCACAGCTTCACATACAGGCTGAAAATGTGACAAACAAAACCTTTCGAGATGAGACAAAATCCAACAATCAACACATCCAAACATGTTTTATCTAAGAGTAAAATGCATCAGCTAAAGCTGTTCGACAGGTTAAAACAGGGCCGACCCGTGGCATAGGCAGTATAGGCAAATGCTAGGGGCCCTGGCTGTCCATAGGGGGCGCCATTTGCACCCTAAATAAAAGAGGAAGGAAATTTAAAGCTAATAGGAAAAATAATATTGTTTTATCTAATATTATTTGGGGTTAAATTGTGGAAATTGTATTATTTTTTTCCTGCTAAACATCAGTGTTATTACCATTTCATTTTAAAATACAGAAAAAGAGTAAAACATAAAGCTGTATGTCAGTTCTCTTTAAGTGTATATGTGATGTGATTGTTGGTGGAGTTGGCTACAACACAAAGAGCACCAGTTGAAATCTTGCCTATAGGGCACCAAGTCACCAAAGCTGGCTCTGGGTTAAGAGCTAGAACATTTCTTGGCAACAAGAAATGACTACCTGGAGTGTTTTAATCACTGCAGCACTGTCAGGGTTGATGCTAAGCTAACAGTTTGCTAGCAGGGGCCTCAACTCTAACACATGCAATGCACAAATTTCACATACTGGACCAGCACTTGGCAAAAATCAAAGCAAAGGCATTAGCCTAAATGTCACATACTTTTGTAAGTAGTAAGAACTTGATGCTGTAATCAGTACAAATATGCATCCAACACACATGATAAAGTCTTAGGCTCAAAATCAGACTTAAAGGAAGCATGCATTTTGACGTAGTGAACCCATTAGTGTATTAGCTGCTCGAGTCGAGAGCTGGGCAGTGTTTAGTTTTACTCTTTTCTGTTTTAGAGAAGGATAAACTCATTGTACACGTTGTTATAAAGTAGCATTAGAGATGTGTTTTCTGCAGATTCAGGCACAGTAAACAGTCTGTCTACTTGCTGTGGCCATCACCATTATGCACAGCAAGCTGTATTTCATGCCTCCCATAGAAAAATGAAGAATATGTGACGTGTTGTTGTATCCAGTCTGTGTGCTCCTTTAGACCAAGGAGGGGATCCGTTTGAACAGAGTAACTACATTTATCAGAGATGTGTTTTAATACATTCTGCCATGATGGATGAGTCACAAAAAGCAAATGGACACACACTTAAAAAGAAAGTCATTTTTCTAAGACTCCAGTTACAGTTCTTTAAACTGCTCACCTCACGGTGTCCCTCACAGAGAAGATGTGAAACTAATGCCAGGTATACACTTTGAGAACTGAGACCATTCTGACCCCACTTTGGAGTCTCAAGACTGCTTTTAAAGTCGACCGAACATCACCCCCATCGCACTTTTCTTTGCTATGCAGTGTATGTGGGCATGAGAGCACGGCCCGATCAGCTGCTACTGCCTGCACTGATGAATTTCTGGCATGTCAGAATTTTCGCTTGCCAACTGCAGACGATTGCACAGTGAAAGCAGAGCTACGAGCTGATTCTCTGACTTGAGGGCTTTTTTCCCTGATTGTGCCTGTGTAGAATGGTGGACGGCGTCCGAAAGCACCGTGGCACTATGCCCAGTGATGTGGACATCTGAAAGACACACTGAAATACACACAGAAACACACTATAACACAACAATATGACCACCTGTGCAGTCTTATGGAAGCAAATGGATCTACCACAAGTTATGCTTTACAAAGATGTGTTCAGCTTTTGTTCTCATGTCAGACTTTGTATTTATGACTGAAGTCGTATTGTCTGACTTTAACTTCTACACTGGGAAGTATTCAAAGGAAACTTTATTGACTATTATCAAAGCTCTGTCCCAATTAAACACGGACGATGCCCTGCGTCTGAAACGACTCACTCCTACAGTGATTTCACTATTTACCACAACATTTATAAAACTGACCAGCATGATGGCTGTATGTGTTGATGCTTTCAGCCTTGTCTTTCTCCATAAGTTATACTCAAATTGAGGTCATAAACCATAGATCATGAGAAGGGTGAAGAGTTGTGTAAAAAGGGAAAGTGTAAACTGTAAATACTACATATAAATATGCTATACCTAGAGAGCCTTGCCGGCCGTCAAGGTTTTTTATTTACAAAGTCAGCCTACTATCACCTTAAGAATATATCGAGGGTTAAAGGACTTATGTCTCAGCAGGATGCAGAAAAACTCGTCCATGCATTTATCTTTAGCAGACTAGACTACTGTAACGGGGTCTTTACAGGACTCCCTAAAAAGTCCATCAGACGGCTGCAGCTCATACAGAATGCTGCTGCTCGAGTCCTAACAAGGACCAAAAAAGTAGACCACATTACTCCAGTTCTTAGATCTCTACACTGGCTTCCTGTCTGTCAGAGAATAGACTTTAAAATCCTGCTGATGGTTTATAAAGCACTGAATGGTTTAGGCCCAAAATACATTGCTGATCTGCTACTACTTTATGAACCACCTCGACCTCTGAGGTCATCAGGTACTGGTCTGCTTTCAGTTCCTAGAGTCAGAACGAAACATGGTGAAGCAGCGTTTAGTCGTTATGCACCATATATCTGGAACACACTCCCTGAAAGCTGCAGGTCTGCTCCAACTCTCACCTCTTTTAAATCAAAGACTAAGACTTTTTTATTTGCCACTGCCTTTCTATCTTAGATTATTTTAACCCACTTTAAATTAAAATTTTAATGAATTTTTAATATATTTCTAATTTTCCTTTTCTTTTCTGTTTTATGTGTTATTCTATGCCTGTCTGAATGTCTCCAATGCTTTTAATGTTTTAATGTAAAGCACATTGAGTTGCCCTCGTGTATGAAATGCGCTATACAAATAAAGCTGCCTTGCCTTGCCTTGCCTTTCTTTGCAAAGAAAAGGTAACTCCCTCTTATCAGGCTGCCCCAATAAGTCTCTAAAGATTCTTCAGCTAGTTCAAAACGCCGCAGCTTGAGTATTGACTAAAACTAGGAAGAGGGAGCACATTTCTCCAGTGTTAGCTTCTCTACACTGGCTCCCAATAAAATGTAGAATAGAATTTAAAATCCTTCTTTTAACCTACAAAGCCCTTAAAAATCCGGCACCCTCGTATCTTAAAGAGCTCATAGTGCCCTGTTACCCCTCTAGAACTCTACGCTCCCAACATGCAGGCTTGCTAGTTGTACCTAAAATCTCTAAAAGTAGTATGGGAGGTAGAACCTTCAGTTATCAGGCCCCTCTCCTTTGGAATCATCTACCAGTCAGGGTCCGGGAGGCAGACACCCTCTCCACTTTTAAGAGTAGGCTTAAAACTTTCCTTTTTGATAAAGCTTATAGTTAGAGCTGGATCAGGCTTGGACCAGCTTTTGTCATGCTGCTATAGGCCTAGACTGCCGGGGGAACTGGCACACTGACACACTGGGATCCTAGTTCACCCCCTTCCCCCCAACCCCTTCATCACTTACTTTAACTCTGCCTGTCCCATTAAAGTTACTCACCATAGACCTTTCTGGAGTCCCTGAGCTCCATTGTCTCGTAGATTCCTCTGAGCTGCCGTAGACGTCCTCCTGCTGCGGACGATCTGGACTCCAGCGGCAACAGCTTCTACGACTCGTCTCATCACTATCACCTCTCTCTCTTACTCCCCTCTATCTGTCTTTCCAGACACAACTCGGTCGAGGCATGATGGCTGTCTAACATGAGTCTGGTTCTGCCTGTTAAAAGGAAGTTTTTCCTCACCACTGTAACTAGCTAAATACTGCGATGTGCAATGCTCATGGTGGATTAAGGTGGGGTCAGACTGAGTCTTACCCTGTCTTGGTGTTGGGTCTCTGCTCATAATTTGACATAGTGTGGTCTAGACCTCCTATGTTTGTAAAAGCGTCTTGAGATAACGTTTGTTGTGATTTGGCGCTATACAAATAAAGATTGATTGATTGATTGATTGATTGAATCAACACATGAGTGGTCAGAATGAAGAAAGACCCCGGACATGAGGAGACCTAAACATTTACACCTGAGGAACGCCCCTCACACCCTTTGTCTGCTGCAGGTATCGGCACCAGGACAGGGTTGTGTATCCAGGCGTGAGGATTACTAGGTCTAGACATCACAATTTAAAACACAGAATGGCCTGGTATCTTGGTGAGAAAGCAGGAGAGGAGTCACCTCAAGCAGTTGAACACAAAGTAACCAAAATTACCATTACACCTATTAATCACGCTTCACTTAATAGGCTGTTTGCCGTACCTGTACAAGGAGGGGTTTCTGGGGTTGGGCTTCCTGAAAAGCAACCTTAGCTAAATTAAGAACAGCTGCTTAATTTACATACAGGTGCAAAAGCAGCTGTATGCAGAGTGAGAGGGAGAGAGAGGGAGAGAGAGGGAGATGTCACAAGAATAAATTTCATGGGAGACGCACTGCTCCATTACAATCTCCATTTCCTCGCTGGACAAGATGCCATCTGTCAACTGTGCATATTTACATCTTAACATAACATAACATAACATAACATAACATAACATAACATAACATAACATAACATAACATAACATAACATAACATAACATTACAGCAGTGGCCATTCATTGGATCTAAGGCCTCAGTATTAGGCAAACAGCAGTGTTCAAGCATCTATGCACAGACATCTTGTGCTCATGCTGTTGGTGTGAAGTCAAGGTAACTGTAATGAAATTTCCATTCATCTGCAAAAAAATGGAAGATGATGACAGACACTATGTATGTATGTGATGATAAACCTCTCCAGCAGACCAAAGTTTAACAAAAGCATTGGTGAATGCTTCTGTCTGAGACATTCTCATGCTTGAAAAAAGGGAGGATTATTTTGTGCTGATAAAAGTGAACCGTTGCCTTCCACTGTCTCTTCTCCATTTTTCAGCATGCTCCCCTCTCGTGACTTCACAGGGAATCCTGAATAGAGGTTTGTCCAAATACCCGCTGATGTGTGACTCTTTTTTTTTTCCAGCTGTTGAGAGGCTCTTTTTCTCTGATTGTAATGAAGAGGAATTCAGATAAGAGAGATGAGGAGAGGCGTGAGAGGCGGAGGAGAAATGGGTTTGATCTTGAAGCGGGGAAAAGGGCGTAGGAGTCCTCGGGGGCCTCGGCTCCTTAAAAGGTGCTTGTAGCCTCCGGGGGAAGACGCTCGCTCTCTGCTGCTCTCCTCTCTCAGCGTCTTCATCCTCGCTTCCCAACACCCCCGCTACTCAAGATCAATTATGATTGACAAGTGCTCTGGTTCAGAACTCGTTTAGGTTGTTTGATCCATAGGCAGATATCAACCCTCCTGATATGCAACACGCCTCGCCCCCATTCCTCAACCATTCTCACTCTTGCGTCCCATCGTTAGAACAATCTGAGATCACGCCGAGCACCTGAGGGGTCGCTGCTTTCACCAAAGTTGTCACAGCATGTGAAGCACTGTTATCTCAAGGGGACTTTCGAATGACTTGTGCTCTGTTTTCCAGTTCAAGTGAGGATGCTCTGTTCGCTCGACGGAGGAGGAAAAGAGATTTTTCAGCTATGCAGCGTTGTAAACTGATATCCTCAGCCTAAAGAATCACTTCAGGCACGTCCATTTAATGTTCTGTTCTCAGAGATCTGCCTGAAAATGGATTATCCCTGCCATCTCCTGTTAGCTATAGTGCAGTAGATAACAAGCTCAACATAACATCTCAATTATGCTGGGAGTTAGCCTAACGCAAGTCAAATGAGTGTGATGATGAGATCTGTGCACAAAGAAGTCAACACTTCCAGGTCTCATATAACATCCGAGACAAAACAAGGCATTACCTCCCACTGAGGAGCTTGATTCACTGACCTAAATAAAACAAAAGGATACGGGGACGGATTGTCTTGAAATTTCATGCAGACTTTCATGATCCCCAGGGGATGAATCGTATGAGACTAGAGATTATATAACATCTCTTTCATGGTAAGTATCAGGTTTACATTGGTGGCTTTCACTACAGTAAGGCAAGCAGCATACTCAGATGCAGAAGTGCAAAAAACCTGCAGTTCCTCAAGTGTACACTAGGGGCAGGCTGCAAAATTTTAAAACAAAGTGAAACGTGTTTACAGCTTGGTTCAAAAAAAGCTTAGTTAATGATTAGGGTTAGGGTTATGATTTAAAGACTAATCAAAACCCTAACCCTAATCATAATCTTAATCCTAACCCTAACCCTAATCATTACCCTAACCCTAATCCTAACCCTAAACTTTACCCTAACCCTAACCCTAATCCTAACCCTAACCCTAATCCTAACCCTAACCCTAACCCTAATAATAACCCTAATCATAACCCTAATCATAACCCTAACCCTAACCCTAATCATAACCCTAACCCTAACCCTAACCCTAACCCTAACCCTAACCCTAATCCTAACCCTAACCCTAATCCTAACCCTAACCCTAATCATAACCCTAATCATAACCCTAATCATAACCCTAACCCTAACCCTAATCATAACCCTAACCCTAACCCTAATCATTACCCTAACCCTAATCCTAACCCTGACCCTAATCCTAACCCTAACCCTAACCCTAATCATAACCCTAATCATAACCCTAATCATAACCCTAACCCTAACCCTAATCATAACCCTAACCCTAACCCTAATCATAACCCTAACCCTAACCCTAATCATTACCCTAACCCTAATCCTAACCCTGACCCTAATCCTAACCCTAACCCTAACCCTAATCATAACCCTAATCATAACCCTAATCATAACCCTAACCCTAACCCTAATCATAACCCTAATCCTAACCCTAACCCTAATCATTACCCTAACCCTAATCCTAACCCTAACCCTAATCCTAATCCTAACCCTAACCCTTACCCTAATCCTAACCCTAATCCTAACCCTAATCCTAACCCTAACCCTAATCCTAACCCTAACCCTAACCCTAATCCAAACCCTAATCCTAACCCTAACCCTAACCCTAATCCTAACCCTAACCCTAATCCTAACCCTAATCATAACCCTAATCAGTACCCTAATAATAACCCTAATCCTAACCCTAACCCTAATCCTAACCCTAATCATAACCCTAACCCTAACCCTAATCCAAACCCTAACCCTTACCCTAACCCTAACCCTAATCCTAACCCTAATCATAACCCTAATCATAACCCTAATCATAACCCTAACCCTAACCATAATCATAACCCTAACCCTAACCCTAATCATTACCCTAACCCTAATCCTAACCCTGACCCTAATCCTAACCCTAACCCTAATCCTAACCCTAATCATAACCCTAATCATAACCCTTACCCTAACCCTAATCCTAACCCTAATCATAACCCTAATCCAAACCCTCACCCTTACCCTAACCCTAATCCTAACCCTAACTGTAACCCTAATCCTAACCCTAATCCTAACCCTAACCCTAACCCTAATCCTAACCCTAACCCTAATCGTAACCCTAACCCTAACCCTAATCCTAACCCTAATCATTACCCTAACCCTAACCCTTACCCTAACTGTAACCCTAATCCTAACCCTAATCCTAACCCTAACCCTAACCCTAACCCTAATCCTAACCCTAACCCTAATCGTAACCCTAATCATAACCCTGATCCTAACCCTAACCCTTATCCTAACCCTAATCCTAACCCTAATCATAACCCTTACCCTAACCCTAATCATAACCCTAATCATAACCCTAATCCAAACCCTAACCCTTACCCTAACCCTAATCATAACCCTAATCATAACCCTAATCATAAACCTAACCCTAATCATAACCCTTACCCTAACCCTAATCCTAACCCTAACCCTAATCATAACCCTAATCCTAACCCTAACCCTAACCCGAATCCTAACCCTAACCCTTATCATAACCCTAATCATAACCCTAATCATAAACCTAACCCTAACCCTAATCATAACCCTAATCATAACCCTAATCATAAACCTAACCCTAACCCTAATGATAACCCTAATCATAACCCTAATCATAAAACTAACCCTAACCCTAATCCTAACCCTTACCCTAACCCTAATCCAAACCCTAATCCTAACCCTAACCCTAATCCTAACCCTAACCCTAATCCTAACCCTAATCATAACCCTAATCAGTACCCTAATAATAACCCTAATCCTAATCCTAACCCTAATCCTAACCCTAATCATAACCCTAACCCTAACCCTAATCCAAACTCTAACCCTTACCCTAACCCTAATCATAACCCTAATCATAACCCTAATCCTAACCCTAATCATAACCCTAACCCTAATCATAACCCTAACCCTAATCATTACCCTAACCCTAATCCTAACCCTGACCCTAATCCTAACCCTAACCCTAACCCTAATCATAACCCTAATCATAACCCTTACCCTAACCCTAATCCTAACCCTAATCATAACCCTAATCCTAATCATAACCCTAACCCTAATCATTACCCTAACCCTAATCCTAACCCTGACCCTAATCCTAACCCTAACCCTAATCATAACCCTTACCCTAACCCTAATCCTAACCCTAATCATAACCCTAACCCTAATCATAACCCTAACCCTAATCATTACCCTAACCCTAATCCTAACCCTGACCCTAATCCTAACCCTAACCCTAACCCTAATCATAACCCTAATCATAACCCTTACCCTAACCCTAATCCTAACCCTAATCATAACCCTAACCCTTACCCTAACCCTAACCCTAATCCTAACCCTAACTGTAACCCTAATCCTTACCCTAATCCTAACCCTAACCCTAACCCTAACCCTAACCCTAATCCTAACCCTAACCCTAATCGTAACCCTAATCATAACCCGAATCATAACCCTAATAATAACCCTGATCCTAACCCTAACCCTTATCCTAACCCTAATCCTAACCCTAATCATAACCCTTACCCTAACCCTAATCCTAACCCTAATCATAACCCTAATCCAAACCCTAACCCTTACCCTAACCCTAACCCTAATCCTAACCCTAACCCTAATCCAAACCCTAATCATAACCCTAATCCTAACCCTAATCCTAACCCTAACCCTAACCCTAACCCTAATCCTAACCCTAACCCTAATCATAACCCTAATCATAACCCTAATCATAAACCTAACCCTAACCCTAATCATAACCCTAATCATAACCCTAATCATAAACCTAACCCTAACCCTAATCATAACCCTAATCATAAAACTAACCCTAACCCTAATCCTAACCCTAACCCTAACCCTAATCCTAACCCTAACCCTAACCCTAACCCTAACCCAAATCCTAACCCTAACCCTAATCCTAACCCTAATCATAACCCGAACCCTAACCCTAACCCTAACCCTAACCCTAACCCTAACCCTAATCCTAACCCTAACCCTAATCATAACCCTAATCCTAACCCTAACCCTAATCCTAACCCTAACCCTAACCCTAATCATAACCCTAACCCTAACCCTAATCCAAACCCTAACCCTAACCCTAACCCTAACCCTAATCCTAACCCTTACCCCTATCATAACCTTAAGGGGGTGATTAGGGTTAGCAGTTAATAGTTAACAGTAACCCTAACCCTAATCCTAACCCTAATCATAACCCTAATCATAACCCTAATCATAACCCTAACCCTAACCATAATCATAACCCTAACCCTAACCCTAATCATTACCCTAACCCTAATCCTAACCCTGACCCTAATCCTAACCCTAACCCTAATCCTAACCCTAATCATAACCCTAATCATAACCCTTACCCTAACCCTAATCCTAACCCTAATCATAACCCTAATCCAAACCCTCACCCTTACCCTAACCCTAATCCTAACCCTAACTGTAACCCTAATCCTAACCCTAATCCTAACCCTAACCCTAACCCTAATCCTAACCCTAACCCTAATCGTAACCCTAACCCTAACCCTAATCCTAACCCTAATCATTACCCTAACCCTAACCCTTACCCTAACTGTAACCCTAATCCTAACCCTAACCCTAACCCTAACCCTAACCCTAATCCTAACCCTAACCCTAATCGTAACCCTAATCATAACCCTGATCCTAACCCTAACCCTTATCCTAACCCTAATCCTAACCCTAATCATAACCCTTACCCTAACCCTAATCATAACCCTAATCATAACCCTAATCCAAACCCTAACCCTTACCCTAACCCTAATCATAACCCTAATCATAACCCTAATCATAAACCTAACCCTAATCATAACCCTTACCCTAACCCTAATCCTAACCCTAACCCTAATCATAACCCTAATCCTAACCCTAACCCTAACCCGAATCCTAACCCTAACCCTTATCATAACCCTAATCATAACCCTAATCATAAACCTAACCCTAACCCTAATCATAACCCTAATCATAACCCTAATCATAAACCTAACCCTAACCCTAATGATAACCCTAATCATAACCCTAATCATAAAACTAACCCTAACCCTAATCCTAACCCTTACCCTAACCCTAATCCAAACCCTAATCCTAACCCTAACCCTAATCCTAACCCTAACCCTAATCCTAACCCTAATCATAACCCTAATCAGTACCCTAATAATAACCCTAATCCTAATCCTAACCCTAATCCTAACCCTAATCATAACCCTAACCCTAACCCTAATCCAAACTCTAACCCTTACCCTAACCCTAATCATAACCCTAATCATAACCCTAATCCTAACCCTAATCATAACCCTAACCCTAATCATAACCCTAACCCTAATCATTACCCTAACCCTAATCCTAACCCTGACCCTAATCCTAACCCTAACCCTAACCCTAATCATAACCCTAATCATAACCCTTACCCTAACCCTAATCCTAACCCTAATCATAACCCTAATCCAAACCCTAACCCTTACCCTAACCCTAACCCTAATCCTAACCCTAACTGTAACCCTAATCCTTACCCTAATCCTAACCCTAACCCTAACCCTAACCCTAACCCTAATCCTAACCCTAACCCTAATCGTAACCCTAATCATAACCCTAATCATAACCCTAATAATAACCCTGATCCTAACCCTAACCCTTATCCTAACCCTAATCCTAACCCTAATCATAACCCTTACCCTAACCCTAATCCTAACCCTAATCATAACCCTAATCACAACCCTAACCCTTACCCTAACCCTAACCCTAATCCTAACCCTAACCCTAATCCAAACCCTAATCATAACCCTAATCCTAACCCTAATCCTAACCCTAACCCTAACCCTAACCCTAATCCTAACCCTAACCCTAATCATAACCCTAATCATAACCCTAATCATAAACCTAACCCTAACCCTAATCATAACCCTAATCATAACCCTAATCATAAACCTAACCCTAACCCTAATCATAACCCTAATCATAAAACTAACCCTAACCCTAATCCTAACCCTAACCCTAACCCTAATCCTAACCCTAACCCTAACCCTAACCCTAACCCAAATCCTAACCCTAACCCTAATCCTAACCCTAATCATAACCCGAACCCTAACCCTAACCCTAACCCTAACCCTAACCCTAACCCTAATCCTAACCCTAACCCTAATCATAACCCTAATCCTAACCCTAACCCTAATCCTAACCCTAACCCTAACCCTAATCATAACCCTAACCCTAACCCTAATCCAAACCCTAACCCTAACCCTAACCCTAACCCTAATCCTAACCCTTACCCCTATCATAACCTTAAGGGGGTGATTAGGGTTAGCAGTTAATAGTTAACAGTAACCCTAATCCTAATCCTTACCCTAACCCTGACCCTAATCCAAACCCTAATCATAACCCTAACCCTAACCCTGATCCAAGCCCTAACCCTAATCCAAACTCTAACCCTAATCCTAACCCTAATCCTAACCCTAATCCTAACCCTAATCCTAACCGAAACCCTAACCCAATCCAAACCCTAACCCTAATCATAACCCTAACCCTAATCATAACCCTAACCCTAATCCAAACCCTAATCCAAACCGTAACCCTAACCCTAATCCTGACCCTAATCATAACCCTAACCCTAATCCAAACCCTAACCCTAATCCTAACTCTAACCCTAATCATAACCCTAACCCTAACCCTAATCCAAACCCTAACCCTAATCATAACCCTAACCCTAACCCTAATTATAACCCTAACCCTAATCCAAACCCTAACCCTAACCCTAATCATAACCCTAACCCTAATCCTAATCCAAACCCTAACCCTAATCATAACCCTAACCCTAATCCTAACCCTAATCATAACCCTAACCCTAATCCAAACCCTAACCCTAATTCAAACCCTAATCATAACCCTAACCCTAACCCTAATCATAACCCTATCCCTAACCCTAACCCTAATCCTAACCCTAAACCTAATCCAAACCCTAACCCTCACCCAAATCCAAACCCTAAACCTAATCCAAACCCTAACCCTAATCCTAACTCTAACCCTAACCCTAATCCTAACTCTAACCCTAACCCTAATCATAACCCTAACCCTAACCCTAATCATAACCCTAACCCTAACCCTAATCATTACCTTAACCCTAATCCTAACCCTGACCCTAATCCTAACCCTAACCCTAACCCTAATCATAACCCTAATCATAACCCTAATCATAACCCTAACCCTAACCCTAATCATAACCCTAACCCTAACCCTAATCATAACCCTAACCCTAACCCTAATCATTACCCTAACCCTAATCCTAACCCTGACCCTAATCCTAACCCTAACCCTAACCCTAATCATAACCCTAATCATAACCCTAATCATAACCCTAACCCTAACCCTAATCATAACCCTAATCCTAACCCTAACCCTAATCATTACCCTAACCCTAATCCTAACCCTAACCCTAATCCTAATCCTAACCCTAACCCTTACCCTAATCCTAACCCTAATCCTAACCCTAATCCTAACCCTAACCCTAATCCTAACCCTAACCCTAACCCTAATCCAAACCCTAATCCTAACCCTAACCCTAACCCTAATCCTAACCCTAACCCTAATCCTAACCCTAATCATAACCCTAATCAGTACCCTAATAATAACCCTAATCCTAACCCTAACCCTAATCCTAACCCTAATCATAACCCTAACCCTAACCCTAATCCAAACCCTAACCCTTACCCTAACCCTAACCCTAATCCTAACCCTAATCATAACCCTAATCATAACCCTAACCCTAACCATAATCATAACCCTAACCCTAACCCTAATCATTACCCTAACCCTAATCCTAACCCTGACCCTAATCCTAACCCTAACCCTAATCCTAACCCTAATCATAACCCTAATCATAACCCTTACCCTAACCCTAATCCTAACCCTAATCATAACCCTAATCCAAACCCTCACCCTTACCCTAACCCTAATCCTAACCCTAACTGTAACCCTAATCCTAACCCTAATCCTAACCCTAACCCTAACCCTAATCCTAACCCTAACCCTAATCGTAACCCTAACCCTAACCCTAATCCTAACCCTAATCATTACCCTAACCCTAACCCTTACCCTAACTGTAACCCTAATCCTAACCCTAATCCTAACCCTAACCCTAACCCTAATCCTAACCCTAACCCTAATCGTAACCCTAATCATAACCCTGATCCTAACCCTAACCCTTATCCTAACCCTAATCCTAACCCTAATCATAACCCTTACCCTAACCCTAATCATAACCCTAATCATAACCCTAATCCAAACCCTAACCCTTACCCTAACCCTAATCATAACCCTAATCATAACCCTAATCATAAACCTAACCCTAATCATAACCCTTACCCTAACCCTAATCCTAACCCTAACCCTAATCATAACCCTAATCCTAACCCTAACCCTAACCCGAATCCTAACCCTAACCCTTATCATAACCCTAATCATAACCCTAATCATAAACCTAACCCTAACCCTAATCATAACCCTAATCATAACCCTAATCATAAACCTAACCCTAACCCTAATGATAACCCTAATCATAACCCTAATCATAAAACTAACCCTAACCCTAATCCTAACCCTTACCCTAACCCTAATCCAAACCCTAATCCTAACCCTAACCCTAATCCTAACCCTAACCCTAATCCTAACCCTAATCATAACCCTAATCAGTACCCTAATAATAACCCTAATCCTAATCCTAACCCTAATCCTAACCCTAATCATAACCCTAACCCTAACCCTAATCCAAACCCTAACCCTTACCCTAACCCTAATCATAACCCTAATCATAACCCTAATCCTAACCCTAATCATAACCCTAACCCTAATCATAACCCTAACCCTAATCATTACCCTAACCCTAATCCTAACCCTGACCCTAATCCTAACCCTAATCCTAACCCTAATCATAACCCTAATCATAACCCTTACCCTAACCCTAATCCTAACCCTAATCATAACCCTAATCCAAACCCTAACCCTTACCCTAACCCTAACCCTAATCCTAACCCTAACCCTAATCCTAACCCTAACTGTAACCCTAATCCTTACCCTAATCCTAACCCTAACCCTAACCCTAACCCTAACCCTAATCCTAACCCTAACCCTAATCCAAACCCTAATCCTAACCCTAACCCTAACCCTAATCCTAACCCTAACCCTAATCGTAACCCTAATCATAACCCTAATCATAACCCTAATCATAACCCTAATAATAACCCTGATCCTAACCCTAACCCTTATCCTAACCCTAACCCTAATCATAACCCTAACCCTAACCCTAATCATAACCCTAATCCTAACCCTAACCCTAATCATTACCCTAACCCTAATCCTAACCCAAACCCTGATCCTAATCTTAACCCTAATCCTAACCCTAACCCTAATCATAACCCTAATCCTAACCCTAACCCTAATCCTAACCCTAACCCTAATCATAACCCTAATCATAACCCTAATCATAAACCTAACCCTAACCATAACCCTAATCATAACCCTAATCATAAACCTAACCCTAACCCTAATCATAACCCTAATCATAAAACTAACCCTAACCCTAATCCTAACCCTAACCCTAACCCTAACCCTAACCCAAATCCTAACCCTAACCCTAATCCTAACCCTAATCATAACCCGAACCCTAACCCTAACCCTAACCCTAACCCTAACCCTAACCCTAATCCTAACCCTAACCCTAATCATAACCCTAATCCTAACCCTAACCCTAATCCTAACCCTAACCCTAACCCTAATCATAACCCTAACCCTAACCCTAATCCAAACCCTAACCCTAACCCTAACCCTAACCCTAATCCTAACCCTTACCCCTATCATAACCTTAAGGGGGTGATTAGGGTTAGCAGTTAATAGTTAACAGTAACCCTAATCCTAATCCTTACCCTAACCCTGACCCTAATCCAAACCCTAATCATAACCCTAACCCTAACCCTGATCCAAGCCCTAACCCTAATCCAAACTCTAACCCTAATCCTAACCCTAATCCTAACCCTAATCCTAACCGAAACCCTAACCCAATCCAAACCCTAACCCTAATCATAACCCTAACCCTAATCATAACCCTAACCCTAATCCAAACCCTAATCCAAACCGTAACCCTAACCCTAATCCTGACCCTAATCATAACCCTAACCCTAATCCAAACCCTAACCCTAATCCTAACTCTAACCCTAATCATAACCCTAACCCTAACCCTAATCCAAACCCTAACCCTAATCATAACCCTAACCCTAACCCTAATTATAACCCTAACCCTAATCCAAACCCTAACCCTAACCCTAATCATAACCCTAACCCTAATCCTAATCCAAACCCTAACCCTAATCATAACCCTAACCCTAATCCTAACCCTAATCATAACCCTAACCCTAATCCAAACCCTAACCCTAATTCAAACCCTACTCCTAACCCTAACCCTAATCATAACCCTAACCCTAACCCTAATCATAACCCTATCCCTAACCCTAACCCTAATCCTAACCCTAAACCTAATCCAAACCCTAACCCTCACCCAAATCCAAACCCTAAACCTAATCCAAACCCTAACCCTAATCCTAACTCTAACCCTAACCCTAATCCTAACTCTAACCCTAACCCTAATCATAACCCTAACCCTAATCCTAACCCTAAACCTAATCATAGCCCTAACCCTAATCCTAACCCTAACCCTAACCCTAATTATAACCCTAACCCTAATCCAAACCCTAACCCTAACCCTAATCATAACCCTAACCCTAATCCTAATCCAAACCCTAACCCTAATCATAACCCTAACCCTAATCCTAACCCTAATCATAACCCTAACCCTAATCCAAACCCTAACCCTAATTCAAACCCTACTCCTAACCCTAACCCTAACCCTAATCATAACCCTAACCCTAATCATAACCCTATCCCTAACCCTAACCCTAATCCTAACCCTAAACCTAATCCAAACCCTAACCCTCACCCAAATCCAAACCCTAAACCTAATCCAAACCCTAACCCTAATCCTAACTCTAACCCTAACCCTAATCCTAACTCTAACCCTAACCCTAATCATAACCCTAACCCTAATCCTAACCCTAAACCTAATCATAGCCCTAACCCTAATCCTAACCCTAACCCTAATCACCCCCTTAAGGTTATGATAGGGGTAAGGGTTAGGATTAGGGTTAGGGTTAGGGTTAGGGTTAGGGTTTGGATTAGGGTTAGGGTTAGGGTTATGATTAGGGTTAGGATTAGGGTTAGGGTTAGGGTTATGATTAGGGTTAGGGTTTGGATTAGGGTTAGGGTTATGATTAGGGTTAGGGTTATGATTAGGGTTAGGGTTTGGATTGGGTTAGGGTTTCGGTTAGGATTAGGGTTAGGATTAGGGTTAGGATTAGGGTTAGGATTAGGGTTAGAGTTTGGATTAGGGTTAGGGCTTGGATCAGGGTTAGGGTTAGGGTTATGATTAGGGTTTGGATTAGGGTCAGGGTTAGGGTAAGGATTAGGATTAGGGTTACTGTTAGGGTTAGTGTTGGTGTTGGGATTAGGGTTAGGGTTAAAGTAGGGTTCCAATGACCATTCAAACAGCTTTAAGGCACATTGAAATTCTTTCTTTTAAAAGAACAAACCATGACAGCACACCTGTCTGGTCTTTGTTAGTCCAGGACACTTCCTGTTAAAGATGCTGAATATTAAAGTCAAGGGATTTTTGTCTGCAATTGTTTTGTGACAGTCCTCTTTTTATTGGATTAAAAATAATTCACCTTGACAAATACATTTTCAATTTAAATGACATGCCTTCACCTCCATCTGCAGGTTCTCTCTTATCACTCACTCTTCCCACTGTGCTTCTCTTCCTCTCTTTAAAGCAAATTTAAATTACCTTTTGGAGAAGTAAGCTGTTAAGCTCCGACTAATATATTTGAAGCAGATTTGTTTACACTGGCTCATTGTTCTGGCCTGTAAACAAACTCTCTGTCCTCCACACAGCGTACAGTAATGAGCCACATATTGACCATCGGGCAGTCCTGCAGAAATTTCTCTGAACTGATCACTGTGAAATTAGCTGCAATAACCACTGCTAATACATCGTTCAGAGGATCCTGTGACCGGCTTTCTGTCTGTACACTTCATTATTTCCCCTGCCTCGCAGCTTTGAATGTGTGCTCATGTTACTAGAAGGGATTTCACAGGAAATAAGCCTGAGGACTCCCAAATTAGGCCAAACAAGAGCACAAAGCTCACCATCGGGGATACGGTTAAAAGTGCTGGCAGTTTTGTTCTTCCTAAAAATGAGGCTCATCACAGCTGTGTCAATGGGAACATTTCACCCAAAGCTCTGCAATTAGAGTACGTCTTGGTTTATAATAGATCTGGTTATGTTCACCATGAGATGTTTGAATTCCAAGAATACTGACAGAAGTTTCTGCGTCAGCATAGAGATTTATATTTCTTCAGTTTGAGAAAACCCTTTAGCCTTTTCAACCAAGGCTAATAGCCATATTTATAAAATACCATGAATCCATCAATTTTCCAACGAGGGGAAAAAAAAAAACTTATCAGTACATTAGAAACTGGCTTCATAGCATCCCAGCGGAAAAGGACAGTGCATTTGTTAATACTGACATCAATATTCCTCACAATCTTTGTGCAGCAGTGGGTCTGAATTGAGGGCTGCCTGATTGGTTTTCATTCCTAACAAGAGCTGTGGAGAGGCAATTTAATTCCCTTTCCTACCAGCCTCCTGGGAGACTCGTTGTTTATTTTATTTTTGTGCTTTCCTCTCCAAAAAATGTCAACATGACTTTGTCAGCACTAAGCACATTCTCTGCAGTGACAGATATCACCTGACCCCAATTTATGAAAGGCACAGAGAAGACACCTCCCTGTAGCACAATATGAATATATTATCATCCTGAAATGTACTGTATTCAGCGATTGAGAATTAAACTGAAGGATGTGCCGATATCCAAGCAGCCTTCACTTAAATAAGACAAAAACACTCTATTTGGATGCAAAAATAAACAGCTCATGCATACTCTTAACATGCAGTTGTCGCCCAGTGTGGTCAGAGGAAATGGTGTGACTGTCAAGCTTAGATTAAATGAAGTATCAATCAAAAATAAGCATCAAAAACTGCACTGAATAAATCAACAAGTAAAGGAAGCTTGTGTTTCCAGTTAGCTGCACTGCAGGATGCCATCCACCTACTGTTCCCCCCCTCATGTCTGCATGAATTTCTCTGCTTTCCAACACAACAACCACGTTTGAATTCAAATGTAGCCCATCTCGCTGATAGTGCGGTGTCATTTGTGGCGCTGATATTAGCTGTGTGAGGAAGGATGTCTGCTTTTCTCAGCTATAAGAAATGCAAACAGCAGCCGTCTTTCTCCTTTTAATGGTGTTTCCTGCCACTCAGAGAAGAGAGCCTGTTATGTGCATGGAATTCTTTCCTCGACGGCGGCCCTAAAAGCTGACTACATGGGTTGTGGACTGAACCCCCTTAACCAGGCAAATCTATACGTCGCCTAAACACACGCGCACAGATCACGACATGCACGCACAAATTGCATTCAAAAGACATCTGCCATCATGTGACCACGAGGCATTCAGACGCTCCCCTCCAATGAATATAAAGTATAAACACTCCTCCAAATTCTCCACCCCTGGCCTCTATTTCATGCCATTATCTTGGCATAATAAACACATTAGCTTCTCCCTACCCAATTCTGCTGCTAAGATGAATCTTTCCCCACTATATAAAATAATTTGCCAACATTATATGTGCTGATGAATAATTCACGAGGGTTCATGAAGAGTTTCAGCCCCATCTGAGTCTTGGAGGAGGCAGAGCTGACAGACACCCAGGTTCTCCAGTAGGAAAAAAGCAGAGGATTTACTGAAAAATTCTTCCTTTGAAAATGAAATACACTCCCTCATATTGACTCTGAAGGGTGCTTATTCATAAAGACATGAGGGCAGTTCAAATGAAGATGCAGGATCATTCGATCTCTATTTGATTGTCATAATTGTTTCAAGTGAAATGATTTCTGAGCTGCTGCACCGTCTGGACTTTGTTTCCCGTGTCCTAAAAATAAACCGCAGACTTTTACCAGAGTTCAACTTTGAGGAGAAGAGAGAAAAAAGAAATTCAGCTGTGTAAAAGACGTAAGCACACTGTATAATGGTTCAGTTTAGATGTCAGTGGGAGGGAAATGGGAACGCACCCCAATTGAGTTCTGAGAGTTTGAGTTTTAGTGAGAACAGAGTTACAGAAAAACTTCATCTCTCTTAGTTTTTCCTCTCAAACTTCACCGACATTTCACCGTACACCTTAATAATGAACTGAGATTGTCAGATCACTCCAAAATGACCTACATGAGCTCTCCTTGGGGTACCTTCACACTTCCTGGAAATCTTGTATTTGCCAACCTCTGGTGGCTTTTCTACTTTCCCACTTTCAGACAGGATGAAACTAGACCAATTAAAAGCTGGGGGAAAGTTTAAGGAGTGTTTACCTTTATGACTGAATCACCTGAGAGGACTTTTAGCTGGTCCTGAAACAGACTGGATTCAATACAGATGCATATGAGCTATAGGAGCAAACAAGAGTATAGGAGCATTGTTTACCATTTGTGAGACCCTAAAGAAGAAGCCTGATCACTGTCAGGGAAATACTGCTTGATAGATTTCATTCAAAGAGTTCAAAGAAAGAAATCATTTAACTGAAGGTAATGACTGAAGTGTAAAGACTTTTAAACTAGACTAACAGAAAGACTCAAATGTGAATAAAACTGATGAGCATTTATGTTTTAAGACAAAGACTAAATCTAAAATAGCTTCCAAATGAACACACCTTCAAAATGCATCATGTGTGTGTATACCCAGCTTTCTTGTTAATCACCCTGTGTTAAATACTTGACTCTGATTGGTCAAAGCCTCCTAACAATGCTTTTTTAAAGTTATATTTTTTAGCCTTTTTGCCTTTATTTTATGGGACAGCTGAAGAGACACAGGAAATGTGGGGAGTAGAGAGCGGGGGAAGACATGCAGGAAGTGGTCGACCGTCTGGGAATTGAACCGGCGACCCCTGCGACGAGGACTGTGGCCTCTGTACGTGGGGCGCTTAGACCGCTAGGCCACCAGCGCCCCCTAACAATGGTTTTTAATTCTGAATAGCAAAAGTGACGATAGGTACAACCTGATCACACACGTCACACAACCCAAATCAAGATGTGCAAAGGAGTTACATCTAGTGTGCTATTTATTATTTAACCTCTTAAGATAGATAGATAGATAGATAGACAGATAGACAGACAGACAGACAGACAGACAGACAGACAGACAGACAGACAGACAGACAGACAGACAGATAGATAGATAGATCTTTATTTGTCCTTAATAAGGAGATTTGTTGCCACCGTCTGTACAGGAATACATGTATGAACACAATAAACAATAAATATCCACCCAGCCTCACAACAATAATGCACCTCATCCCATATATATGCACACCGGACACATATGAACACACCGGATACATTACAATGGCATTCTATTTAGCAGTGCAATTGCCGATGGGACGAAGCTTCTGCCAAACCGGGCTCGCCTACAGTATGGGGATCTGTGTCTGCGACCGGAGGGGAGTAGTGTGAAGACTGAGTAGAGGGGGTGTTGGGGGTCCAGTGTTATAGTCCGTTCTCTGCGGCTAATCATCTTAAGGCTGATTTATACTTCTGCGTTGAATCGACGGTGTAGCCTACGCCGGAGGTCCGCGTAGCTCCTGTACCTACGCAGTGGCCTACGCACGTAGCTGATGTGCACCTCCTACAAAATGTAACTACCTGTATAATCGACGTGGACCACAAGCCTTTTGATTGGTCCGCTCGGGGGCATTGTAGTTCCTGCATTTACAGCACTTCCTGGCTCCCCGCTCATCAGCCGTGTATTTCATCTCCTCCTCTCTATACTTCATGTAATCATGTCTGTATGATAAACAGCAACATGTATCAGCTGTAGATTAACATCACACGCTCTGAATCGCTGTGGAAAAGTAAACAGAGATCATAGCAGGACCAGAAGCAGACGACTGGCTATCAGAGAGACCACACTGCCCCCAAGGGTTTCGGTGGAGAATAGCTGCGCGACACGGACACATCGATGCAGAGGTATGTGGTGCTCATGTCCCCGTTAGTCCCTGCTGCGTAGGGGTGACACAAGTATTAATCAGTCTTTACTATTGGCCTCTTCCTCTGCTTCGTGTCAGGGTCGGGATTACTTTGTATAACCAATGGCTAGCTCCACATTATCCCTAACATATCTTTAGAGTCCTTAAAGTGTTGAGCTCACGTCCTACAAGTGAAATTTTGCTATGTCATTTTCAAATCCAGCACTGAGTCCATCTTATTCTCTATTGCAGAATATCATGTCATATCATGCTGTTTTGTATTAATGAAATATTGTGAGCCTGTTGGTACAATCTGGTCTTCTGTGTGTGTGTGCACAAGATAACTAAAACTAAGACCCACAACTCTGCCTCAGATCAAAAACTCCACAGGGGACTTTTAAATTGTCAACAACCAAACTAAAAACAAAATATCTGACATGATTTATGTGTGATAATGAACTCTACACATGTTAATAGATGATCTTACTCTACTTTTTGCTGTTTGTGCCTCAAACTTAAGTTAAAGTTTGTATTTCCACCCTCTCCCTGCAGATACTGAGAACCACATCTTTATTTATGCTGAGTCTAAGAAAAGCTTTTGCTCTTCAGGGTGAATTCTTTCAGAGCTGCAAACTCCAAAACTTTATCTGCGAAAAAGAAACATGTTTTAAAACTTGCATTAACTCGATTAGAGCAGCTTGAATATCTTACGTTCATCTAAAACAAATCATCAAGTAAATACTAAATTATCTTTTTAGGTTGAACATGTTTTATCCCCTCAGGCTCAGTGTGCGCATGTTTGTTACAACTTCTGTGTCTCCAGCATGACAGGATGTTGTTGCTAGCTCTCAGTCACGTTAACATTTTAATTAATAAAGCTAATATTAGCGTAGCTCACGACAAGATGTTTGCATTCATTTTTAATTTCACAACAACCAGATGTCAAAGGACAGAGACACAACTCCTCACTGTGCAGCGCTGCAGACTCAGGTAAACTCTAATTTATTCAACATTTATCCCATCTGAGCACATTCCCAAACAGCTGCTGTGCTCCGCTCGCTCTCATTGAGCTCTGATTGAATAAGTATGTCAGCTTTAATCAGGTGTTGCAGGAACACTTTGGTGTTGTATAAGCCTGAGGCGTGCGGCAATGAGCTCAGAGGGCGTAACCTTACAAAGGATCTCACCCACAAAATGTTTCACAACGAGTCTGTTATCTAGTACATACCTGACATCTACCCCAACACTCTCTGCAGCATCTGTTGTCATCTCAAAACTGAGTCAAGAGTTGACTTGTGTGACATCAAACAGAACTTTGATTATAACTCGATTCCCTGCAGGTCTCATTCAAATTAAGTATGGTTCAAATAGAGGTTTTGGGGGTGTTCTATTTTTAGAAATATGTAAAATCAAAAGACCACAGTAAATTAAACCTAAATTATAGTTATGTTATGGGAGATTACAAAACATCAGTCATAAAATAAGAATGAGGTTGTAGGACCAAAAATCTAAATGTACCTTCCTGCTAGGTGTTGAATCCTTTCTGTGCGGTGATCACATCAGTATTACAGTTTCACAGTAAACCACAGGATCGTCTGTGTAGGTATGAAGTAGCTTTTTATTAGGGATGGTCAGTGGCAACTCATTTCCAAGTTGTTCAAACAGAAATGTATATTTTAATGAGCCAACAGTATGAAGGTAAGAAAACAGTCAGAGCTGAGCATGATCTATGTAACAAGGTCACAGAGTCTGCAGGTAAACAACTTCCAATTGGCTTGCTTCAGAGCTGAATGCAGCTGGATTTACATACCACCACCCTACCGCCATGGGGCCGACATCACAGCAAGTCACAGCCGATGCAGAATTGAGAAAGAGAAATTAAATAATTCAGTGAAAAGACTTAAGACATCACCTTTGGAGAGGAGAACGTACCAGGAGAAGCTCGACGTGAAAGAGCGTGGACCTGATCAGCCGAACATTACAATTAATCAGCAGTTCAAAGACAGAGGGAGACAATACACCCGGACCTTTTCCAGGACCTGGTTTAGCAACAAGGCTTGTATGTCTATTATCGAGTTATAGCCCGCCCTGGAGAAAACTCCACCAGGCGCCACTGTCTAAATCTCTGAAACTGTGTTTCAAGGTCACATCTACAGTGACGCTCTTGATTGTAAGACAAGCTTTAGCCACGTTAGCAGCATGACTCTAGTAATGCTAACACTCAGAGCATCCTGACAACTTTTGGATTACATGTCATGAAACTTTGTAAAACATTCATTTTCATTTTAATTGTTAGCCCCAATTCTTTTGTTGACTGCTTGAGAATGAACACCTGAATTAGTTCAGGTCTCAGAAAGCATTTATTCTGGTCACATGTAAAGAGTACAGCGCTGGTTTCAAATTGACAGAGCTCCCGCAGGAATTCCGGCACAATGAGCCCCGAGTCATAGATATCATAATCTTTTATAGAGATACATCTTGAAAGGCGTACAGGAAGTACACAGCCAACTCCTATTGGCCTTGAAGTTGGGTGCCATACGCAGCCGTCTTGGCTCTAGTCTCCAACACACGTACCTCAATAGATACACGTCTCTTTACAGTCTTACTATTGTGCATTGTAACCAAGAAATGTGTGTGTATGTTGCTTCTTGGCGTGCATCTGTCCTTGAAGCAGAGCTGATAACCACAAGTTTGTTCCTGCGTTATCAGCTGACGGTAACACAGCCTCCTCAGTTGACCTATTTCCAGTACATCTTGAGGTGACGTAATAAAATGAGGCCTTTACTGACCATAATATCTCTATGAAGTATATACCTATTTCTATAGGCTATGAGATATTAACAAATCAGTCAAATTAAGTCAAATTATCACATGATGAATCATTTTGTCTTCCTTAGACTTTTCCTGTAGCACTACCAGGTTGTTGTTTTGTTTTGAAGGACATATCTTCACAGTCCTGATTAGACTGATTGGAATTTTTGAGCTGTCACCCACAACATCCCCAGAATGAACTGTATTCAGTTTGTTGCAACTTGACTTTTTGTTGAGAAATTTCAGATTAAAATCAAATTAAAATCTAATGCTATCCCATCAACTTCAGTGTGCAGTGTTTAAAGGTGACATATCACGCTTTTTTCATCAATATATATTGGTCTAAGAGGTCCCCAAAACATGTCTTTAAAGTTTATTGCTCAAAAAAACACTTTGAAATCAGATTTTGGCATGTCTGAAAAGCCCTCTTCTTCAGACCTCCTCAGAACAGTCTGTTTTCCCTCTGACCACGCCCCCTCAGGAAGTGGATGTGCCCTCGGCTCTCCGGCACGTTGATCTAATGTTTACATGTTGGCTGAATATACACGGCTGTTCAGAGATCACATTACTGCAACCCTCTGAATCTGATCCAGAATCTGATCCTGATGGAGAGGCGCCTGCAGAAGGACCTTTCTGAACCATTGGTCACAGATTTAGTGTTTCTTGTTGTTTTATTTATCAGTATGTCGACGTGTGTCTTGGTACACAGCGACGAACATGTAGCTATGTGGCTATGCTAACTAGCGCTAGCACTTATCCATGATAAATAAAAATCATCAACTAGATCTTCAAATCTGCAGACGTGGGGAGTAAAACCGACCTCTGCCAGAGAGGCAGCAGGACCTTTCTGAACCATTGGTCAAAGATTTAGTGTTTCTTGTTGTTTTATTTGTCAGAATGTCGACGTGTGTCTTGGTACACAGCTATGAACATGTAGCTATGTGGCTATGCTAACTAGCGCTTGCACTTTTCCATGACAAATAAAAATCCTCCACTAGATCTTCAAATCTGCAGACGAGGGGAGTAAAACCGACCTTTGTGTTTATTAAGACAGCCTACAACTAGCATGCCTCCCTCCTAAGCTCCTTGTTAGCACACATGTGTGCAGGTAATGAAAAACGGAGGAGGGGTTGAGTTGTATTTTATACAGTCTATGGGCTGAACAAGCTCCGAGCTCTGACTCCGTGACAGACCGGATATTGTTGTGACCTAACAAAAACACTGAAAACTGAAACGGCTGGTTTCAGCACACATTTACAGAAAGGTGGAGAAATCAGAACAGGGGCAGAATGAATTTTTTTCATTTTCGGGGGGTTTGTAGACATGCCAGGGACACATATTTAAGGTAGAGAACCATTTAAAAGTCCATTTTGCATGATATGTCACCTTTAAAGCAAGCTCACACTTTAAAATGAGATAGTAAACAAGCCAAACATGGCTCACAAACTAAATTCCCTAGTTGCAGAATGTTTTTTAAGTTTTCTCCAACTTCCAAATATTCACTGCATTTGTCATCTAATCTGCCAAATGAGCGCTTGATGGGTTTGGAGTACCACATATGGTGAACCTTCACAGGTGACTCTTTGTTGCACAAGAGGTCCAACTATCTGCAGTGAGCAGACAGGCTCTCAATTTATTCCCAATACCTTTGCGTGCTGTTTCACAGTGGTTGGGAATTATCTTGATGCAGAAAAACGTCTGAGAGAGTTTTCATAAGGTGACAAAAGCCCACATCTTTAACGAACAGAAGCAGCTGCACACCCTCGGAAATGAACACCCTCACTGCCTGTGTTACTTTTTTGCATCTCTCTGAACCAGCAGGGTGTGTATGATGGAAAGCATCAACGAGTGACGGAGTAACCTGCTCGGCTATACTGTTTCCAGACTGTGATATCGCTGGGTGATGGAGCTGCAGATGTGCGCTCATGTTGGAAGAGATTCCATTGAGTGGGTGACTCGAGTAAAACAATGTTTGCAGAAGGTCACTTTGTGGTTCATCATTTATCACGCCACAGATTTGAAAGATGGCAGTGCTTCCTCATATCGCTGCCTCTCCTCACCGCTCCCCACGTTAAAGTAATGTGTGACATCTGATATCAGTCTGCTTCCTCCAAACTTTAGTGCATAGTGATTGGATTGCTTACTCCTGCAAGAGCATGGACTCAGAAACAGAGCCAGTTCAGAGAGAGATATAATGAAAGGAAGCTTGTCATAGCAACACAGACGATATTGTAATTCACAAGCGCGTTGTGGACGGTGGGAGGTGAATGGTTCAATACTATATTTAGGATTGTTGCATCCCTGGTCTGAATGTCTAACTAGAGACAAGGGAAAGAAAAGTCTTGTCTGGAGCAGAAAGGAAAAATATCTCACGTAGAGATGATTCAACCTTGAATCTGATTCTGAGACTCTTCAGAAACACACAGGAGGAGAAAAGACAACAAAAACAAACTGCTTCATAGAAGCTCTGACTGTGACATTAAAACAGTAAATTAACAGCCTTAAATGAATCACTTACTCCAACATATGGGGGTCAGTGATGTGTGCATAGAGCAGTCTGAGGTCTTAAAGCAGGATTTTTCTGTGGGCAAACTAGAAGCCCAGTCTGATCTTAGTGGGTCTCTGCCAAAAAGCGACAGAGGGATCGACAGGTTCAGCAGACTCTCAGGACTCCACACAAGGTTCAGTAAAAACCTGCAGTCTTAAAAGGATCAACTACTTTGAAAACTTCAATCTGTTCTGGGGACGCAGGAGTCTTATCAGGGCAGATGGCCTCCACAGAGACGGATCAGGAAGGGAAGGCACTGATGGTCCAGTTTTGGTTCAGCATGTTAAGCCCATCATCAAGCTGTGTGAGGGAGCAGACAGAAACACAGCAACGTCCAGAAGAATATTACAACACTGATTGGATCAGTCACCTAAATTCTCCTTTCTTCAGTCTCCCTTGCTTCACCTCGTATGGGATCCACTGATAAGAGGGAAGTCCTGGTTCAACGCAGATTCACTCACTGGTCAGGACCATGTAGAGGCAGCATGTTTGCTGAGGGCTGAATTTAATCCATGCAGGAAAGTTTGAGGGGGGAAAGTTCCTGCTCTGTGGCTGATTAGTTAAACCATGACACTATGGCTTCCTCAACTTGTTCAACAATAACATGCTCCAGTTTTACATTGAGGTCTGACTTCCTGTAACACAAATTTGATTCTGCCAACGCTCATTTAGTTGTTGCTGTTTGGGGATGGGGATCATTAACTCTGATTGATATTGATATCATTGTTGAGACTCCTCCTAATTGTTTTCACCTCTCTTTCTCCTCAACGAACCTGCTGATGCCGTGGTTTAGCATCTTTTTAAGTTTGGGATCTTATACCTGTTTGTCATCAAGCAGGTAATCCAAACAGTGCTGTATTTTTCTCATCATGCTGCTAATCAAGGATCTCTGATACACTCAGGTAATACAGATGAGGACTTAAAATCTAGGGTAAAAGCATGGGTCTTAAACAAGATCTGATTGACCACAAATATATGTGAACCCAAACCTCTACCAGGTCTCAGGTTAATGAAAGATGGACTAGAGATGGATGAAAGATGGATTAGAGGTGGATGAAAGCTGTATGAAAGGTGGATAAAAGATGGATGAAATGTTAATGAAAAGTGGGTGAAAGGTGGATAAAAAATGGATGAAAGGTGGAGGAAATGTGGATGAAAGGTGAATATAAGATGGATGAATGGTGGTTGAAAAGTGGATGAAAGGTAGATAAAAGATGGATGAAAGGTGTATAAAAGTTGAATGAAGGGTGGATATAAGATGGATGAATGGTGGATGAAAAAGTGGATGAAAGGTGTATGAAAGATGGATTTAAAGGTAGATTAAGATGGACAAAAGGTGGATGAAAGGCAAATATAAGATGGGTGAAAGATGGATTACAGTCGCATGAAATGTGGAGGAAAGATGGATGAAAGGTGTATGACAGGTGGATAAGAAGTGGATGAAAGATTGATCAAAGAAGGATGATAGATGGATAAAAGGTGGCTAAAATGTGGATTAAAGGTGGTTGAAAGGTGCTTAAAAGATGGGAGAAAGGTGGATGAAAGGCAGAATAAAGATAGATGAAAGGTGGATCAAAGGTGGATAAAAGGTGGAAAAAAGATGGATGAAATGTTGATGAAAAGTGGGTGAAAGGTGGATAAAAAATGGATGAAAGGTGGAGGAAATGTGGATGAAAGGTGAATATAAGATGGATGAATGGTGGTTGAAAAGTGGATGAAAGGTAGATAAAAGATGGATGAAAGGTGTATAAAAGTTGAATGAAGGGTGGATATAAGATGGATGAATGGTGGATGAAAAAGTGGATGAAAGGTGTATGAAAGATGGATTTAAAGGTAGATTAAGATGGACAAAAGGTGGATGAAAGGCAAATATAAGATGGGTGAAAGATGGATTACAGTCGCATGAAATGTGCAGGAAAGATGGATGAAAGGTGTATGACAGGTGGATAAGAAGTGGATGAAAGATTGATCAAAGAAGGATGATAGATGGATAAAAGGTGGCTAAAATGTGGATTAAAGGTGGTTGAAAGGTGCTTAAAAGATGGGAGAAAGGTGGATGAAAGGCAGAATAAAGATAGATGAAAGGTGGATCAAAGGTGGATAAAAGGTGGAAAAAAGATGGATGAAATGTTGATGAAAAGTGGGTGAAAGGTGGATAAAAAATAGATGAAAGGTGGAGGAAATGTGGATGCAAGGTGAATATAAGATGGATGAATGGTGGTTGAAAAGTGGATGAAAGGTAGATAAAAGATGGATGAAAGGTGTATAAAAGTTGAATGAAGTGTGGATATAAGATGGATGAAAGGTGGATGAAAAAGTGGATGAAAGGTGTATGAAAGATGGATTTAAAGGTAGCTCAAGATGGACAAAAGGTGGATGAAAGGCAAAAAATGAAAGATTGATCAAAGAAGGATGATAGAGGGATGAAAGGTGGCTAAAATGTGGATTAAAGGTGGTTGAAAGGTGCTTAAAAGATGGGAGAAAGGTGGATGAAAGGCAGAATAAAGATAGATGAAAGGTGGATCAAAGGTGGATAAAAGGTGGATAAAAGGTGGAAAAAAGGTGGATGAAAGGTGGATAAAAGGTTGATGAAAGGTGGCTTCCTCAACTTGTGTAACAATAACATGCTCCAGTTTTACATCAGGGTAAGGTTTGACTTCCTTGAAACTGAAACTTAAGAGAGGCTGTGTTCACTTCTTGAATCATTGAAAACTGTAAAAATAATACTTGGTTAAATTTAGTCTTGTTTATAAATGAGATTAGCAGCTGTAGTCGAGGTCTTCATGGTCCAAAAATCAAAGCTATTAATGTAGAAGAATTTTGATCATGTTACAGACGTGTATTTTTATTGAATTTGATTCTTGTTTTCTTTTCACCTCTCTTTCTCCTCAACAAACTGCTCATGCTTTAGTTCAACATCTTTTTAACATGACTTGATACACTCAGATAATACAGATGAGGACTTGAGATCTGGGGTAATAGCACTAGTCCCAAACAAGATCTGATTGACCACAGAGAGATGTGAACCCAAGCCTTCGCATGTCTTGGATTGAGTCTGAAGTCATATGATCAGAGTAGAAATGTTTCATGTTTCTTTCTCTCATTGTCTGTTTTGAGCATCTCTTCCCTCAACGGATACAGGAAATATTATGTTGTGATCTCTAGCCTGAAGTGCTGTTCACAAACTTTGCACACTGCAGCCTCCATTATGTCATTTTTTTTTGTATAGCTACACCAGCCAACTTTTTTGCCTTGCAGGAAGAGCGATCAGAATGTCAAAATAAGCCTTTCTGTCAGCTACTCTTTCTGCGGCTGGAGTAGATAAACACCGGCTGTTTTAAAATTGAGGCAGGTTGGAAAACACCAATCAAACAGAAGGACAGTCAAAACTTTGCACTTCCAACTGCGCCGTAATGATGTGACAAAACTACTATCAGAAGACTGCAGCAATTTTATCATTATGTATTTTGATGTGGCTGTGACACCTGTGATTAAGGCTGATAGCAGGTGATAAGCAGTAATGGGATGTCAGTGTATTATCTGGTGTCAGGAAAAGGTGAAGCAGCAGGAGGAGGAAGGAGACTGCAGGAGACAGACGGGAAGAGAGAGAGGACAGTTTTATAGGGAAGGAAAGTGCTGCTGACAGTTTCATCTTTTCCTGAGGCCAATAATCTTATTTAGTTAAATAGATTTACAGACACAGAGCAGACAAAAACAGTGAGCACGAATCATTCTCAATAAACAAACTGAAGCTTTCTGGAACCCTCAAATACCCCTTACTCTTGATAATTTACTGAGAGGGAAATAGGAGAGTATATCCTCCTAGAAATGACAACACTCAGACTCTTCTCCTATTTTTTTTTTGCAGGGAAGTCACTTTGCAAGGGCTAGAACTACCTGGGCATCACTGGGACACAGTAAAAGCAAGCCATCAGAGGAGCTTCAGAGGCTGCAGAGAAAACCCCATGACGGCTGTTGATCACAAGGGACGAGCTGTGGTGCAATGCTACTTGGACACAGGCCGGGGACTGATCAAAGAAGACCCGAAACCCCCAATGACCCCTGGTACTATCAACAGTGTTGCCAACTTAGCAACTTTGTCACTATATTTAGCAAGTTTTCAGACCCCTCTAGTGACTCTTTTTCAAAAAAGTGACTAGCGACAAATCTAGTGACTTTTTCTGGTGTTAAATGGAGACTTTTGGAGCCTGACATGAAAGCATGTATCAGCTGTGAGTCCCTCCTAGCTATATTCAGAGCAGGCAGCGTTCATCCCTCAGCATCCAGACTGTTAATGTATCACGCATGTACGAAGACACCACTGGCTGATCCCACTATACGGTCTCCTTTTGGTCCATTTAGATAGTTAATGTAGATTGTATACAATAAAAATGTTGAAAATGTTATGATTGAAAAATTAAATGTATTACTTTGATTTGTTATAGGCTCCTAAGTGTAGTTATTAACATATTTAGGGTGTTTTTTAACCTCTTTTTGTCTCTCCCTCAACATTATACGTCTCTCCCACAGCGTCCATTATAATTTAAATTATGCAAATTAAGTGATGACGTCATTTAGCAACTTTTAGGACAGCCAATAGCTACTTTGGCAACACTGACTATCACTGATGATGTGCCCAAGTGCATCTATAGATGTATGTATCAACCCTGGTAATAAAGAGGAATGATCCTTGCTCCAAGTCAAGAAATAGAACAGTCTTTATTTGGCTGCTCTAACTTTATTTTATTTGGTGGACGTCAAATAAAACAGAGGAAAGAGCCGAATTGCACTTTTACGATGGTCATAACTGTGCCTGCAGTGACGGGTGTGCTGGACAGACACTAAGCTCACTGCACTCTCAACTGCATCTTCATCTTTGAAGATTTAAAGCTGATAAAAAATATGAAACATCTAACTAAATATTCTCTCCAACATATCTCCAAACTAGTTTCTTAAATCATTTCGTTCAGTGAATATATGTCCGATAGAGCCGGGATGTGTTGAGATTTCAGGAGTCATGTAGGCGATCTCATTCTGAATGTGTGGCCGTTTAAGTTGTATAAAAGTAGTGTTATAATAGAAACGTACAAAAAGAGCTACATATAAAAGTAGACAGGCATGAACGTGCCCGTTAACAGTCGACTTCTTCAACGCCCCATGAGGACCCAGAGGAGTTCCTCAGTGGGGTGTTGTAGTGATCCCCTGGTGTGTTCTGGTGTTTTCCTCAGGGTCTTCTCCCAGTGGGGCTCCCACAGTGAAAAACTCCCCAGTAAGGTTAACTAAATCCTCAATGATCCAACTCTAAGAAAGCATGAAAGCAGCTGCAGTTCCCTCGGAGCGCTCTAACCTGAGGGTGATCAAAGACAACACAAACTGAGACCTCTTTGCACTTTTATCCTTTAACATTCCTTTGACCCAAACCCAGAGACCTCAAAGAGTGAGGGTTTAAACTCGGCTCCCTGCTGAGTTAGTCTGGAACAAAATTGCATCAAGGTTGACATTCAAATCCTTCGTCTGATCAACTCGACCTGAGGTAACAGAGTTCTTGTATTCAGGTCACTTTCCAGACACTAAAATGACAACAAGTAAGCCTAATTTACACTTAGGTTCAATTTTAAGTACATGCATGAATACAAACATTACTATGTCATCAGCATAACACATGATTCTTTATGCTTCAGCATGAAAAGATCAGAGTGAGCTGCATATGTGAATGCAAACTGCCCCAATTTTACTTGGATTTTTCAAGCCAGACCCCTCACACAATTTTGGATGAAATCTTTATGTCATGCAACCAGTGGCGCCGTATAGGGGGGAAAAGTTAGGATGATTCTAAGGGCCAATGACTGACAGGGGGCCTGAAAATAATAATAATAATAATTTAAAAAATCATAATTAATCCCCTGTATTGACATGAAATGGTACAGCCCAGCCTGAGACGCGCTAATCAGCTGTGCCGCGCAGTCAGACAGAAGTTGCACAGAGTGCGTCTTCAAGTCTGGGTCCCAGAAAAGGAGGGAAAGAAAGGAGAGAGAAGAGAGAAGAGAGAGAAGAAAGGGCGATAGTATGTCACCCAGGAAAGGTTGGTATAGTCTTTGAGTGGTTAAAATCAACCTGTTAGCTAGTTTGATGTCCACAATGAGATGAACTACGTTTTAGCTGATTATACTAAATGCAGTCCCTCCAGGAAGTTGCGATTTCGCGATCGCAACTGTCAATGCAAATTCAACCAATCAACGCGGCCTTGCAATTTTATACAATCACCGCAACTTTGACCAATTACCTTAATCTCAGCCCCTGTCCGTCATCAGTTTTGTCATCAATTTCACTTCCTAGGAACATAAACATAAGTCCTCACTTGATCGGCACTTCAACAGCAAAACACGCACAGAGAACGGGTGAAGAGAGGGGACGGCAGGCAGGACAAGTGACGATGACAACGTTGTTATTTATAGATTGAGGGGCTCAGTGTTCGCTTGGTCACCCACCTGCAGCAGGTGTACTTCATGAACCAGCTCTCCTCACCTCCATGCATCTGTCTCATCTTCATTGATGATTTTTACCCCCCGGTGTGCGTTAGTGACAAAGACACAACCGGGGGACGTCTGTTTAATGTTTGAGGTTTGACGTTGTTGCCGCCATCACCGTAAAAAGCTTGGCGTCTACAGCTTGATTTAATCCAGTTTGGTGAAACATCAGACACATTTAGTAAGTTTTGATCAACTCCTGGTCAACAAAGATGCAGATTCATTTCAGAGTGCGTGAACTGCCTGTCAAGTGCCTCTGTCACTGCGAGGTGCATTCAGGGACCGTCGTAAATGTGCAATGCAGTCCTTTCATGGCATTTTTCTGTGAATCAAGAGAATCAAAACACAGTCACAGTGGTCACATCAAGAATGTTTTCTAAAAACAACTGTAATTTAGCATATTTACTTCCCCCTGAGATGTTATTGGGGGAAAAAAAAAGCAAAAAAAAAAAAAAAACGCAACTTTCACCGCAATTTTTTCAAAAAGCTGTCGCAAATTCAGGCTTCTTGGGCCGCAACAATCACAAAAAAAATCCTGCGAAATCCTGGAGGGACTGTAAATGGGTTTCCCCTCCCTCCCTACCAGACTCAGCAGCTGATATGTCAGCAGGTGCACTGTCTCTCCACGTAGCATGTCAATTAGCATTATTGAAGGGGGTCTGTGGGAATCCCTTTTTTCTCTCTATCTGTACTATTACAAACGCCTATAAAAACAAAGCTATAGCTAAGCCATGAAAACATAATAAAAGAAGGGGCAAATCAGTCACCTTGTGTGCAGGGAATCCTTCATTTCTGCCAGTCATATGGTACATATTTAACTCCAAGAGGCAAGACAGCTGAAAAGGTAGAGTTATGTACAGATTTGACTGGGTCGATTGGATCCTGGAGATATGGTTGCAAGAGTTGCACACGGTTCTTGTGGCCTTTGGTGATGGGGCCCAATGTGATATTTTTTCATGGGGCCCGAAATCCCTGGCGGCTCCCCTGCATGCAACCGATGTTCCACTGAGGGTCTGCTGCTTGGTGAAAACAGCCTCTGATGCCACAGTCTGTACCTTTGTCCATGAAAATTACAAACATCATCTGCCACAAGGTACAAAAGTATCCAATGACCGCAGAAAAACATTCCAAATTAGCAGGAAATGAACACAATCTGAGTGTATAAGGACAAGTTAGCCTATATGGAAGTGTTTTGAAATATCCCCCATGACATAAAGCAGATGGACTGGACGTATTCACTTTATAACACACCCGTGGTCTTAAACTGCTGATCGACACAAGCTGTTATCCTGAAAACACAGCCGATGCAGCTTTGCAATTAGAAGGAAGCTCTGCAGAAGGAGCTGCAACTCACAGCACGGCCGAGCGCCAGGGAGTCTGGATTGTTGTAGTGGTACTGAAGGCTGTGTTTGTGTTTCCCTCAGAGGCCTCGCAGAGTCAGGACCCATGGGAGAAGAGACAGTGAGCCTGTGGAGGACTGAAACATCGGAAACACAGGCGAGAGAGAGGAGACGGTGGAACCTAGAGAACAGGGTGGAGCAGAGGTGTTTGGACTACATCTGAAATGGAGTTATGGAGAAACTTTCTTGAGTTAGAGGTCCATAAATCAACTTTCATGAACAAAGTCCAAAACAAAAGGGACTTGAGGACAGCTAGGTTTGACCTGAACAGATTAAAAAAGGCAATTCAAAAGACAGTCAACCCAAACAGACCTCCTCAAGGGAAAGAAACAACGACAAAGAGTCGCTGCGTCTCTTCATTGTCTTCACAGTCGGAGGTCTGTCTCCTTTTAGTTGCTCGTTTGTAGCAATTTAAAATTCTGCACAAAAGCTGAGCTATTGAATTACGGAGCATATTACTCTTTTGTTGTAACTCCAGACATCTATGAAAAAAAGATGAAAGGAAAGCAGTTAATTTTTATTTCGGCGCTGCTTGTTTGCTTCTACACACCGACACTTGAGACTGTGTCTCTCTGAACTTTGTGTGACACAATATTGAGCAGATTTTGTGGACCACTTTGGTGTTGATTGTGGACACGGCCCCAGCATACAGAGCTTAAAGTGTCTGTTTCTCAAAGGGTAGTTATGGTTAGTGCAATATAATATTAATGACGAGGCATTAAAACATAAAGCTCGGGGCCATAAGTCTGTGCTTTGTAACCCCGACCTGCAGTGAAACCTGTTCAAAGAGAATAACACTCAGCACTTGAGGAGCAGATCAAGCCTCCTGGCTCTGAACATGACAGCGAGGCAGGGGGGTGGTGGAGGTTGAAGAGATGAAGAGACTTAGTCCAGGTCCAAATAAGGCAACATCCAAAATCCTCTCTGCTGTTAAAATAAGGTTAAATCACTGTTATGTGGTTTTTTTGTACTAGAGGCCAAGCAGTGCTAACACAGGTTAATTCCTCCTCTGTTTGATCAAAGTCAGTGTGGTACAGGGGAGCATCTCGTATGGCTCTACGCCAAGAATGAGTTTGGGGCTGTTCAAATACAGGAATCCTATAGGACCAGCTCATAACAACAGCTGCTGCGTCTGTGAGGCTACAGAGACTCACTTTAATCACTTGATTTGTTCTATATTACTCAGTTTTCTGTCTGCATAATGAATCTATCTTGTACGTGTTTAGTGGATTCATTTAGATTTTGTCAATCACTCCAAGTAGAGCTCCACCATCGTCCTCCTCTGCAGTTTGACATCAGCCTTATGGTGGTATTGTACCTGAAGTGACTCCTTTGTGTGGCTCTCTTCAAACCCTGCAGGCTTAATAATAAAAAAAGTGTCTGTTCAAAGTTTTCAGTCTCCTCATTAACAACCTAAATCAGTCTGTTGTCAGCCTGCCTCTCTGAAGTCCATCTGTACATTCAGGATGCAGACTGTCACAGAGATTTGTCCAAATGTGGCTAAATATGTTATATCTGGCGCGAGCTTCTGAGCTTTGATGAAAGCATCAGCTTCACACAGAAACACTGTATTTAGTGGAATAATGTGTTTTTGGAACAAACTGGGAGCCCAGATGGACGACAGAGCTCTAGATTATGACTGGTTTGAGTTTTTGATGGATGATTTTAAAATTGTTTTCCCATCATAAAACTTTTTCACTCCACAATTCATTGTTACCGTCCGAGCCAATAACAGGTGGTGCTTCTCTTCAATGAGAAAACTCTTCATCATTATCCTACAGAGGTGAGGTTTATTCCTGTCTCCATTCCAAATGTCTGGCACATCATGACACTTTATTCTTCTCACCTAAAATGCTATTTCTGCATATTTAACACATTCATTTGTCCTTCCTGTCGATATGCACAGTGTCACAGGTTTGTGAGTTGTCATACCGGGGGCGTGGGGTATGTCATGCAAAGGTCAAGAGGGGTGAGGATTTCATGTCTGCATTTAACAAGCTGGACAGCCCTGGTTTTATTCACATCCTTTGCTCTCTGGTTCGGTGAAATGAACCCAGGCTTCCTGCTTTGTGGACAATTGTCTCTGTACATGGCCAAACTGGCACTTCATGACACACTTTTTTTTGAACAATTGCCAAAAGCGAAAAAAAAAAAACCCACGCACACAAACCTAAAGGGGGCTGGCCATTAATACAGAAATGCACGCATGAAAATAAGCATAAAAAAGTAGATGAATGATAGATGAAACGTGGATTAAAGATGCAGGTAAAGGTGTATAAAATGCAAATATAAGATGGATGGAAGATGCATGACAGATGTATGAAAGGTTGATGAAAGATGGATGAAAGGGGGATAAAAGGTGGAGTAAAGGTGGAACAAAGGTGGAAAAAATGTGGGAAAAAGGTGGATGAAAGGCAAATATAAAATGGAAGGAAAGATGGATGACAGATAGATGAAAGGTGGTTAAAAGGTGGATTAAGGTTGATTAACGTGGATGAAATTTGGTGAAAGGTGGATGAAAGATGGATGAAAGATGCATCAAATGTGGAAGAAAGATGGATAAAAGGTTTGCTGAAAGGCAGATATAAGATTGATTAAAGATGGATGAAAGGTGGCTGAAAGGGGGATGAAAGAGGGAGGAAAGGTGGATTAAAAGGGGATGAAAGGTGGATGAGAGATGGATGAAAGGTAGATGAAAGTTTGAAAAAAGACAGATGAAAGGGTGATGTGAAAGATGGATAGAGGTGGATGAAAGGTGGAGGAAAGATGGATTAGAAGTGGATCAAAGGTGGATGGAAAATACAAAAGAGATGGTGCTTTTAGGTGGAGGGTATGAGCCAATCTAGAATAAGACGGGAAAAGCCTATAATATTGAAATGCCTTAATTAAACTGCCATGTTCAAAAGTAGAACATCATTTAATAAGTTGTTCTGACATGTTTCAACATCCAGCTGGTAGACATGTGAAATTATGTTCAATAAATGTTTCATCAAATAATTACATAATGAATAAATGAAAATTAAAGCAGGGAGTATAACTGATTTATTTCATGCTTTTTGTAAACTGATGCCACACACACTTACAGCATTTATAGCTGAAGCTTACTGACAGCCTGGCACTAGAAAGGCTTTTAAGATACATAAAATCAGCAACAAATGCATGACGCACAGTGCAAAACAAACTCAACCAAATGCAAAAGTACAAGAAACACCCCATCAGAAAGAGAAAAACCACGTGGGGTGCAATTACAAAACATACAAAAATAAGGTTATTGTTGCCAAACACAAAGAGAAGTGTGTGTATTCGGGCTTCTGGAGAAAACCCAACACGCAGAGGAAGCCTCAAGCCTCTGAGCCGCTGTGACAAATACCTCACTGTTTTAAAGTGGAATATTTCCTCATAAACAATAAGCTTCATGTGTCAACGCAATAACAGCTCTCAAAGGTATCTGTCAGCAGGCTTGCAATATTACAAGCACACACACAGCACACACTACAAAACCCATCAAGACACTACATGAAGAGGGAGCTGAAAACAACCGAGCAAGCGTAGTGAGAGCCGGTCTGCTGAACGTGTTTTACAAGACAGGAAGTAAAATAAAGCCACACAGCGTCTGAATGAGCTTGTTCTACGTCCCTCTGGGCACTGTGGAGGAATTACAAACACATTAGTGTAGCATGTCTGCTGGACATCGCTGATCTTCTTCACTGCAGTCATTTTGTGCTGTTTCCCAGCAATTAGGTTTTCAAATCAGGCGGCTCTGGAGGCAGTAGAACCTGATTGCATTAAAAATGGATGGAACAGAGCTTGTTCTGTTCGCTCAAAGCTGTTTTTCTTTTAAGAATACAGACTCTGTTTCCTTTTCCTGAAAAAAGCTGACAGTGTCGGAATCAATATTTAGTGCAATAGGTAGTCTGAGAAGGTTGTAGGAGTTATTTTGTGAACATTTCTTTTGCTTTGGTAAGAGGTGCTTCCCCCAACCTTTTCAATTCACCTTAATGGTTTTGTAGTCTTGGTATGTTCAAGTCAATGGGCCTCTCCTCTTATTGACTCCCATGGCCTCGCTGCACAGGAGAGAAACTCTGAGGTGGGACCAAAGTCAAAGACCATCACTCAAAACAGCTCAAACTCAAAAAATCTGTCTGATTTTTTCTGTGCATAATCCTGCAGAATATCAGAAAAGCCCTGCATAAAAGGAACAATGTGACAAACCATGCATATGCAACATAAAATAAAGTTCAGCACACGACAGGACAAGCAGATGATGCATAGCCCTCATTGAAATTTGAGTCCCACAAACAGACCCCCCCTCCTCGTCATCTCTAATGTGCACCAGAGGAGGCCCGTCATCAGCAGCAGCAGAGAATCTGCAGATTAAAAATAGCTGAGGATCACAAGGTGCAATCAGTGGACTACATGTTGCGTGAAGAACAAGCAGGGGGGCTGATTACCTCCTGTTGCTTCGCCCTGGAAAACTGATGCCAAATCAATTCTTCAAGGTGCACCCTTGACAAACACGCTGCAAAGGTTTTACCAATTGGAGGAAATTCATGGAGCTTTTCCAAAGCAGAAGTGTTCTGGCACTGTGTGGCATTTTGTTACTGTTGATGTGACAGCTGCGTCTGCAGAGATGCAGAAATCTAGTGCTTTGTTTCAGGATTTGTATCTATTGAATGGAGACAAAAAGAGGGTTAGGACCGGTGCTAAAAACATAAAACACAGAAAATAATTGATTTAGTCGTCTGAGAGAGGAATGAAGAGATTATGAGCTACAAGATAATAAGAGCAGGACAAAGAACATTGTGTTTAACAGATTAGAATTATATTTAAGGAAACATGCCAAAGAAAAAAAGGAATGTTTTAGCTTAGTTTACTTAACAATTAAACGTCTAGTCAGTCAAACTAATCATTGGTATCTTTATAAGGACCAAAATGCCAGTCATCTGTTGTGTCTTAGCTGTCCCTGTTAGTGCCTACTGCCATGATGCTATAAAGCTCTGTAATAAACAAGCACAGATGACATATTGCAGAGTGTGGTGTGGTTTGTGTGTGTTTTTGTATGTAGTAGATGGTGATGGAGTTGTATGTAGGCTGTATCTGGTTAAACTGGCGCAATGACATACTGGGATCCTTGCTCACCCCTTTCCCCCCAACCTCTTCATCACAGACGTCCTCCTGCTGCAGACAGGATTCTGGACTCCAGCTGATACGGACGTGCTGGACTCCAGCGGCAACAGCTTCTACTACTCGTGTCATCACTATCACCTCTCTCTCTGTCTCTTATTCTCCTCTATCCCTCTTTCCAGACCCAACTCAGTGGAGGCATGATGGCTGTCTAACATGAGTCTGGTTCTGCCTGAGGTTTCTGCCTGTTAAAAGGAAGTTTTTCCTCGCCACCGTAACTAGCTAAATACTGCGATGTGCAATGCTCATGATGGATTAAGATGGGGTCAGACTGAGTCTTGAAGTCTGTTCATAATTTGACATAGAGTGGTCTAGACCTCCTATGTTTGTAAAAGCGTCTTGAGATAATGTTTGTTGTGATTTGGCGCTATACAAATAAAGATTGATTGATTGATTGACTGGTATATAACCACTAACCTGGAGCAATGTGTGACCAGCACAGGAGGACTCAAGGCTGGTGGTGCTAGCTCTGCTGAAGGTTGCCCCATTGACGAACCCATTGGGAGTGTTGTAGTACTCGAGACCGGTCTTGGTCTCAAGACCACTTACTTAAGGTCTCGGTCTCATCTCCAAATCAAAAGCATTCTTACTTGGTCTTGTCTCGGTCTCAGACTGGGCTGATATTACAAAATATACAAATATTAGAAAATAGAAAATGCACACAACTAATGAGGAAAAAAAGGCTTGATGAAATAATCCTGTGCAGTTACCGCTACGACCTCCTACCTCACCTGAGGTCACAGGCAACAGAAAACACAGTTTTAACTCTGATCTAAAGCGAAAGTTAAACTAATGATGACCAGAACAAAACTTAAGGAGTCAAAAGTATCTCACATTGTGTCAAAAGAAAGGACACAAAGACAAAACCAAACTGTGTTTGTTGCTGTCAATTGTACTTAAAGCAAACTTAAATAAAATAAACAGAAGTCTTTTATTTTGTTTACTCTCATGGTGATTTCTCATTGATATATATGGTCTTGGTCTTGTCTCGGTCTTGCCCTGCCTTGGGCTTGACTCGGTCTCGATCCCTAAATGTCTTGGTCTTGTCTTGGTCTCGGCCCACTCTAGTCTCGGTTAATGTGGTCTTGACTAAAACACTACCAATTGGCCATTGTTTTCTTAATCCTCGACTATAGTTAGTTGGGATCTCAATTTCTGTTTAAAGGACGAGGAGATAAGTAATAATGGCATTTAATAGCAATGGTTAAGTCCTAAACTCTGCAAGAGAAGGAAGAACTTGAATCTTCAGAGATTATATACATTTAGAACAGACATGTGCAAATAGGTTCTAGAATAAGACTCCACAGATATACTGAGAACATGCAAATAATGCATCTACTTCATACATCTAAAATACTGACCAGAAATGCTTCCCAAAATCAAACCTTACATATTTGGTTTCCTCCGAAACGTCTTGGCTTTTCTCTGAGGTATGAAATAATAATCTCTAGGTTCTGACGGTGTTTGGCTGCACAGTGTGTGTTTGTATCAATGGAAACACTGCAGGGTCCAGCAGAGTTTAGGAGGTTAAGATAGTGTCTGAAAAGACTTAGCCCCCCCCCTTACACACTGTTGTGGTTCTACAGGAGAACATGTTGTAGATGCAGAATAAAAAACAAAGCAGATTGAGTTAACAGGCTGACTGCAAAGATGTCTCACTCTCTGTTTTGTTTCCTTTCAAGCTGAATTATTCTATGATCAGTTCTTTAGAGACGAAGAAGTTGTCTCAGTGTTGTCGTCTCGCAGGCTGACCTTTAGGCAGTTTTTACAGCCAACATGTGTGAGTATATTATAGTGAAGCACAGGGAAAGGGCAAATCGGTGCAGGTAACTTTAGATAAATAAAGGATTAGAGGAGGGCAATAACTTACACTGTGGGGATTCAGGGAAGGTAAAAGAGAAGGCCATGGATCGAACAAGTCAAATGTCCACATATATAACAACTCACTGTAGCTGGACGTTTCCTCAGCTGTCTCACAGAATCACATCTTTATCTGCAAGAACTCATATTCGGCTTTTAGAGTGCAGCAGAAACAAGCTGCAAACACAACTCTATAACATATCCAAATCTCTTACACTGGTGAACTGATTAACACTTGTCCTCTTCCACATCCTGCCACATCTCTTTTAGCAGGTTTGGCTCAGATTTTGTGGCACTCAGGGCAAGATTAGGATTTGTTTTGGGTCATCTGTTTGGTACAGAACATGCTTGAGGGAAGGTTTCACACCTGTAATTTTGAAAAACTGAAAGTCAGAAAGTCTTAAAAAAAGAAAAAGCAGGCAGGTGTGAAAGGGCCCTAAGATTATACGCTCACAATCAGGTCATTTCAGTTTCTCCTACTGCCACACTCATCATAAACTGCTGTTCATGGAGGCAACAACCACAAACCTAAAATCCAATTTCGCTCTGAGTCCCATTTTGTTGGAATGATGCATTATGACAGCCTCTCTGTGCACCACATGACTGATCACAGAAAACATTTTCTCGTTGGCTGCATCTGCAAAGTGCCCGCTGTAAAAGGACTGCGATTACTGATTGACAGAAACAACAATTTTCACTCCAAACTCTGATAGAAAACAGAGATTTCTAAAGTCCAAACTTTGAGTCCTGTGCCTGCTTTAAACTCCCATGTATTTTTCAATTTTCTCTATGGCGAGTAAATATCAGGGGTGTCAGAGTGGAAGTGCGAGGGTAACCTGAGGGCACTGTGGTCCGATCTGGCAGCACACAGAGCACAGCGTGACACTGTCTCAGTCCACAGAAGCTGAAGGCTGATTGATGGTAGGAGCATCTCTGTGGGTTCAGGGAGGAGAAGACTAGAGAGCTTTAGAGAGAGGGGAGGAAAAAAAAGAAAAGGGACAGATATTGAGCGTGAAATGAGCATGGAAGTCTCATTAAAAATCTCCATGTGGCTCGCCGATGTTTAACTTTATGACGGACATTAGATCTCTGCGGTGTGCGCTCGGCGGTGGCTGTGTCGGGGAAAACACACCTCCAGTTAAATCAATTGGACAGGTATGAGATTAGGGGAGGCTGTAGCTCTTCTTCGTGTGAAAAGTTTCCCCATCAGCCCTCCTCGGAGATGAGATGAGCAGCATGTGGTCCGGTGTGATACAGGTTGAAGCAGCAGGAGGTCCAGGAGCAGGTGACCTTAGCCTCCCCCCTCTGCTGGGACCTGTTTATGTCCTGCAACCCTTTTTTATCACACCTCACCACAGGCCTCATTAACAAGCTTTTTCGGTCGAGTCCAACAAGGAATGCTGGGCACTAAAACTCAAACACCAGTACCTGTGGTCCCTCAGACCCCAGCCAATTAATCCTAATATAATTAGAAAGGGGTGAAGTTCAGGGAGGAAGATATTCATATCAAAATCACAGCCTTTCCTCTCCATCATCACGGCCTCACGGTTATCTCCTGGAGGCTCAGTTTGATATGAAACTCACGATTATTGTTTGGCACTGATTCAAGGATGTGTCTCTGGTGAATAATGATGACCTGCTTGGCTGAACCTTCTTCGTGGAGGTTTATTTAGGTGGACAGGACGAGGTTAGAGGAAAATCCAGGGATGCCAACCCAGCTGTGGATTACTGACAACATAAATTCACCCGTTTATTTAGCTGGGCAGTCAGACAGATGTTTTCATCACAGGCGGTGAGAAGGGGACGACGCAAATGTGATGCAACAGATTCTTTTTTGGACACTTGTCTTACAGATCACAGTTTTCAAGGCGCTTTTGCTTTTTTTGTTGGTGACATAAACAAGTAATGACCATATTTGGACGTGAGGGAGACGCTACAGATGATTGTAAAGCTAGCAAGTAGCTAGTGCTTGTGATAGTTTGTGATTTAGTGTCACTGCAATGACTTCAGAACTAGAGATTGAGACTGTGGGGATGCACAACATTGCATTTTTGCTGATATCTGATATGCTGATATTTTCAAACTCATTTTTTCCAATATACAAACCTTTTTTTTCTTAATTGTAAAGAACACAGTCTCTCCTGCACTAGAACTTACCTGTTACTCTTATTGTGTCAGTGGATATGCTTAAGAAACAGACATAAAACGAAGATGATGACTGCATTCTTTTTGAATAAAGACAATCAGTGATGTGTCTGACACTTCAAATACTTCCACACTGTGACATGTGTAAGCTTGTTGTTGGGCAGCATAACCTTTCATCGCATGCACATAACTAATGCATCACCTTATCAGCAGAAATGTTCACATCTAGGCCCACTGATGATTAACTAAAGCTGGGATCTGATCATAGACCGTATAAATAATGGATGTAGTATCCGTGACGTCACCCATCTGTTTCTGAAGCGCTGTTTTGAGGCCAATCGGCGGCGGCAGCCATATTGGAAGTGTTGAACTCAATACAACTGCTGTTGAGCGAGTGTGACGTAAAGAGGCGGGCTTTGAGTCTCCTAGCCAACAGCTACAGTATTCCCGCCTGTCAATCAAGTCAGCTGTGCCTCTCATTATGGAAAACTCTTAATCTTAGTATCTACAGTGTGTGTGCCAATCCAGAAATGAACTATCCAAACTACACTCGTCTTTTGAACCAGGCTGTAAACATGTTTATTTCTGCTGTAAAGATCATCTTTTTTGAATGAGTGTGTATGTGGTTTCCAGTACTTCAGGAGCCAGCCTCAAGCGGATCCTCAGTTTTAGCACTTCCGCATTTGCCTCATATTTTTAGACCAGAGGTTGCTGCTTGGATCTGATAGTATCAAGCATCTCTGATTGAGATCATTAGCTAGTCGTAGTCTGTAAAATGTTCACAGAGGTAATAAATCAATGAGGGTCTTTATGTGCCATCTGGTTTTATATCATCAGATTGCAGGGGCTGCCTCCGCTGGCCAGGAGAGGGATTGAAGGTCAGAGCACTTCCATTTGTTTTACATTTCATACTTGTCCAGTATATTAACTTCTATGTTTAATCTTACTGAACCATCTGTTATATTAGGGCTGCATGGATCCAGTGTGATCAGCCACAATATGGTGACACTCAACATAAGCATTGAAATCCGTTTTTGTAAGTATGTTTTTCTCAACATCGTTATTTATGTCAGCTTTCATTTTGGCATTTTATTATGAATGAAAAATACATGATTAATAAGAAAAGGACTGGGATCTGGAAGATGCATGGTCTTTCTCTCTCTCTCTCTCTCTGCAGGACTGTAAGTATTAGTCATGACATTTAAATACCATGAAGCAAAACACATTCATTTCAGTTCATAATGGATCCTTTGACCGAGAAGTGACTGATTGCCTGTCAGCCACGTCATTTGTTCAGTTAATCAGACACCACAAACCTCTTTTCATTTCACTTCCAAGGAGAATAATGTGACAGAAATTATAATTGATTCTAAGTTTGTCAGGAAGGATCGTTTAGAGTTCAAAAGGGTCTCAATCTTACATGTGTATTCTTTGTGAGATCTTAAAATGATGAGAAATTTAGAGACAATGATCAGGAAACATGTAGCATGTTAATGGTTAACTGAATTCACTGAACATTGCTAATTCTGCTGCATTGCTGTTTTAGAAAGGATCTTGACCTTCTTCTTTCAGCGGACAAGCCTTAAATCAAAACAACACCGCGTCACTGCAGAGCTCCAAAAGTCAGTCACATCCTCACTCCAGTTTGAAATTGTATCACCCGTCTGGCCTTTGGTGCAATCAGCGACCTTTTCATGTGGAGCACACAGAGCCAAAGATCAGAGTCATCTCTGGTCAGCAGTAACAACTGGTTTGTAAGAGGAAGAGAACTCTCCTCCTCCAACCTGCCGCTGAATATAAGAGCGAAGAAGCAAAGACTCCAAAAGAACTCCACATTATGAGCAGTTATTTCCATCAGGGCCTTTAATCCCTCAGAGTCTCTCCATAGATCTCTCTGACACCAGCTGCTCTATTAGCTGGATTTTAAGCCCTGAGCAAGAATTAAACACAGAATAGAGGTTTCGGTCGGACTGCAGGTTTTAGCGGTGAGCTCATTCCCCTCTCACTTGCAGCACAAAGCTCCACCATGATGATGAGGTGGTGACCTAATTTACACTCCACAGGTCTCTGAAATCATGGAAAGGCTGAGTTTGGAGTGTAAAGAAAAATGGATCAACACAAAGAACTGCTGATAGGAAAATCGACGGCGAGTAGTTTCTCTAGAGCTAATAGACCGACAACCCTTTACCATCTGGTTTCTCTTAAATGACATATTTTAATTTAATTACAATAATATTCAAAATAAGTTACAAAAAGATTAATGACGAACCCTCAAAATGCTTAAAGATGATCAATAAACACATTGTTTTTGGAAGCTTTGAATGCATTTGTTAAGAGGAGAGGATAGTAGATGAAGCAGGAGACAGGAGGAGTAAGAGTGAGGGAAAACACACAGCAAAGGGCCACAAGCTAGATTTGAACCTGGGCAGCCCACTTCCAGGACTACAGACTCTCTATATGAGGTGTGCAGTTTAATCACTGAGCAAACCCACCAACATTTATCTATGTCAAGTGTGTTCAGGCCTCTTTTGGACGCTGTCAACAGCAGGTTAATTGACCCTTTAACTAAGCTGAAATTAGAATGAGTCACTGTTGGTAATTGAACCCACCCACCGTGTTAAACAGAGCAGAGCTGGGTTTATTAAAACAGCAGTAAAGATTTAATCACAGTATGTTTCTGGCTATATCACTATGCAGTGTGTGCTATACAGCAGAGTGTGGTAATAGTTAACCTAACAATGTCGAATTAAAGGGACACAAAACATATCTGAAACTACCTCAATATAAATGTCTTAGAAAATTGGCTGCCTCATGTTATTATGTATGACCCAATGAAAACTGTTTCACCTTTACACTCAGAGTAGCTACAGAACTTTGAGCCATATAAATTCAATTTAGTGCTTAGCAACTTTCAGTCAAATTCTATCATGAAGAGATGAACCTAATGTCACATTTTTGTTCACGTTTATGATGCACAGAGAGTTGTGATCAAAAACTACAGCAATCTGTTTTCAAAGTTTAGTTTTACACATGTGAGGAGTCTGGTCTTCTGCAGCAGAACAACTATATAGATTTTGGATTTTGCATACATGTGCCATCTTTTGGAAAACAGCTGGACATTTTAAAGGTGACATATCACACCTTTTTCATCAATATATATTGGTCTAAGAGGTCCCCAAAACATGTCTTTAAAGTTTATGCTCAAAAAAACACTTTGAAATCAGATTTTGGAATGCCTGAAAAACCCTCTTCTTCAGTCCTCCTCAGAACACTCTGTTTTCTCTCTGACCACGCCCCCTCAGGAAGTGGATGTGCCTCGGCTCTCCAGCACGTTGATCTAATGTTTACATGTTGGCTGAATATACACGGCTGCTCAGAGATCACGTTACTTCAACCCTCTGAATCTGATCCAGAATCTGATCCTGACGGAGAGGCGCCTGTAGCAGGACCTTTCTGAAGGATTGGTCACAGATTTAGTGTTTCTTGTTGTTTTATTTATCAGTATGTCGACGTGTGTCTTGGTACACAGCTACGAACATGTAGCTATGTGGCTATGCTAACTAGCGCTAGCACTTATCCATGATAAATAAAAATCCTCCACTAGATCTTCAAATCTGCAGACGTGGGGAGTAAAACCGACCTCTACCAGAAAGGCAGCCGGATCTTTCTGAAGGATTGGTCACAGATTTAGTGTTTCTTCTTGTTTTATTTGTCAGTATGTCGACGTGTGTCTTGGTACACAGCTACAGCTATGAACATGTAGCTATGTGGCTATGCTAATTAGCGCTAGCACTTATCCATGACAAATAAAAATCATCCACTAGATCTTCAAATCTGCAGACGTGGGGAGTCAAACCGACCTTTGTGTTTATTAAGACAGCCTACAACTAGCATGCCTCCCTCCTAAGCTCCTTGTTAGCACACATTTGTGCAGGTAATGAAAAACGGAGGAGGGGATTCAGTATTATTTTATACAGTCTACGGGCTGAACAAGCTCCGAGCTCTGACTCTGTGACAGACCGGATATTGTTGTTACGTAACAAAAACACGGAAGTCTGAAACGGCTCGTTTCACACACATTTACAGAAAGGTGGAGAAATCAGAACAGGGGCAGAATAGATTTTTTTCATTCTCGGGGGGTTTGTGGACATGCCAGGGACACATATTTCAGGTAGAGAACCATTAAAAAGTCCATTTTGCATGATATGTCACCTTTAAATGATTTCCTTGGTCTGCTAATCAACTTGAGTACTTGGTATAAGAAGCTGTTTTTGGTGAAGACTTTCTGGATTACAAAATCCTCCTTTTTCTGACATCTTACTTTGAACTATAGGCTGGCACAGCAGGAGAAAATGTGTGTGGCAACAGTGATCATGACGATTGGGATACCTATATGGAGTGTGGTCAACATTTAAGGGAACAGCTATAACTCACTGTTTCTGTGTTTATCTGTAGTTCTCCATGTTTTATACAAGACCCATGTTTGTAACTTGTCCCTCCTGAATATAATATACACTAGTTTGGAAACACCTTCTCATTCAAGGGTTTGTATTTATTTTAATCATTTGAAACACTGTAGATTAATACCAAAGACATCACAACTATGAAATAACATATATGGAATGATTTAATTAACACAAAAGTGTTAAACAAAGCAGAATATGTTTTATATTTCAGATTCTGTAAAGTAGCCCCCTTTTTCCTTCATGACAGCTTTGCACACTCTTTGTATTCTCTCAGTCTGCTTCATGAAGTGGTCTCCTGGAATGGTTTCTAGTTAACATGAGCCTTATCAAGAGTTCATTTGTAGAATGACTTGCCTTCTTAATGTGTTTGAGACCTTCAGTTGTGTTGTTCAGAGGTAGGGTTAGTCCTTTTTGACTACTGTTGTAATCCATATTATGGCAAAACCATAGTATTAATGTACAATGTAGAAAATAGTTAAAATAGTTAAAAACCATTGCACAAGAAGGTGTGTCCAAACGTTTGACTGGTAGTGTAAATCAAAAGATATTTTTTTATTTCATCCCTGAATTAGCACTAATCAATCTGAGGGTAGCAGTCAGCTAGCTTTAGCTTCTTCTGACCACACCTGATCACATCCAACAGGAACATATGCTCATCATTTTTCAGAATTATTGCAACAAATTCTTTCACAATGAGTTTAATTTGAATACTCATAAAGTGGTTAAAAAACAACTGTTTTCATTTAACAAAATACACAAACAGAACTTTATATTAATAAGAGACCAAACAAAGGGTGTAGCTTTGGCTCAGCTGGTAGAGCAGGCGCCTCACGTACACAGGCTGCAGTCCCCTCCTTCTCCCTAATTCCCTGTCTCTCTCTCTCTCAAGCTGTCCTATCCATTAAAAGCAAAACCCCAGAAATAACCTTTATATATATAAAAAAGAGACACCAAAAATGTTTACAGTGAAATGTGACCTGCTCTTAAGAACAGATGAGGAATCAGAGCAGACATTTGATGCCTGTTTACAGAACTTGACATTCAACATGCTGCTTTACAATCGCTGGGTTAATGCCGAGGTTCAATATCCAGTGGGATATAACTCACACTTTGATTACACAAGCTGTGACACTGCTGACAAACACACAATCCAGAGGATTTTTCTGTTCCAATAATGTCAGCTGAACATTGTGTACCCTGTTCGGATTGAAGCGCATCAGATTTACATAAAACAATATTGAAGAGAGACCTCCCCCTTCTAGCTGGGAGTCCTGCAGGTGCTTCCATGACTCTGGGTGATCACATATTTTTATCTGAGGTCAGTCTGCTGTCAGCCTGTTTGTTGTGCTGATCCTCACCCTGTCTCCCACCCTGACCTCACCTCCGCGTTAATAACAGCCTGCACAGCTCTGAGGTGCTGTTTTGCACTTCAGCTGCAATCTTCTGCTCCCCTCGCCCCGACGTCTCACCTCCCGCCGCCACCGGAGCTGTCACCTACATTTCACATTCGCCATCCTGCTTCTCCCCTGTCTCTCCAAAGCCTCCTGTCCCACAAGTCATTTATCACCCTGTTTGGACAACTCCCCCCCCTCCTCTTCACACCTTCCTGTAGCAAAAGCATGGTTTCTAATTAAACCTTCTAACTGTGAGGTTAAGAGCCAATTTCATGCACCTTACTCTTGATAAATAGGTAATAACCCCTTCACTCCTTCCGTCCGTTTCCTATCTGTTGTGCCCAGGCTGCTCTGGTGTTTCCAGTCTTTAGCCTGCTCCATTCCCAGTCCTCCTCTTCCCCTGTTTCATCTGTTTCATAATAACATCTATTATTCTGCTTTCCTCAAAAATGTCATTAATGGCGAGTCAATGAGAGAGCAATGAAATGAGAAGGCATGAGTGTGGACCTTTTATTACTGAAATAACTCTAATGGGCACAATAGGAAGCATATCAATTCAAACTTTGCTTCCTCTGAGCTCCGGGGCTGAAGTTTAAAACAGAAAACTGCTGGAGGAGTTCACATTTTCTTTGCACCAGCATTAATTATTCGGTTCTTATAGGATTCATTGATTCTCTTAGATGGAATGTAAAACACAACCCTAAAAAAAAAAAAGGCTACTCATTTTCTGAGAGCAGAAGAATAGGAGGAGGCATTGATCAGGCTCTTTGACGAATGGTCATGCCTGAAGGCTCTGTTGGACGGAGGATTAATTACTATCTTTGCTCTGGAAAAGGAAACATTGATCTGCGTGAGAGGAGAAAAAGAGGATTAATGATGGCAGCTTTATGCTGATTAAGATTAAGTGAGACAGAGAAGAAATGTCAGATTTGCACGTCTGACACCTCAGAGTGAGATGATTAGCACTTTCACTTTGAAGACGGCTCACCGGTTAGATGCTGAACAAGTTGACGTTTTTAAATTGACCTGAGGTCTTTCATCTTTCCTTTATGATTCATTATATGTGACACAGAGGGCTACTTTAACGTATGCAGTTGTGACTACTAATGTGTACATTTAGCATAAATTTTACATGCATTACACCCATACATCACACATTATAAGGCAGTTTAGAGATGCTGTCAAATAAAGCATCATACTTTAAATGTTAGAAACAACTGGAGGAGGAGCTGTCTCATGGACTGAAAAAGGTTGACAACCTCTTGAATCATCTGTAGTGGAGTTTTTATGTTAACTAAGAAGATACTAAGATGGGTTTTTATTGAAACGATGTGAGAAGAGGGATGTAGAAATTGAAGTAATTCAATTATCACCTGACTCTGTGGCTCCCCTCTGCTGTTCACAGCTTGCTATGAGTTTAGCATTATTGTGTAGCTTTCCAGATGCAATGTCACTTTGTTCAATAGCTCTTCTCTTGAGGTGTCTTTCTCAGCTTTCTTCAAAAGATGTGTTAACTCACTGTACGCCACCAAAGTAACAATAACTGCTGTTAAAAAATGAAAAAAATGCAGAAGTGCAAGAAACTGCAGTTCCTCAAATGTCGACTTGAGGCTGGCTCCAAAAGACCATGATGCCACTTGAAGCTCTACTGAAAGTTTATTCATTGCAACCACTCCTTCATGCATGGTCTCTCTACTCAATAGCACTGCAACACACCCTCATTGTTAGCCTGTCATTTTGCTGCTGTCCATTTGGTTCTCTCCTTCTTCAGTTCAGAATCAGAAATACTTTATTTATCCCGGGAAGGAAATCTGGTCATTACAGTTGCTCTATACACAATAAGTTAAACTAATTTAATAATAAGCTCTGTAGAAAATAAATGGTTGAAGTCCCCGGAGATCAGGAAGAGGGCACTCTGGTGATCCGTCTGGAGTCTGGCTATGGCAGCGTTGAGAACGTTGGACGCCGTAGTCGGATTGGCAGAGGGGGGATGTAAACAGCTACCAGTATGACATGTGAGATCTCCCTGTGCAGATAATACGGTTGGAGGCCCACAGCGCTCTCGGTGCTATCCCGGTCTGCCCGGACAGTCTGGAAGCCATCAATGGAGACGTTGTGGTCGGGAATATCCTGATACAGCCACGTTTCCGTGAAGCACACCATGCTACATTCCTGAAACTCTGTCTGACTCCTGGCTAGTCCTGTTAGTTCGTCCATCTTATTAGCCAGAGATCTCACGTTGCCCATGATGAGAGAGGAGAGACAAGGCTTCTATCTCCTCTCCATATACTAGCTCTCCTCCCGCGTAGCTTTATGCCTCCTCTGCCTCTATACGTCCTAAATCTCCAAAGTCCTGCAGGAATATCCAGCAGTTTGGCCGATGAGCCGGCAGGCTTCAGCTCAACCAGCTGAGCATGGGTAAAAAGTTAAAGTTAAAGTTGGTGATTTCATTGTGAAAAACAGTCCACAACTCTCACAAATGGAAGGCCAAAAGAACTGCCAGAGAAAAATCTGACAAAGTATGGTGAAGACAGAGAAGAAAAAACAGGCTGCATGCACGGTTGGTGCATGCCCACAGAAAGACATTCCTTCATTTGATGCATGCAACCCTCCACCTACCCATCACTGCCCAGATTTCCTAACTTCATCAGTCGTACATGAAATCTTCAGCAATCTCCTCATCACTTCCCAGTCTTTACAGTTTTCATCAGCTCCTTTATCTCATCAGCCTCAGACGCTTTCATCGGCCAACACCTCCGCCATGCTGTCTGAACTCCACAGGGGGGGTAGAGGTTTTGCTGCCGCCCAAGGCAGACACCCTTCGATCAACCAGTCTCCCCGTAGAGTTCAAGTGCTGAAGAGACTGACATAATTTAACATCACTCAATCTTTGTCAAATAAATACAATCTTTACTTCATTAACTTTTCTCCCCTGATTGAAATGGTTGTAGTCTCATTAGCTTATTTCTTTGTAATGTTGAATTTTCTAATAACTCATCTGTTTTGATTAAAGCTCAGGGTTATATGCACAGACTTGCATAGATAGAGGCGTGGCTGATATGACTGACAGGCACATGCCTTGTCACTGTTAGCAGGATGCTAGAGGCACTCCTGCAGCTTGGTTGTGGCAAAGGGAAAACAGAAGCAGAAACTAATGTCAATTAACAAGACTAAGATTCAACAATGTTTGTTAAGATGAAGTGTGATGACATGATGGCTTTGAAATCCATGAAAATATAATAGGTAGTCATTTTTTTCAGACTTCAAAGAGCAAACTTTAATCTGCTTTAAGAACTAATTTCAGTATTTCATGTCTTGTTAATGTGCTTTAATGATCTCATGTTCAGAATGTGATGTCTTGATGGTGGGTGTATCTGCTGTAATGGTGAAATTTCCTGCAAAGAACTAATAAAGAATCTATTTAACTTTAAAAAGTTGAGTTGGAATGAATCAAATTTTTTCCAGGCTCATTTTTATGATCAAACTTCTATGAACTAAACTTTGCACATTATCTTCTCTTGCTTCATCGCTCCATTTTATCTTCCATACTCAGAATCTCATGATTGAAATCTCTATTTGAGGGCTGAATTCTTTAACTTCTGCTGCATTAGCCGAAGTTCCCTGTAGAGATCAATGAAGATTTAATCTTATTCCATCTTATTAAGATGGAATCTCACAGTCCACTTAGTGCACACAGAGGTAATTAAGAGAAGTACACACACGTACACATGATGACCCAGAGAGACGACTAATTAAGACCAAACCGACGATCAAATACAGTTGATAGTGTTTTTTACTGACTGATTGGATTTAATTGGTGTTAGTGCACAAATCCTAGCAGTTTGAGTGTAAAACTTTTCCTGTCAAAGCATCGTTGCAGAATAGTGGGGTTGTAATTTAAATGTCAAATCAGAGCTTACCTCAAAGGCTCAATGAACCAAACTAAAACCAAATTAACAACACACATCACAGAGCCTGTTGATTCCTGACCTGGTTTTCAGATGGTGAACAACAATAACAACATCAGTGCAAATACATGTTGTGATAACAAACCGGATAAAATGAATGCTGTTAAATAGGAGTCTTGAAATTTGTTGGGGATGAATTGTTGTTAAGTGTATCAGAGGACAGGATAATGCACAGTGGTGCTTATGTGAGCAGAACATGAAGCGAATGGTTTTGTCTCACCCTGTTGGGATTCTAGTTTGCATAAACACCTGCTCACTATACATTATGCTGCAAACTAAATTACAAACAAGTTGATATCAAATATTGATTCATGATGATTAAAAAAAAGGGGTTTATTTCTACAGCTCTAATTCAATGGTTGGTTGCACTTTCAGGGTGACATTATATTCAAACTACTCACAGGTTGAATTACCTTTAAGCTGAACATTTGAATTCAAGATAGAGTCATAACTCGAATGTTTCTCCATTGGCATTTTGAAATGATCGCAGCATCTGAATAAGGTCTTCTGCCCTGTTACTCTTTAAGTCTGTTAACATTTTCATTTCACTCAGCCGTTCCTGCAACACCGCCGATGCTCACACCATGTTTAGTTTTTGGGATTGCTTCAAGTCTATTGTCTGCTTGTGTCTTTTATCCTCTCTCTATGTTTCTCAGCTTTTTTCCTCAACTCTTTTTCTTTCTTATCTGACCACGTTAACATCCTTGTATATACAGTACATCTCCTTCACTCCCAGCGCTTTTGTACATAGGTAATTCTAACTATTCTGCGCTTTTATATATTATATATTTGTTTTATTTTACTTTATTTCTATTTATATCTTCTTTTATTCCTTCCTCTATTAATATTTTGACTTTCTTACATACTGTTTATAATTCATGATGCTTACTCTGACTCTGATTCACCACCAATATGCAGTTTTGTGCTTTGAAAATGAAATAAAACTAATAATACATATATCCTCTATGTTGTTTTATGATTTAAAAAGCTTACTGAAACTACATTGTTTGCCACAGTGTCAACAAGCAGAAGTGACATGTGCCAGACTCTCTTATGTGAGGTGTGCAACACTTTTCTGTTGAGAAATAACACAATTTGCTATCGACCAATCAAAATCAGGTACTCATGGGCCACATGTTTTGGTCATGTCCATCATTGGCCAATTTTTGGACTTCAGTCTTCAGCTCACTCTCAGTAATTGGTGGAGAAGCTATTCACCCCAACTTTCTAACTGCGATTTTTGGAGTGGTGGAAGGAGGTATAAAGGTCTTTCAGCCTTACAGAGATGCAATTGCTTTTGCATCTCTGATAGCCCGCCGTCTCATTCTGCTCAATTGGAAGAGTAAGACCCCCCCGGCCTTATCTCGGTGGATTCATGACCTGATTATGTTCCTATAGCACTGAAACAGCACTCCTTAAAATCACTAACGACCTTCTTGTGGCAGCTGATTCTGGACTCCTCACCATCCTCATCCTCCTCGACCTAAGTGCAGCCTTCGATACCATCTGTCACACCACCCTCCTCACTAGGCTATCCTCCACTGGTATCACCCACACTCCATTAGACTGGTTCACATCTTACCTCTCTGGCCGCACACAGTTCACTCAGCTCAAGTCCTTTAAATCCACTCCTTCCTCCGTCACTACAGGGGTGCCCCAGGGCTCTGTCCTGGGGCCCCTACTCTTCATCATCTACCTCCTTCCCCTCGGTAATATCTTCTGCAAATTCAACATTCACTTCCACTGTTACGCAGATGACACCCAGCTCTACCTCACCACTAACCCCTCGTCCACTCTCCCGCCCACCTCCCTCACTGATTGCATCTCTGAAATAAAAACCTGGTTCACCCTAAATTTCCTTACATTAAACAACAATAAAACCAAGGTTCTCCTCATTGGCACCAAATCCACTCTATCCAAATCCAATAGTTTCTCACTCACCATTGATAACTCCTCCGTCTCACCCTCCCCCCAGGTTAAGAGTCTGGGTGTCATCCTTGACAGCACATTATCCTTTCAATCACACATCAATAACATCACCCGGACTGCCTACTTCCATCTTCGTAACATCAATCGTCTTCGCCCCTCCCTCACCCCCCACACTGCCGCCATCCTTGTCCACAGCCTTGTCACTTCCCGTCTGGACTACTGCAACTCTCTCCTCTTCGGCCTCCCTCACAAATCCCTCCATAAACTCCAACTGGTCCAGAATTCAGCTGCCCGGATCATTGCCCGAACCCCCTCCATCCACCACATCACTCCTGTCCTCCAACAGCTCCACTGGCTCCCTGTTCAGTTCCGCATTCAGTTCAAAGTCCTTCTGTTGACATTCAAGACCATCCACAACCTCGCCCCCCCCATATCTGTCCGACCTCCTCCATGTTCCCACTCCCTCCCGCTCCCTCAGATCCTCTTCCTCCATACACCTGTCTGTCCCCTCCGCCCGTCTCACCACCATGGGGAGCCGAGCAATCAGCCGCTCTGCTCCCCGTCTCTGGAACTCATTGCCACCTCAACTCAGAAACACAGATTCTTTCCCCCATTTCAAATCACAACTCAAAACACATCTGTTCAAAACCGCCTACTCCGTCTGACTCCAATTGCACTGTCATTTTGTTATTGTTTCTATTTTTTTCTTACCACTTTGTTAGTTTATATTGATTTCATTTTGACTTTGATTTTGTTTCCTTTAATGTGAATTCGTGTATGTATATATATATATCTGTGCGGTGTCCTTGAGTGCCGAGAAAGGCGCCTTTAAATAAAATATATTATTATTATTATTATTAAAGTTAGAAAAAATGAGGCACTCCCTACGAGGGTCAGTTGAGAAATACAACAAAACTTGGTCACTATTTCTTTCACATGTCCAAAGCTTAGTGCTACCATAAGGGGTGTGGCTATTTTTGTACTTATGTAGCTGTGTATTGCATCATTAACAGTAAGAGACTGCGTGCTGTAACATTTTGCTCACCTTTTCATGACGTTGTGTTGACTCGGCAGAAGTTTGTGTATAGCGGCCTCCTCTCCAATTGTGTTTGGTCAATTTTGTATTGTTGGTGTGTATTTTGACATGTGGGTCAATGTGTGCGCCCGTGTAGATGTATATGTATGTATGCTTGTGTGTTTCTGCGGGCATGTATATGTGTGCACTTGTGTGGACGTGCCTGTGCTTGTGCATGTCTGTGCAGGCAGATATATGTTGATATGGATAAGGGGGTACCTGCCTCTAGATGAGGTTTTGGTCAGCTAGGCATTCTTTTCTTTTTTCTTTTCAATGGTTGTGATAGGTTGGTACTGTTGTTTTTGATTTCAGTGATATATTGTGAACCCTGACTTTACATCCTGATGGGGGGGAGGGGGGGAGGATGGGGGGTGTCCAATTATTCCATGATCATTCAATTGAGTATATGTGAATAAGAATGTGAGAAAAACAAATAAAGTCTATCTAAAATCAAGTACTCAACACCCCCTGCTAACATGTGAATGTTTCATTTCAAGATGAAATCTTATTTTTCTTGCTCTTTATATCTTGCGATGCCCTTGATACTCGTTCCCGGGCAAACACCCTGACCTATACCATGAAACCCATTCAGAGGCCATTATACGCTCTGAAAAGTGTACAGATATCAGTCTAATACTGCATCTGGTTTTCCTTCCTCCATAAGTCATCCTGTGAGCACTCAGCTGTAAAAGGGAAATCCTTCCACAGTGCTCTATCATCGGAAAAGTGATGAGTCACAAGTAGCAGATAATGACACAGCCCATTTTGGGGGATAATTTTAAAATCTGTCATCGGAGAGGGAGAGGCTGAAATTCACACATTTATATCTATAGAGAGATTCATGCTGCCATACATGCATTACTGTTCTCTACTGTTTGCCTGCTGATTTTTCACTTTGAAGGAATGGAATTAGATTTATTTCCTCTGTGGCTTTCTAAACATGAATAGGATGACAAAATCAATTATACAAATGAAAAATGGAGTAAAGTCTAATGGCTTAAGAAAAGCAGCTAAAAAAAAGAGTCCTATGAGTTTAGTGCTGAAGACAGGAAAAAAGTGGCAGCAACAACAAAGCACTTAAAGGAGCCAGGCACATTAAAAATACAATATTATTTGAAGGTTTTGAAAAGATATGTGCATGTGCTGAACACACATTCACCATCAACCTTTTTGTTATTGCTCTTTCCAAAGATGCACATTCAGACACATGAGCTCAGGTTTTGCACTCCAAATTATTCATCAGGTGAGACAAACCTGCACAGTTTAGAGAGTCTGCAAGAGGCAATGATGACCATTCAAGCAGAGTTATTTGAGAGTCATTTTCATAATGTAATGTAGTGTAGAATAGCTGGTATTCAAATGAAATGTCATCTGTTTAAGCTCACCTCTGGTTAACACTCATTCAAAAAATATTTCCCTCTCATTGCTGTATTTTGGAACCAAGGAGGAGAAGCTTGGGTTTATCACTGTTAAATTTGAGAAAGCTGCAAGTCATGTAAGCAATCAGAGAGAAAAGTGGGCAGAGGGAGTGAGGTAGGTTTGGTGGATAAGTAGAGTTGAGTCTCATCTGCATAGCAATGTAAATACATGTTAAATTGTGGCCAAGAGGAAGTATGATATGCAGAGGAGGCCCCAGGACAGAACCCTGGGGAACACCGGTAGTGACAGGAAATGGGGAGGATGCAAGAGGCCAGGCTCAGATCAAGGAGGATGAGAATGGTTAGGGGTCTGGAGTCAGCTGGAGAAACCTGGAATTGTTCATAAAGGTTATTGTCGGACAAATGAGCATGGACCTCGAAATGCAACTGTTTTAAAAACCAAGTCAAGCTTGTTTCAAACCTAAGGGTAAAGAGTTAATAAAAGTTTAGCCAAGAAATCCTGAAGCAGATGTTTTGATGTATTATTCAGTCATATTTCAAAGGCAGTTAATGAACCCCTGCTTTAGTTTAAACCCAACATGGGCACTACATCCTTGAGTGCACAAACCCCGACTAAAAACTTGAGTAAAGAGCTCAAAAGATAGAAAGTGGACCTTTAGTCAGAACTGTTTTATCAAAGTTAGTTAATGTGCTTAGCACTTAAAGATAACCCGTCCCCTGCTGCAGACATTTTGACCTTATGTTTATTTGTCTCATGGTTGCAATAAGCCGGTAAATACCACGAGATAAAAACTAAACAGTTCGGTGTTAAAGAGGGACTCTAATCTGTATAAAACCTATTTGTACTGCAGTGCAGCCTTCATCTCTGCAAACAGACTTGCTTGTTTTTATGAGTATTCTTTTACTGATGAGACTGAAGCAAAAAATGAGGCAACATGTGGTCTTGTCAGGATGTTACCCTGCAGTCCTATTGACTTGAAGTGTTTGGATTTTACCAGGTGCGAGGCAAATCTCTTGGTTGAAATTATAACAGCCTATTTGCCATGTGGCCAACAGTGGCAGTTTGTACTTTCAATTGAATTTTATCTCCGCAGCCAGCTATTTGCAGATCATTACACAGGGAGTGCGAGCTCTAGATTGCCAGGAGAGTGGCAACGGCCTTGTGCTGGTTTGTTTGCTCGCTCATTTATTTATGCTAGTCAAATCTGAACAACGCTGCTGTTCATTTGGGATGCTAACAAACTGGTTCAAGGTTGTTGCAGTGGGAGAGAGAGAGAGAGAGAGAGAGAGAGAGAGAGAGAGAGAGAGAGAGAGAGAGAGAGAGAGAGAGAGAGAGAGAGTGCAGTGGATTTAGAGGCAGCTTGCTTCATTTCTATGCTGGCAGGCTTTATCACACACCCACACTGTGTTGCCGTCATATAAAATGTTAATTCGAGAAGTGTAACGTTGTGTGACGAGGGCTGAACCGCTGCCAAAACATGCAGGTCCAGGACTGAGGGAGGTAAAGGCCAGCACCAATGAACTGGAGAGAGAGACAGCTAGTTTGACCGCCTGTGGCCAGCTGGCCTCAACAAAACATGCTCTGAACACTGATGAGGTTTTTTTTTGCAAGCAGTCTGACTGACAGGCATCAACTCTGATCTCTTCACTGGACTGAATTCTTCTCTGGATTTTGTCCACATAAGTCTGAATCTGCCTCCTGGCTGCTCGCACGCTCCAAACAGCATCCTACCTGCTACATAGAGGAAGGATTTTACTCCCAGCTATACAGACTCTCAGTAAAGCTTGTTTAAAGAGCTACCAACGCATCCAAAAGGATTCTGCTTTTGTCTATAGATATGGCTGTAATCATATCAAAATGTTGTAATATGACCCCTATGTGCTGATAGGGCTCTGGACATATTAAGTGCAAAAGTTCATCAAGTTCTGTTGATGGAAGACATCGTTTTTAAGACAAAAACTTCACATTAATCATTTTCCACACGTGTCTGTCTCTGCCTCCTGGCTGCTAACACTCCCTCCTAATCCCACAGCATCCTACCTGCTCCATGCAGGAGTAATTTCACTCCAGGCTACATAGTCTCACATGCAAACAGGATGTAAGAATAGCTAACGTGAAGCTGCTGTTACATCTCCGAGGAACATTTTCTCTTTCAGTTGGCACACCTCCACAGATGTTGAGAGGCTGTCTCGCTGCAGCGCTGGTGGCCCGAGGGAACATCTGGCACCACCCACGATCTAGATCCTTGCCTTGTGCGAATGTGTTAGAGGAAGAGAATTTCAAATTTATCCTGAGACAAAAAAAAAAAAAAAGTGCTGATTGCAGGTCCACAGAGGAGACTCTTTTCATGGTTGACATTTCCTGAACCTGAGTGGAGCGATGAGCAGTGAATAAAGGGGGTAATATGCAAAAACCGAGCTCTGCACAGAGACATAAAGACAGCTGTAAGGTTTGAGGAGAGGGATGGATGAGATTAGTGCAAATCTAAATGAGATACATAACCATAATAGTTCTGCCTCAAAGCTTTAATAAGGTTTACCAAAAGATATAATGTCATTTCAAAATATTATGGACTGTTTTATTTCTTCACTTTGACTTAAAGTTGGACTAATGATCAGAGACATTTCTCATTACACAACTGTAAATATTAAAGTTTAGCATGATGTTGATTATGTGAATTATTGATGGCTGCATGTTTATCAACCATCCTTAAAAAACATGTTTCCTTGATTTAGAAAACATGATGTTGTTTTTTGGTTTGCATTAATGTTGCCACATGGACATACACTTGCTAATGTACATCAGCTGCATCTCTGCATATCCTCCATCTGTGGGATAGCGGTGATCTCTGCTCGCTCCCTCTTTGCCATTTGTGGCAGACATTTGGCCCGGGGATCTGGCACTCAGTTCCAAATTCAACAGGCTGCGAAAACTGAATAAACCCAGCTCTCTGATAGTTGACTGCATTCAAATTATGAAGAAGATTTAGTCCATCAGGACAGAAGAATCATGTAAAATGCTACACTCTGATGAACGTATGAACTCTGCCTTGATCACAGGATTATTTTAAATCAGTTCAACAAATGAAATCAAGCTGCTTTTGATTGTTATCAGGATTGAGACTGTTCTGGATAATATTTTCCAGGACTTCTTCATAAACAATTAAGCTGGTATGGCAGGAAAGCATCATGCTCATACACCATGAAGTGAGGACTTTAACAGTGCTGAGACACAGCTACAAAACTCCCAGGGTCCATTTTACCAAAACAGTGCAGCTCTTTATTTGAGGAGAGAATGCTAGCAAAGAAAATAAGGACAGTTTGACAGTATGTAGCCGGTGTTCGACTGGCTGCCATCCATAGTTTTGACCACAGTGTCCAAATCATCATCAAACTCTGCAGGTTTGCACTGTTCTGGGCTGCAGCTTGCTAATGCTCACATTTCGTTCGTCATACTGCAGTTGTACTTCATTGCTTTTCTACAAAGTTTACAGACAAGCAGACTTTTGGATATCAAGTCCACATGCCTTGATGCATGAACCCACGCTTACTGGCTTGCATTAGTAAGCTAACATTTGTCTTGTGAGAGATAAAAGGTCACACTCAAGTCTTGCAAGGTTGAGAACTGAGTACAGCATGCAGGATAAGCAGCTAAACATCAGTGAATCAGTTAATAACTTTGAAACCGGACCATCGACTGGTTGGTAGTTGGTTTTTCCCGATCCAGCGCCCTGCAGACGGGTGCATTCAAAGTTTCAACATAAAGATCAATAACCGATTTGGATCAGTGATGCTTTACACCCCTAGTGTTCAGCTCTAATTAGCAGATGTCTGTGTTAAGTTGCTACTATAAGAAGGTAAAGATCATACCTGATAAATAAACTTAACATACTGATGTTAGCATTTAGTGTGTGCTGCCTCTGTGCCTCACAGAGCTGCTAGCATGGCTGCAGACTCTGCTGTCTGTTTTCATTTTGTTCTGCTACTTTTGTTATCTTGTTTTTCTCCTTCCTTTAAATGCATCAACAGCATTACAGTTTGTGTCCTTATTGAAAATAGGATTATGCATCTAAAAGGGATCTTAACAATAAGCCCCTTAAGACGCATCAAATAGATTAGACGGAGTAAGACTGTAGAACAGTCGACAGAAAAAAATACAGGAGAAAAGAAAGACAGCTACAGAGCCAGTGACAAGAATCAATACACAATTTGTCACTGACTAATTGACATATTGGCATATTTCTCACAGATATGTATACAGATGAAAAGCTGATTGGAGTTGCAGGCAGATGGCGCGCCTCCTCATTGGCTGAAGGGGAGTAGAGAGAGAGACAGAGAGGACAGAGCTGGGATGCTGCAACGTGACAAAACAGCTCTTAACAACCTCCCAGCTGGATAAGACAAACGGCCGGTCTGATCAAGTCAAGTCAAGTTTATTTCTAAATCAATTTCCAGGAAAAACATCTGTGACAAAGAGCTTCACAGACAATAAACACAGATAAAAAACAAGGACACGGTGTCAGGGATGAGACGCACTGAGTGAGTGATGCTGCTCCACGGTGCTGTGTGTAGATTCACCATATGCCCCTCTAATGGGCACTAGGGGGCAGATTGAGTAATGGTGTGTGTGTGTGTGTGTGTGAACGAGTGAATAAATGAATGATGATGTGAGCGCATTACTTTGTGCATCCACAAGAGGCTCTACAATCAAAACACAAATGATCATAAAGGAGGAACAAACACGAACAAGAGCATCAGTGAGTCCAACAGATGGGGGCAGAGCTTGTGTTTGGTAGTTGTGTGCATCAGTGTGTGTGTGTGTGTGTGTGTGTGAATCAGTGTGTGTACGTGTGTGTTTGGGGATGAAATCACATTGCAGCCCACTGGAGAAATAAGTAAATGACAGACTGCAGGCGAGCAGATAAAAGGAAAGGAAAGGCTAGCGGCTGATGCTGTGGAGGGAGGAGGCTTTGTGGTGGAGGGCAGTCAGACGGACTCCTGAAGTGCTTCTTGGCACGCCTCAGTGGAAAGAGCCGCCGACTCAGAGTGCTCCATCGCATTGACATTTTGTCATCGAGAGGGAGGAGGACATTGTCCATAATAGCAGACTGCAAACATCGTTTTCTCCACCACTACCCCGACTAAGGGAGAGTGTCGTGGTCACCCCCCCCCCCCCCCTCCTCCTCCACTCACCCGGCAGGACTGGCTTTTCTCAATTCACACCGACTGGTTCAGAAATGTGTGTCCCTTGAAATGATACTGCACCCGCCAACAAACACCCTCAATCCTGTCAGGAAGGCTTAAAGCTCAGTCTGACAGGCACAGGATTAGTGCTGAACCACATGGTCTAATAACTGATCAATAGAAAGTTAATCGACTTAAAAAGGGAAATGAATGGATTAATCCTCTAAGAAATCTATCAAGCAACAAAGTCACCACGTCTGCAGCCTCACCAGCAGCTCTGAGAGGCCGTACTGGGGAACAGAATAGCTAAATGCTACATTGTGAAGGCAATATTTACATGCTAGTGACGCCTTTATCATATTACCTCTTTGTGTTGTTGGTTTTTAGAAGTTACATGGGTTGGCACCATCATACCTGAGCGAGTGTTTGAAGCTGCATGCTCCAATCAGAGCACTCAGGTCAACGCACCAGGTGCTTCTTGATGTCCCAAGAGCAAGGCTAAAAACTTGAGGTGACAGAGCTTTCGTGATGGCTGCTCCCACGCTGTGGAACAGTCTGCCTCTTAATATCAGGTCCACTCAGACTACTGAGAGTTTTAAATCATTACTTACAATGCACCTCTTTGCATTGGCATTTCATACCTGTTGAGCGAGACATCCAACTTTTTATTGTGCTTTTATTTATTGTGGCTTTTTCTTGTATTATCTATTGTGTTTTATAAATATCTACTATTTTGAATTATTATTTTTTTATTGATTGTGTTTTTAAGCTTGTACAGCACTTTGGTCAACTGTGGTTGATTTAAAATGTGCTGTATAAATAAAGTTTGACTTGACTGTGTTAACTCACTAGTTACAGCTGAGGCTGATGGGTAAGAAGGAGGAGGAGGAGGAGCAGAAGAAGGAGGAGGAGGAGGAGGAGGAGGAGGAGAAGAAGAAGAAGAAGAAGAAGAAGAAGAAGAAGAAGAAGAAGAAGAAGAAGAAGAAGAAGAAGAAGAAGAAGAAGAAGAAGAAGAAGAAGAAGAAGAAGAAGAAGAAGAAGAAGAAGAAGAAGAAGAAGAAGAAGAAGAAGAAGAAGAAGAAGAAGAAGAAGAAGAAGAAGAAGAAGAAGAAGAAGAAGAAGAAGAAGAATTTGGTATACACATACAATCATGCACACACATGAAGTGGACATTCTTAGGAGAGATGTCAGAGTGAGGATGCTGCCATCAACCAGCGCATCCAAGCAGTTGGGGGTTTGGTGCCTTGCTCAAGGGCACCTCAGCAGTGCCCAGGCAAGTGAACCAGCACCTCTCCAGCCGCCAGTCCACTTGCCAAACTTCGTCCATACTGGGACTCGGACCAGCGACCATTCGGTTTCCAAGCCAAGTCCCTATGGACTGAGCTACTGCCGACAAGCTGTAGCTATCAGTATCTGATCATAAACAAAATATTGAACAATCTATGGTTTTGGCTTGTTTCATACTTCCTGTCCTGCTTCATTTGAGTCCAACTCTTCAAATCCTCTCTCCACAGATCAAACTGATTGTTATGCATTTGACAGGAAAGTGTCAAAAGAAGACACACATAAGCAAAAGGCGCCACCATGAGAAGCTTTAGATGATCCAATCATCATCCCTCGACAGGACCGACGTCATTGTCAAGCTATGTGCCGGAACCAAGGAGGAGTAATAACAGCCATTGTGACCACTCTTCACTGCAGACACTTCTTCATATACGGCCTGTCTATTTTAACATCAGTAATCCACTTTTCTATCAAAGTGGCTTTCAAAGTGCTGCAAGAACTGGGACTTCCTCTCAGAATCAGGAGCTGCCTGTCCCGTCTGACATCTTCAAGCTAAGGTGAACAAGACTGTGGGCCAGCTGGTTTGAGATTGTAAATGTATTCCTGTGCCCTCAGGACAGTTTGGTGTGCATCCAAAAAGTAGCTTCTGTCTCACATGGGCAGAGCAAGGAAACAGGAAAATGTCCCCACTCAATCAGCTCTGTTATTACGGCACAAACAAAGCAACGATGGTCCCTTGTGAAAATAAATTCAGTCGAAGTAATCAATTGTTTATTATGAGACAACTTGAGACAAACACACTGCAGCCATCGTGATTAGATGTAGGAAGCTTGTGCAGATCAGGCTGCAAAGTTAGCAGTTTAAGGTTTTCAGGGATGTTTAATGTAAAAATTAATTATTGTTTCAAAAGGGATTAACGTGCTGATTGTTTCTGGATTATTATATTAATGATTAAGTCTATTAAACATCAGAAGATGAAGTGAAAAAAACCCATTACCGATCCCAGGGCACACAATTACTTTTTCAAATTGCTTATTATATCTGATTAAGAGTTGAATACCCAAAAGATATCCAATGTATGATTATATAACACAAAGACAAGAAGCACAGTCTCGTGTTTGACGAGTTAGAACCTGTGAATATTTGGCATTTTGTTCCAGCATGTTTAAAAACTAACCAAAGAATGAAAGCATTACAGATATGAAGGCTGTGCGTGGTCATGGTCATCACCAAGCTTCCTGCGTCAGAATAAAGGTGGAGGCTGTAAATCTTCACACTGCATTACACCTAAATAATACCCCCTAAATATAACCTGTTATACATCCCACCTTACTGTCATCTCTCTCTTGTGTTCATCCTGTAAAAACGCCTGCAGCCATGTTCCTGTGTTTACCACAGAGTGTCACTGTTGCAGCACTGTGCCGTGCACTCTGTGTTCACCCTCTGCTTGTCTGAGGAGGGGAGGAGGAGAGTGGAGGAGAGGAGGGGAGGAGAGAGATCGACAGACAGAGGGAGTGAGGGAGGCAGCTGCTGGGCAGATCATCGGTCTGTCTCTTACTGTAGTCATCTTGCTTGCTCTCGCCCTCTTCCCTCTCTCTCCCATGGCTCTGCATGCCCCAGAAACAAGGTAGTTCCATCTAATTGCTCTAATGGCGTCCCATCCTCATTAGACTCTTGACCTTGGCTGTGCGTGATAAGAGCAGGTCAGTACGGATTAGAAGTGGCCCCCATAGGTCCCCTCCACTCCTCCAGTTACCAGTCGATACCTCCATCTCAATCCACTCCCTGGAAAAAACCACAAGTGCCTCCCTGTTTCAAACTGAGCAGAATTCAGAGCAGACTTTTTTCGGCTGATCCCGCTGGATGTGTCGAGTCTTGCAGTGCATGCAACTGTTAGCTCACAGCAGTGACAGCAAGTGTTCAATAATGCATCATTTAAGGTTTTATTTTTATCTTTCCAGAAGCTGTCAGGGGTGTGTGAAGGACAAAAGAATGATGTACATAAACCATAAACTTTCCCTTTTACTTAGATGATGCTGTAATTACAGTGAAGAGCTAAATCTTGGTGACACATCATAACAGCTCTGCGACGGTGTTGATGTTTATTCTTCAAATTAGATCTAAAATCAATGTGAACGGCATGTAGACCAGAAGTTAGCCCGCTGCAGATACAGCCATGATGTCATATTTATAGATCAGCAGTAACAGCACACACAGGCTAATCCATAAGAGGGCAATTTAAAATGTCCATGTTTGTATACACTACCAGTCACAAGTTTGTTAACACCTTCTCATTCAATGATTTTTATTATTTTCAACATTGTAGATTAATACTGAAGACATCAAAACCATGAAATAATCTGGTTTTGCCATAATATGGATTACAACAGTAGTCAAATAGGGCTATCCATTGTGTGCTAACCCTACCTCTGAACAACACAACTGATGGTCTCAAACACATTAAGAAGGCAAGTCATTCTACAAATGAACTCTTGACAAGACTCATGTTAATTACAAACCATTCCAGGAGACCACTTCATGAAGCAGACTGAGAGAATACCAAGAGTGTGCAAAGCTGTCATGAAGGAAAAAGGGGGCTACTTTACAGAATCTAAAATATTAAACATATTCTGCTTTGTTTATCACTTTTAATTAATTCCATATATGTTCTTTCATAGTTTTGATGTCTTTGGTATTAATCTACAGTGTTTACAATAATTAAAATAAATACAAACCCTTGAATGAGAAGGTGTTTCGGAACTTTTGACTGGTAGCAATAGCGATTTTATTTATAAAGCACATTTCATTTCACATAAGTTCAATGTGCTTTACATGGAGAATTAAAAACATTAAGATTTTTTTTTCCAAATAGAATACAGAAAAACAGAAAAACAATAGATACACCCAACATACATCACACACAGCAATCAAACAAACAGCAATTGTTGCTGCACATGCATCCAGTCACAACCATAGACTGTAAATAAAAATGGACAGCGTTGCTCCGCCTCTTCCCGTTGTACAGTTCTGAAGCCAAAAAATCCCTCTCCTGGGCGCAGCCATTGTGCAGCCAGACCCTGTGAAGCCACTGTAAGAAGCTCTGCCCTTTGAAGTTTCGTTCTACGGCGGCTGTGAATCAAAGGAAACAGGAAGTAAAACCCCGTTTTTTAAACTCTAATAACTAACGAAAAAGAAACTTTTCAGAAAAAAGAGGCCTTGGACACAAAACAGTCAAATACTAACTACATATAACCACAGCATACGGATGTGAGAAACATTCGTACGACGTGTATTTATTTTTTTAAGTTTGACTGACAGATTTTTTGACCTATACTGCAGCCAGCCACCAGGGGGCAGTCACACTGCTGAAAGCCTCACCACCAGGGCCGTATCAGGCACGCTTGGTCACAACAGTCATCATATCATTCATACGCTTGAGAAAATAAATATGTTTTCTGTCTTCTTCTAAAAGTGGAGACAGTTGTTATTGACCTGAGATCAGCAGGCAGTTTGTTCCAAAAAGACGGACCACAGTAACTAAAGGCCCCTTCACCAGACCTAGATTTGACCCTGGGTACATTTAAAAGACTTCACCCTGGTAGTGTAGCTCGTCATGATTACAAGAAAGAAAATAAGGCAAATTGAATGCATTACTTAGTTTTTTAAAGTTATTTGTATGAGCATATTGAAAGTAAGAATACAATCAAAAAACAGTTTAATGAATGCAGAACTGCTGCCTTATGGATTAGACAATAAAACCCTAAAGTAATTTATCTTCTTGACACTGCCACTTGGTGTTTGTGTGAGCACTTCTAATGAATAGTTTCAGTCTGGCGATTGTTTCTAGATATTATGAATAATAGCCACAATATAATCCCATCATAAAACAGTTTGTTCCAAACGGTCTGCACCAAATAAAGCACAATTCACCATCACACAGATGTGAAGCAGCAATCTGCTCAACTGAGAGAGAAACTTTTCACACAAGAACTGAGGACTTACATCAATGACTTATACAAAAAAACATGATTATGTTTTCTATGAATCATTAAAACTTTCATCACTATGTATTAATGTTGCATCATCACATGATCTAATTGTTGTTTGTTCTCAGTGTTGAAACACTTAAGATATCGAGACCAAACTTGATATCTTTACATCATGTTGCTGCATGCAAACTTTAATATCCCAAGTAAAAATCATCTTGACGTCAGCGTCTATGGACTTGATATTAGTTTAGAAAAGATGAAAAAAAAAAAGAAGGCTTTGAAGTAAAGGATGAGAAGATGGCAGAGCAGGTTTTCAGAGATTTAATTTGCGAGCAGCAGGGGAAAACAGGACTTTACTTTTGCTTTTGGAGCGAGCCCAAACAATCACGTCACAATCTACTCTGACCCACAAGAAGCTGAATACATTTCTGCGAGAGGTTTGGAACAAAGACACTTAGCCTTCTGCAGCAGGATAAGTCATGTGATCACAGGGTGGAAGAGGGGGAAACCTTGAAATGCTTACTGTAATGATCCCTCGCTGCAGAATGTAATATTCATACCTTAACGAATTCCTGCCTCCTCTCGGCTCTCACTGAGCATGTGTTTGCACGGAGGAGGAGGAGGACACACAGGAAAATGATGTTGTAAACACACAGGGAGAGGCACAAAATGTTGAGTTGTACCCCTCAAGACAGAATGTACCACCTACATGAGAGAGAGACTGCACTGGAGAATCTCTGCAGGCTAAACAGCAATAATTTGGCTCTGTACGAGTGCTATTAGGCTCCTATCCACCTATGCAATTACACTCAGCTCCGCTTAGCTCTCCAGGAGAAAACCACTCCCTCGTTCTGCCTCTTCCTCAGTGTACCCAGAGGGTGTGTGTGTGTGTGCTCACAGGAGCCTGCATGTGTGCTTAGGATAGCAGATCGAGGTGTCTGTGGCTAAGTATGTATGTGGGAGACACAAAGGCAGCGACACAAAGACAGGGAGAGACAGTGAACCACAGAGACCGAGCAGGATTGCATCAAAAGCAACAACAACACTTTGATCCCTTCAAATTCAGTCCCTCAGAAATCGAGCGCCCTGCTATATCCCAGCAGCACTTCCTGTTTGCACAAGACCTCTGCTGCTGAGTGCTTTGAGGCTTGTGGTAAACAAGTGTTAATATGCTACCTCTGCGAGAAAATGAAGCTTAATGAAGGATTTACTTCCTCTGACCAGCTCTGATGAGGGACCTGACGATTAAGAAGACTTCTGGCCTTTGGCTATCATTATGTTGCAGAGCTGACCCTTTTCTTCTTGCAGCTATGTTTTCAAAGTCAGCATTAATTAATAAGCTGCAAGCTGCATTCATTCTGTGAGAGCAAACACATGCAGGGTGGGGAGGACAGGAATAAAATATGCAGACTTTAAATGATGGGCTGAGCAGTCTGGGAGACAATCAACTGTAACCTTGTCTGTTGTGAACCACGGTTTCTACTCTCTGTTGTTTTCAAAAAATCAGAATACTGCATAATAGAATCACAATGACTCATTTATTCATTTGATGTTCCTTCATTTATGTCCATTCATTCACTCCTCTGTCTCAGATTCATGCAGATATTCAGTAGGAATGATATTCAGATGAAAATGTCAACAGCAGAATGGGAAATGTCCTCTCTGTGAAGAGGATGATAATATATTAATAAAACCATTTTAAAATATTTATGATCTTTAGCTTTTTCAAATATGCTCGACGGCATGCCAGAGCTTAAATTGTGTTGTTTCACTTTTCAATATTGGATTTAATCTGCATCACTGCTTTTATTGTTTATTCTTTTTTTTTTTTGACATCTGGAATAAAAAGCAAAATGCTTCAACAAACAAGGAAAACGCCGCCTCGTCTCATTATATCAAATCAACAGGGAACAAAACTGTCTGACTAAATTACATCTCAGCATAAGAAAGTCCCCAAACAAATACAAAGAGAAAAAAAGATGATCACTGCCATCACAGTGTATCAGAAGAGGAGTGAATCAGTTAGCACAACGCTTCACGGCAACAACCATGAAGCAAGGATGATGTCCTTGTTCAAAGAAAAATCAATTTCTCCTGAAATGATGGAACTGAAGGAGACTTTCAGTTTGGAGATTCTCCATCCCTCGTGCTCTTCGTTTCAATCTCTCTCTTTGTCAGTGTCAAACCCATCTGCTGTGCAAGAGTTAAGCCTCTCCTGACGTTTTTTAACCTCCATAAAATGCACCAAGGATTTTTTTCTGTCATACAGGAAGGGGAAATAAAGACAATCGTGAACTCTGCATGTAAGATCTATTTTTAACATGTGTTTGGAAGGAGCTGTACAATCATTGAAGAGTCATTATGGCAAAGTATAAATAATATCCATCTTCATCTGCTTCAGGAAGGAGAACCTTTAGATTCCTCGCAGGGAGACAAAGTATTATTAGTGTGGTAAACAAGAAAACAAGCCTCCAAAACAAGAGAGGAAAGAATAAACTCTCACAGGTTGATTACGGCATAATCTATACCTGTTTGTGTGCGTGGCACAGAGAGAGACTGTGTGCATGTCTGTGCTTGCATTTGTGTAGAAAGAAAGGTGCGTGTGTGTGCGTGGAGGGGGGAAGATGGACAAACCCAGGGGTCCGTTTATCTAAGCTGACAGAAACAATTTACAGCACTGCCAAATGTGGAGTAAGAGCCCCTCACACACACACAGTGAAGTGGAGGGGAACGAGACAGCGAGAGGCAGAAACTGTGTGGCGTTAAGAAAAAAAGCCCAATAACAGCCTGCAGCCACTAATAACAGCAGACTGGGGACGAGATTTGGCCTGGGCATTCTTCAGCCATGACTGACCCACCCATCCATCCATCACTCCAGCGTTTCATTCATTACCTCCACCAAGGAGGTCCTGTTTGTTTGTCTCTGAAGAGATCTAATGGAAGTGTTTAGTGGTTTCAATTACGTCCCGGCGCAGTCGGACTAAAGGTCAGGGTGATTAACAGGTACTTCATTAACATTCATGATCGGTTAGTTCTCAGTTGATTTATCTACACTAAGAGATGTATCGATTATCTCTTTTTACTTACCAGTTTTAAACCTCAGAAGAATATTTGCACTGTTAAATGTTGTGTCTGCATGTGTCTTCCTTAACATTTCCTTAGTGCTGCTTCCTGATTGTCTTGCTCTGTGTATCTTATGTCCATGGCCATTTTCTCATAGACTGTCAAGTCATGACCTTATGTAGCTTTTAGCCATTCTTACTCATATGGTGCTATTTTTACTTTTCTTTTCTTCTTTTGTTTGTGTTTTGATCTCTCTTCTCTCTTCTCCCTTCTTATTTTCATTTCATTTCATTTTACTTAATTTTTTTTGTTTAATCTTGATCTTTTTAGGGAGCCTTTTTAACATCTAGCATGGGACTACAAGTGTAAACTAGCCTTTTGGCTAATTCTGGCATATTTACAGAAGTATTAATTAATATGCATGGTCCTTTTAAAGCTGCTGTTGGTAGGCATGATGTAAAAAATGTGAGAAAATGACATAATACCTATCTTTACTCATCAGTAAGTGAAGTAATTTGAGACTATGGTGAAATCTCTGTGTTTTCCAAAGCCTTTGTATCAAGCAATGTCATTATTCCCCTCATTCCCCTTATAACGGACTAATCATAGCTAATCTCCAATCCTCCGTTCTGATTGGTTAAGGGGCGGCCCCTACTACATCCTCCGATTGGTTATGAGTCCGGCACTATCATGACTGCACACGCAGATCTGTGTTGGGGGGGCTAAGAGGAAATCTGGTTGGGAGGGAAAGTGTTGACATTCAAAGTCACTCTCTCTGAAAAGATGTTTAATGAAAATAAATAATATAAATACAAATTTGGATGTTGTTTTTTAAAGTGCATTAGGATTTGCAAACATGGACATTAATTCCTGACCTTTGAGAGAGTATGTACTCCACTTTATGGCATTTTATGAAATGTTTGTGCATGATTCAACTCTGAGATTCTGCAAAAAGGTTGAAAAAAAACACTAGGGCTGTCAAAGTTTCATGCTCATAACTATGCACATTTTAATAATAATTATAACTTATTTGTAGAGCACTTTTTAAAAAGCAAGTTACAAAGGGCTTCATGTGGGCAGCAAAATAAAACAGGCAGTTCATAAAATCACACAAGTAAAGATAAAGAAATAAAACATTTTAAAAATATACAATTCCCCTAAAATAACTCTAAAGGAATATAATTATTTAAAAATATATTTATTAAGACAGTTAACATAAAATAACAAAATAAAAAAATCATATTCAGATGAAATCAAGAAAGGCTCTGTGATAAAAGTATGTTTTTAGAAGAGATTTAAAAGAGCTCACTGACTCAGCAGACCTGATCTCCTCGGGCAGATGGTACCAAAGTGTTGGACCCCTCACTGCGAACGCCCTGTCCCCTTTCCTTTTCATTTTTGTATTTGGAATGCACGATCAACCTCTGCCCGTGGATCTCATTTCTATGGCACTGATTTCTTTTTAGACAACACCAACACACACACATTCTGTGATTTGAGTCTTCTGAGACAGTGAGCTCCAACTTTACACACAAATAAGTTTGTGCACTGATCCCGCTGAGGCTTCTAATTAGAGTCCAGAACTGCTTTCATGTGCTTTGATTGTGACCCTGAATTTGACAGCTGTAATGAACTTTATTGGTTTTATCCAGGACTCTGTTGCAGTTTGTCCCCACAGAAAATGAATGGGGACACATTCACAGGGACACACTGGCCTCCCTTCACCTGTCCTTGTGTATTTAAAGATTGATTCTCAGATGTTATATCTAAGAGATCAAACCTTTGCAGTTGCAGCCACTAAAGTTTGAAACTCTGATGCTTATTTTTCCTCCTCCTTTTACCTGAAAGCTTTTTGATGTGATGGTGTTTTAATTGGTGATTCAATTTGAAGGCTGTTTTATGGACTTGCTTATTCTGGTCGGCACTGATTGAAGTATTTTGGTTTGCCTTTTTTGTTTTCATTTGGGCTTTATAGACACATTTGGATTGAACTGATATTTGGATGTTATATTCAGAAACAAGGCTTCTGCATTTTTCAACCACAGTTGTGTCCTGAGTTTAACCATAAAAGTAGAAATGCAGATTTTTCTGACCTCATGCAAATCTAAACAAAGGGTTGATTCAATGCTGAACTTTCAGAGTGAATATCTCCAACAAAAGTACCGACGCCTTGGGCAGAAAACATGTTGGTTTTAAGCGATGAATTCATTAGGTAGGGCCGTGCTAATGGGTCTTAAGCTTAGGCAAGCAGCATGAATTTGTTGAAGGTCAATAATTAAACGATGATCTATCATTTGGAGCTGCATCTGCTGGAAGTCACTTTTTTTTTTTTTTTTAATCAAAAGAGGAAAACTACAGAATGTTCCAGTTAAAAGTTATCAGAGAATAAGACAGGAAGTTATTTCATTTTGAGTCAAAAAGCTGGGCACACATCTGTTCAGTAGTTAATTGTTAAATAGTGAGGATAGTTTTTAAAATTAATAAAAAAAAAGGATTCTAATCTGAAAAATGACTATCAAGCCCTTTAACTTCTATTAAACTCAGTTATCTTTAACGTCATCATTTTGCTTTACCTGACTTCACTGCAGAAAAGCTGCATTGTGGCAGCTTTCCACGCTGAGGTGGGGAGCATCTATATGTTGGTCAATAACGACTTAGCTCTAAGAGCTGGCTCCTGTTTGAACTTTGATAAAATACACATCAATCATAGAACAAAGCATTGCAACAAGTGGCTGACATAGCAAATAGCCAAAATAGTCCTATGTATGTTAAAGTGTCATCTTTACTTGACATATACACTAACTGTAGTTAAGGCACGTCATCTGAAAGTTGAAATGTGTTTTTGTTTCTCCTTTCTGATGATAGACAGATTCAAGACTAGTGAAGAAATAAAGATATTTTAATTCCACTTCATAAAAATACTTCAGTAAGTTGAGTGGGAAATGTATTGTTGGCAGATTTGGAGAGCTTCAAAACTCTAGTTTGGCATTGTCCTCTGACACAGTTTGCATGATGGCCCGTGCATTTTCACAGATGGTGTGAAGTTTGCGGCAGGGTCCCCATATTCTCACTTCATGCTGATTTGTATGTGTACAGCATGCATAACATTTCAGTATGTAGCCTATGCACCATTTATACATGAGGCCCCTGGATTACCAAAAAGAGCCTCAGTTGGAGAATCTGCTGAGGTGGTTTACCTGAGGAAGAAGGATCCAAACCCTGCTCTTACATGGTAGGATGGATCACAGACAACTTGAGAAAGAGCATACAGCCTCTGTAGTTTCGAGGTAATCTGAGGATCTTTATGGATATAATCTGTTTGGATTAAATCTTTTACTGGACTTGGATCATGGGGACCCTTGCAGCAGGAGCACGGGTGGACCCTCAGCTTTCAGTAGATGATGTTAACGCTGACATACCCTTCCTTTAATTTGGAACAGAATTGACAAATTAACTGATAAGAATGTTACTGTCTGTGTTAATGGATGACTAGTTAACACATTTAAATCTTTGATTAACTGGGCCAACCTCTGCCTATGATCAGCAAATAAACGAGCCTTGCAGGAGTCTGCATCTAAGCAACGGTGCACTTACAGTTAAGGCCAGGACAAGCTTCACAGAATAATGAGCAAAATGATGCATCATAGCAGATGCTGGCAAAATATGCATGATTAACACCCCGTCTGGTGGAAACAACAGCCAAGTGTACAATGTCAACTCTTCTCATATCCTCTTCCCATGCCACTAACAAACGCCCACGCTCGAACAACAGCACAAAGGCAAGTGAGCGCTGCAGCAGCCAATATTAGAGCCTGCGTCAAACCTGACCAAGCAACAGAGCACAATGAAGCTTATTAACTGTTTTCACTGGTGTTTTTACTGCTCCTCATCCTCACTGTGTGTGCTTTCAGTGTGTGTGCCTGCTTCAAGGACAAAGAGGAAGATTTTGCTTCTCTGGTTACTTCTGACTTAGTGTCAGAAATGTTAAAATGATGCTCTGTCCCTGAGAAAGTATGTCAATACTACAAAATGTTACAAGACTAGTGCTGGGCGATAAGGCCTGAAACATTTTACCTTGATTATGATTCACAAACAATTATTTTGTTGTTGTGTTTTTTGCCTTCTAAGTGCATTGACGAGGTTGGCACTGTATGCTCAACGAATAAAACTGGGGTATTTTTTATTTTTCTAAGGAAAGAGCATAGACTGTATAAATAATGGACGTACTATCCGTGACGTCACCCATCTGTTTCTGAGCGCTGTTTTGAAGCCAATCGTCGGCGGGAGCCATATTGGTAATGCTGAACTCAACCAGGCATAGTGTGAGGTAAAGAGGCGGGGTTTAAGCCTCCTAGCACAACAGCTATGTGTTCCCGCCTGTCAGTCAAGTCAGGTGTTAGAAAAAAATCACCCCCAGTACAATGTGTGCCGATAGAGGAATTAGTGACGTAAGCAAAGCCGTTTTTTGAACCAGGCTGTAAACATGTTTATTTCTGCTGCAAAGACCGTCTTCTTTGAATTGGTGTGTATGTGGTTTCCGGTGTTTCTGCAGCCAGCCTCTAGTGGACACTCGATGAATTGCAGTTTATAACACTCCCGCATGGGCTTCATATTTTTAGACCGGAGGTTGCCGCTTGGGAAATAATGCACATCATGTCTTTGTGATTTTAAAGTAATTTAAGAAACACACAGGCGGACTAATTAATAAGATAAGATAAGAAAATATAAGATATTACTTTATTGATCCCCGGGGGGAGATTCCGTTGTTACAGCAACCCAGACATAAGTACAATCAAGAAGAAGTTTCAATAAGTAAAATAAGATAAAATAAAATAAGTAAAAATAAAATAGATAAATAAAGATAAAATACAATTTAGATATATACAATGTTACAAATGGAATATAGATTAAATAGCAGTAATTACAGGCAGTATTAAAAATGGTTCAGTAGTGACAGGCTGACATGGTGTGATTATGGTTGGTAATGACAGATTAAGCAATAAACAAAAATAAATATGGGTATGTATTATGACCGTGAGTTGTAGAAATAAAAAGTTTATGTTCATATATATGTAGGTATACATGAAGATGTTGTATTCTACTTTCTTTGCATGATTGCATTTGTGTAACGGAGTGATAAGAAGCAGCAGGTCTCTTTCTCTCTCTCATGTGCAGGTGCGGCTGAACATTGAAATCATCAAATACTATCATACTATGCATACTCTCTCTCTCTCTCTCTCTCTCTCTCTCTCTCTCTCTCTCTCTCTCTCTCTCTCTCTCTCTCTCTCTCTCTCTCTCTCTCTCTCTTCTCTCTCTATATATATATATATATATATATATATACATATATAGTTACCTTTAGGCTAGTCGGTAAGTTGAAAGTTAAATTTCTCTTTAAATGATCAGGAGGATTCGTCACATCCCATCAAAGATTGCTTCACTTCTGGCTACACACTCAGAGTTTTTACGCTGAAATAAAATGCTGCACAGTGAATATCATGTATTACCAACAAAACAACATAAATAGTACATTAAAAAAGACGTGTCAGATTTGCTCAGTTTCTTCACTCTAGACAAAACAGATAAGAAGTACAACGATGTAGCCTAAACAAGAAGAGATCAGGATTCAGCAGACAGTAACAGACTGTATTAGAACACTATCACAGTCTCTGATAGAAATGACTTGACAAGAAAATAATATATTCTAGTGGGACCGTTTGTTCAAGTGACAACAGAGAAACTCCTTGTGGGGAAGGAATCACTAAGAAAACTTTTCCTTTGTTTTCAGCTCTCTCTTGCAGTTTTTCTGTGTGTGTAACAAACGACACTTTCACAGCGTGAGCGGGGGTCAACGCAGCTGCTGGTTACACTGCTCCGAGTAATGGAGGGGAAAACAAAACGCTGTCAGAGGGGGGTGAAAGGGTCTTTAAGTGGCCTCGTCTTTTTCCACCAGTCTCTAAAGCCTCAAATTAGAGTGTGAGATTACTCGCTGCTCTCTTAAGACAGTAGAGAAAGAAGAAAAAGCGCTCTGCCTATCATTGCCGGTCCACCTTCATGTTGCATAATAACTCGCCTGAGGGGAAACCTGACTGTGGGAGGTAAAAGCTTGGCATCTTAACACATTCACATTCCACAGAGGGAGCTGTGCATTTTTAGCTGCATGTATAAGCTTTAATGTTAAAGGTGACATATCACGCTTTTTTCATCAATATATATTGGTCTAAGAGGTCCCCAAAACATGTCTTTAAAGTTTATGCTCATAAAAACACTTTGAAATCAGATTTTGGTCTGCCTGTAAACCCCTCTTTTTCAGCCCTGCTCAGAACAGTCTGTTTTCTGTGTCTGTGCCTTTAAATGAGAATGAGCTCTCTGACCACGCCCCCTCAGGAAGTGGATGTGGCCTCGGCTGTCCAGCACGTTGATCTGATGTTTACATATTGCATGCATAGACATGGCTGCTCACAGACCCTCTGAATCTGATCCAGAATCTGATCTTGACGGAGAGGCGCCTGCAGCAGGACCTTTCTGAAGGATTGGTCACAGATTTAGTGTTTCTTGCTGTTTTATTTGTCAGTATGTGGACGTGTGTCTTGGTACACAGCGACGAACATGTAGCTATGTGGCTATGCTAACTAGCGCTAGCACTTTTCCATGAAAAATAAAAATCATCCACTATATCTTCAAATCTGCAGACGTGGGGAGTAAAACCGACCTTTGTGTTTATTAAGACAGCCTACAACTAGCATGCCTCCCTCCTAAGCTCCTTGTTAGCACACATGTGTGCAGGGAATGAAAAATGGAGGAGGGGTTGAGTTGTATTTTATACAGTCTATGGGCTGAACAAGCTCCGAGCTCTGACTTCCTGTTATAGACCGGATGGCGTTGTGACGTATGAAAAACACTGAAAACTGAAACGGCTCGTTTCAGAACACATTTACAGAAAGGTGGAGAAATCAGAACAGGGGCAGGATGGATTTTTTTCATTTTCGGGGGGTTTGTAGACAGGGACACATATTTCAGGTAGAGAACCATTAAAAAGTCGATTTTGCATGATATGTCACCTTTAATGTGATTATAAACATGTTAAGGTAAGAGTCTGTGTGCCACTTGAACATGCTAATCTAATTATGCTGTGCCAATTAGGGTCGTATCCTGAGCATTAACACCAATATCAAGACATTCAGTGTTGCAGTTTACTGAACAGTTTCTACGGCTGTTGAGTCTGATTCACACCCGTCATGTTGTTCCCCACAAGTTGTGACACTTGCCAAACACACACTGGGCTGTTAATTTTTACAGCTCCTATCTGTATTTATGCCCATCCTTGCAGCCTTGAGCCTCAGCGCTAAATAATATCAGGAAAAGTTACAGGGAAGGAAATAATGTTGAATATTTCCAGAGGGATGATTGACACGGTTAGAGCGCGATAGGGTAGAAATAATAGGACAAATCTATTGAATTAAAAACCACAGTGTGGATGATTGAGTGACACATTAACTTCTACCTCTATGCATTTAAACAGCTTACTGATACTCTTCTTGTAACCAACACAAGCCTCAAATGAGTGAGTGTACAAACAGAGTGAGACAAAACACAGTTGATGAGTTTTGTGGAAATCAAGAAACTGCATGCAAATACATGAAAGTGCCCAAGGAAGAGTCAGCATGTCACTTCCATTTCTACCACAGTAATGGACTATGGCAGCTATCATGGCCTTTAAAACCCTCTCTTTACTCTTGGGAGGCGGTTTCACCATGAATATATTTTGCCATTCACTTCATGAATATAGAGGGAATATAGGGAGCTAATACGAGGCCGCTTTCCACCAAAGCGCCTCAGGCAGAACATTGTTGCTGGAGAGGTTTCATGAAGAGCAATCAGAGGCGCATTCAAACATGTGCTGCATATTTCACAGGTACCAGTATGTTAGGCAATAATATAAAACCCTTTCTCATCAGCAGAAGTGGGTAATTTGGATCACATATTTTAACTTGTATATCATGAGAGCAGCATTTTATTATATGCTGCCTGAAAACACAATTGATGACAAAAAAAATGTCCCTCTGATTTGAAGGTCGTGTCTTACGGTTTCAGTTACTTAGTATTGATCGGTAACTCAAAGATGCTCTCACCAGCTCTGCTGTCATTGCCTGGATTGCAGGATAGGATGTTGCTTTCCCTCTCAGAGGTAGTTGTGGTTCAGTAGCTCATCATGCTAGTCTCACATCTGTGCCCACTAAGTGTCATCATTACCCGACTCTCAAGGCCAGCCCAAGATGGAAGTTAGTGTTTCTGCCACAGTGTTAACAAGCAGAGGTGAAATGTGCAGACCCCTTTCAACATACATAGCAGATGCCAACAGACTAAATAAACTCATCCGCAAGGCAAGTGATGTTGCCGGGTGGAGCTTGACTTTCTGACAGTGGTGACAGAGGGGAGGACTCTGTCAAAGCTAGATACCATCATGGACAACATCCACCACCCTTTCTACAACGTGCTGGTGAATCACAGGAGCACATTCAGTGAGAGACTCATTCCCCTTAAATGCACCACAGAATGCCAAAAAGCTTCAGGTGGAACTTCTTCCATGAAGAAGAGAAGTTCCTCGCTCACACGAGTAAGTGTGGGCAGAGCACAGACCCCTGCCAAGCCTGATAAGGGGACAGCAGATGATCAAGAGTGTCACCTGTGTCCTCGCTCAGCCTCTGCCAGTCCCCTGCACCCACCTCGCGGACCCCTGCGTTGCTGCAGCATTGACCGGCAGAAGAGTGGCATGACCACGTCTGTGTCTGCGGATGGGGGCTTAGAGCCTTCAATGAAGGGCAGACGCCAAAGGAAGTCATTCCTGCCTGTGGGCATCAGACTATGGCAATATCCCTGCCACTTTAACATCCTTGTATATATCTCCTTCAGTCCCAGCGCTTTTGTACACAGATAATTTCTAACTATTCTGTGTTTCTGTATACTCTATTATTATTTTACTTTATTATATTTATATCTTATTTTATTCCTTCTTCTATTAATATTTTGACTTTCTTACATACTGTTTATAAGAGCTCTGTAATGGCCAAGTTTCCCTCCCCAGGACAAATAAAGTATTTCTGATTCTGATACTGATTTGTTACGATGTGTGGGATCAGGTTGTCCCAATAGCATCACTTTTGTTGTTGAAATGTAACCACCATTGTATGGAGGTTTAACCAATCAGAATCAAGTATTTAGCACAGCTGGATAATAAGTAAGAAAGCTGGGTAGTAATCTAATAATCAGCAAACTGACTACTAAATTAAATATCATATTGTTGTCTACTAACTTTAACATTTTTATGTCCAAACGACAGAAACAGCTTGCTTGACAGAACAAAGCTATCTTTTTTCAGATGCTGGACTTGCTGCTAAGCTAAGCTAAGCTACGCTAGGCTAACCTGCTCGCTGACTTTAGCTTCATATTTACAGCTGCTTGCTGATGCTTTATAACTGGAGCATTGACCTCAGGGTGGCATTAAACAAGCTGTAAAATCCCCAAAAGATTCAAAATATTAATTTAAAGACCTGGAAGAATACAACATTTAAGGCACACTCTTCTACCTGTACTACAGTTGGCCACTAGGGGGAGCTCTTAACGTTCTGGCTTCACTCAGGACAGCTATTGTTCTGTCTATGTTTAATACAGTCTGCGGTGTAAACTATAATATGCCTCCATAAAGGGCTGAAACATTGAATTAATTAGACACACTGTATTGATTAATTCCTCTACGATGATAAATGTAAAGGTTCCAGCCGTGAACAGCTGACCTCAGAGAAGTTGAGTGGTTCAACTATCTAATGTGAAATGAAAGAGGAGAATCAATAATCATGCTAATGTTACAATGCACACTCTCATCTGCATTTGTGGCCACAGGTGGCAAGCTTTAACACTCACTATCTGCATTATGTGCAGGGAGATGTGAGATGAAAGATGCAAATGAGCCCATCTCTCCCTTTAGCAAGATCCTCTGACCTTCATCCTGCAAAGCCGCTCTCACTCACGCTTCATTTTCATCTGGAAATGGTTTATTATAAAGAGCTTTTAGAAGAGGAAAAAAAGGCAGGGAAATGTGAATGAAAGTGTCTTAAAAATGGGGCAGATGGCAAAAAAATCTGAAGAAAAAGATCCGCATCCGGGAGTGTAGAAAGGATGAAATGTACAATCACTGTTAATTCTCCCATTTAATTACAGCCCACTGAAAACATCTTGACAGGAAGCTGGGGTGAGAAAATCCAGAGCCATTATTGTTTGCTTTTGCTGTAGCGTGAGTGCCTCAAAGTTCCTGAATGAGCCTTTAGGTCCCACGCGCTGTGCTGAGATTATCTTCATGCTAATCGTGTGGGTGCCATGTGGCCTGACAGGGGATGTATAGGAACGCAAATATTTAATAAAAAGGGCTTCTCTCTGCTCTTCATTTCCATTTTTATAACAAGTCGTCAGCTTTGCCCCATGTAATCAGGGTATTTACTTTCTACAAAAGAAAGGGGAGATTAGAGCATCACAGGACGGGATTATAAAAACCTGAGGCCACAAAGACAGCCAATCACTTCCAGAAAATCCCCCAACATCGTCAAGCTTTCATCTGCTATTTCCCTGTTTACTCTGCACAGCCCTTCATCCCTCTGCCTCTGTTTGTTCCTCTAGCTCTTACTCAGCTCCATTTTTCTGCCTCCTGTGCACGCCTCCTCTATTTGTTTCTTTTTCCAAACTGAAAAGGGACATTTGAACTAGACTGTGATTAATAAATACATAAACACAGTATCTTATCCAGAGGGACAAAATGTTGCACTTTAGAGCACGGGCTTCAGTTATCCAGTTCAGTATTTCCTGACTAACACTGATTAGACTGCTCCAAACTGGCCGGTGAAATACAAAGTCACTAAGGCACAAAAGAATGTCAAGGACGATGAAAACACAAAAATTGCAGAAGCAGTGATAGCGAAATGAAAAATTGCCTACAAAAATAAATCACTGAAATACCCGAGAGGAATGGGTAAAGAGAAAACAACTCCACTCGCTGACTGCATAACCCATCCAAAGGCTAAGACAATATCGAGGCAATTTCGCTCCAAATTTAAACTGCCCATTTGTCCCTTTTTCATGAAGCAGATAGAATCTCAGAGCACAGGGCCTCTCTGGAAAAGGTCACAGATAAGACCGGGCGCTCAGATGATACACAGAGGGCGGCAGCAGAGCAGTGCAACCTCTGTTTCAAACCTTTTCTTTTTCTGAAAGCTGATGGGAGAGAGAAAGCTCCTCTCCGATAAACAAACTCTCTTTGATACGAAGACACGATCACCATGGTTCATTTTTTTGTATCTAGCATGATGATTATCAGAAAGTGACGCATTGAGCTGTATTTTTTTGTCTGAGTGGAGGGTCAGATATTATGGGTCATCGATGAAAACAAATCTGAGGCACAAGAAGAAATAATAAGAGCTGATTGACATCTGAGAAGTGAAGCTGACAGGAGAGTGAACAGGCAACTTAATCAAATAATTTTAAATCAAATAATAACTGAGATCATTTCAAAGCACTCATTTTCATTCAACAGCTTTCAAACCACCAAATGAATATCTATGAAATCAAAGTTTAGAAGTGTAAACTTTGTCTGCATCACAGTACACAATAAAGCCTGGGATCCCATCCAAGTGAGTGCAGTAACTGATGAGAAACTTCATTTCCCATGCTGTGTAAAAGGTAGACCACCAGAGCTTTTGAGCACTAGTGAGTCCTTTGACTCTCATGAGGTGAGGTGACACCTGTTTTGAGTCAGTTCTCCAGAAAGGTTTTATTTCTTCTTGTTGGAGTTTTGTTTAAGTTTATTTGAGTTCTTTGCCTGGAGCCCCTGCCAACACCAGTTTCCCTTCTGGAGGTCCTGCCGACATCATGTTCCGCTCTGAGGTCCTGTCGACACCACTTTCCAATTGGAGGTCCTGCAGACACCAGTTTCAGCTTGGAGGTCCTGCCTGCACCATGTTCCGCTCAGAGGTCCTGCCTGCACCATGTTCGGCTCGGAGGTCTTGCTGACACCAGTTTCCACTTGGAAGTCCTGCCGGCACCAGTTTCTGCTCAGAGGTCCTGCCAACACCACTTTCCGGTCGGAGGTCCTGCCGACACCAGTTTCCCCTCCGGAGGTCCTGCTGACACTCTGTTCCGCTCAGAGGTCCTGCCGGCACCATGTTCTACTCGGAGGACCTGCTGACACCATGTTCCACTCAGAAGTCCTGCCTGCACCATGTTCGGCTCGGAGGTCCTGCTGTCTCTTGTTCCAGATTCCCCGTCAGCTCACAGGCAAACAAATGATGATCAGTTTAATGAGGGGTTGTATATAATGCCTATAACGCTGTACTACCTGGATGTAAACAAGCACAGATAACAGATGGTGTCTCTTGGCTTGGCGTGGCTTGGTAGCATTTTGATCTGGAACATGGAGATAAAGCTGTATTAAGACTTTGTCTGATTAAACTGGCTTATGACCAAGGATGTTACGAAGCGACTCATTTGCTGGTCCTTTAAATGGAAATTCAAATTTCAGCTAGCGGACGACTGTAAAGGCAAGAAAAACTCAAATTGAGCACAAGTTATTGGACACAGCTTGACCACACAGGGTCACAGAGTCTGGAGGTAAACAAGCAGGTTTGCTGAATGTAGCTAATGTTAGCAGAGCTAGCTGCACCATCCTTCAGTCAGTGCATGTTGTGTTTGTCTGTTTAAAAGACTGTTTTTATGGTTTACCATTTGACATATGACACTCCCATCAACCTTTCCTTATCTGACTGTTCTAACGATCAGAAGCTTTCACTCTCCGTGCAATAATCCACTTTGTGCATGAAGAGCTCTGATTGGCTAGTTGTCAGACACTAAACTTCTCCTGCTCTTCCAGCAACACCTTTGGGGTAAGGAATCCTGTTATAGTGCGATTGCTTCTGTGCACAAAGACTGAATGAGGATGAGGAGGACGAGACAAAGAGAGAGACACTCCTGGGTGTGCCACAGTCTGTGAGTCTCAGCAGGACACGTAGACATCACACGGAACCAATCACTTTGTAAATGAGATCAGTGGGAAGCTAATAACAGATCCTCTGCTGTGTCATTGTTTGAGACAGTCTTCTAACACAGGCTTACACAAACTTTACTGTCTCTTCTCCCTGTAAACAACAGGATAAATCTGATAGAAGTCCTCCGTGGAGGGACAGCTGGTGTGCTGCTTGGGTTTCTGGTTCGGTGCTGACCGTGATGGATCGACAGCCACAGAAGAACAGCAGCTTTTCTTTATGTCCCCAGATAAAATCAGGTGAGAGCTATGGATCTGTACCGGCCGCTCAAATGTCTGCCACTCACTCAGATGAGATATCTAGGACACCACCAATGAGATTTTATTTTTCACCAGTTGTCCAAAAAAAAAGTGTCATCACATTTTGTTGCCTGTGCTGAATGATCCCCCCCCCCTCTTCTCCTCCTGGTGTGCAAGAAACACATTCTCCACTCCCTGCCCCATTAACCCTCTGCATCATTTGTGGCTCGACATGTGTACTTGTTTGTTGGCGGTGTTTATCGAAGCACTTTTTCACAGTCCAGCTGCTCCTGCCGTCCCTCCTCCTGCAGGTTTGTCTTTCCTGTAAGTCGTTTTCTGCCATTGTTTCCAAGAACTCAAATAAATAGCGGCTCAGACAAACTGCTGCCTCTGATGGATGTAATCCATCATTTTTACCTCCATCCAAGTGGTAATGTTATCAACTCTGTCCTTTTCTCCATCTGTACCTAACATTTAGAAGAAAAAAACAATTATAGAATCTCCATTTATCTTGAACTAATGTGATTAAGCAGGGATATACCATTTACCATTTTGATGTTTGACTGAGTTTCATTTCCTGATCATGTTTTGTTCCTGTAGAGGAAACAGATATTGCATCATATCAGGAGAACCTCTTTAAAATGAATGTAATACACCACTTAATACAGACAGATATAAATTGTGGCCACATCTTTCTTTGTTATGCTGCTTTCCATAAAATCATATTTTTTGCAGCATTTTGTTTCTTACAAAACATTTGTTGCTGCAAATGACTTTAAACTTTATTTGTGACCAAGGAAAAAATCCTCTTAGTTTGTATCCAGCTTCAGGACATTTTATTCTCTGCTGCTGCTATCATAATAAATATGAATACAATGTTTTTGGTAAAACTTAATGCTTGGATATGGTTAAACAGACGGATCAAAACATCCCAGAGAGGACTGTTTTTGAATCTCTTATGAAAGCTGAAGGCAGCTGAAGTCCTGTCATATTGTCTAAACCTGTGAATCTACTGGAGACTGAGGGCTAATAGTGTGTCCAGAGGTGCAAAAATAACTTCTGTGTACAGTGTTTGCAGGTTTGGTTCTGTTCCTGTATTTTTCTGTATTGAGAGTACAATGTTGTCCTTTGAGAGAGAGAGAGAGAGAACTCTGCTGTCTCCTGCACAGCGGTGCATGTCTGCCAAGAAGAAAACAAACTCAAGACTCTGGTCTGTCTGGTTCTGTGTTTTGTTGAAAATGAAAAAGTTATATACAGGTAAAGTGCGCCCCTTTGCAGTTCACTGATATAACGCTGAAATAATAAGCATGCATTACATGTAAAATTTAAAAACCAGGCGCCATGTTTCTAGAAAAAAGCTGACTCATCTCTCATCGAGCTCTGTGTAAGAGCTACACGTGTCCATTCCAGTGAGCTCCATCCATGTACTGTAAAATCTGAAACATGAGCCACACCCGTTACAAGCAGTCTGATTTTGGGAGGCCCCAAAAAGAAGACCCTTCAAAGGAATAGTTCAACTTTTTTGAAGTGGGTACTTGTCAATAATGAGTGTATTTGCCACAGGGGATCCCGGTCTGCTCAGCTTCTTTGTTGAGAAACCAGCTGGAGTACTGGAACATAAGCTAGACTATAACCTGCTGTAGACGGGGCAAAAATGAAGCCTTTGGCTAAATCTGCTGGTCAATGCTGGCTTATGAGGACAAGTAAGTTGAGTAAAGAAGAGATAAGATGGTTTTGCTTGAGTATTGTAAAAATGACTTGTTACTTTCTTCTGATGTGTGCGTAAATCAGGAGACCTGCTAACTCGGCACACAGTGTAACGGACTAGCCACCTCATGAAACCTGTGTATTATATCTATGTTAGCATAATCCCAATGCAGGGCTAACGGGTTGCTTAACTACGAAACAAACCTGCTGAAAATGATAGACAAGTAGAAAACACATAATAATAGTAATTATCTGAACATCTCGCTCCCCTGTCTGTCAGAATGAGGCTTCTCATTTCTTGACTGTTATTTCCTGGTGGGGCTAGTGATCTTGAAAAGCTACTGGCCCTGAGGTCCAGTGGCAAATTGAACTTAATGTCAACCCCTGCAGGATCAGCTCCACCGAGTAACTTAATATAGAATGGAAATACGTGTGTAGTAGTGTGAGATTCAGTATTTAGCAGTATTTAGCTGTAACTAGCTAAATACTGCGAGGTGCAATGCTCATGGTGGATTAAGGTGGGGTAAGACTGAGTCTTATCCTGCCTTGGTGTAGGGTCTCTGTTCATAATTTGACATAGAGTAGTCTAGACCTTTTATGTTTGTAAAAGCATCTTGAGATAACGTTTGTTGTGATTTGGCGCTATACAAATACAGTTTGATTGATTGATTCAGGAACAGAGAAAATCAAAACAGAGACTGTCGCTAATGTTTTCTTCTTCTTTTGCTACTCAGTGCAGTTAGCATTCTTCTTCTTCTATTTTCTAATGCGGTTTTCAAACAGTTTTAAGACGCTCTGTAGTAACCATCTGGCGGGAATACCACATTATAGAAAAAAAAGGTACTTTATCAATCCCCAGGAGGGAAATTCAATTTTTTCACTCGTGCTATTTTTTGGACATGCTACACACACAGTTTTTGGTATATACATACAATCATGCACACACATGCAGTGAACATGCTTAGGGAGAGATGTCAGAGTGAGGATGCTGCCATCAACCAGCGCACCCCGAGCAGTTGGGGGTTCGGTGCCTTGCTCAAGGGCACCTCGGCAGTGCCCAGGCAAGTGAACCAGCACCTCTCCAGCCACCAGTCCACTTGCCAAACTTCGTCCATACTGGGACTTGGGAACCGAAGGGTCGCATCCCAAGCCAAGTCCCTATGGACTGAGCTACTGCCGCCCAGTAGCATTGGGAAAAACAATGAAAAATTGTACTTTTAAAATGGGAAGATATTTGAAGTAACTCTTCAATTTTTGATAAGTGAAAGAATATTAAAATATTGGAAAATCATTGCCCATCCCTACCACATACAACCTCACTTTGAAAAAAACGAACTGTCCCTTTAAACTGCGTTCCTGCATTGAGACTTCTCTTGCCTTCAGCCAAGTCCACAACATGGAGCTTCTGTGCAACCATGTAGAGCCATGTAGAGCTCTTTTAGTACCATCTGTCTTCATCATGCTGCTATATACCAGTACAGTAATTGAGTTCAGTCTACTGCGACAGTCAATAGTGGTATGGGTATGGATGAACCCACTGCTTGTTTATGCTAGTATATTGGTTTCACCAGTGTATGAGACACAGCTCACTTTTTAGTATGTGACACAAACACAGAGTTTTACAGTATTTGAGACTTTTAAGAATACTTATGGGGAAGGAGAGGTGCACTTTATGAGCTTTTAACCTCTTTATTTCAAAGGTTGAATGCTCAGTGAAAGGTTACGCTGCAGTGTGTCATGTGACATCAAACAGTGCAGATCATTTTTCCTGTGAACACACCATAATGCTCGACTTTCTCTCTTGACATGACAGATGTGTAAACAACCCTATTGTAAAGCCATACATCTGCCATTGTGATGCAAAATGATGATGGCCGCGTTCACGCCTCGCTTTGCATCTGAGGACACAGAGCCATACTGAGCTCTTATTTTGTAGGGAACAGGGTGAATGAATGAGTCCTGTCAGTGTCCCTTTAGAGCAAATAGTGCTGTTCTCCTCTGCAGGCAGTGAAGGCACCATAACTGATCGCACACTCTCTCCAGTAAGGACATTCATTTCAGTCAAGAGAAGGCACTGAAGCAACGCACAGCAGCTGAGGGTCATGTGAAGTCAGTAGTAAATACATGCCTCATTTATCCCTTTCAGTTGCACAATATGTACACACAGGCACAGTAGCAGAACACTCCATGTCAGAGTGCTAATTTGATGATAAATTTATACATGTCTGACACTTGTCTCAATTTGTGACAACGTTACTGAAGGCCATGACTGAAGGCGTCAGTGTGCCTGTGTAATCCTGTCCCCAAAATGTCACAGTGTGCACACTTACAAGGCTGTCTGTGGAAAAATGAAAGACCACAGTGGAGGCGGCGGCAGCGGCCGGGGGGGGGAGGGATCTCACACTGCTGCATCTGATGCAGAAACACAGAGCTAATGTGTAAAACAAACAAGAACCAAAACGTGACTTCTTCCTCTGCACTCTGATTAAAATAAATCCATGTTCTTTTCACTGAGGGTTATGATTTAATCCACACGCTAAATACTAAAGCAGATGCTCAGTCGACAATACTGCATTTCCTCTTTTCTAAAGGGCTTTATAAAACATGCAAATACACAGACAAGACAGGAAAACATATAGCACTTAAGAATATTTGTTCTAAGTCAGTTAATGTTTGCAGACAACAACATGCAAATCCTAAATCTGGTGATCTGCTGAGACAGCTGCACTCTCCCCCAAATGAAATAAAGTAAAGACAAAATGCATGCACCACATTTCATCTTAATGGTACTCCTGTTATGCATATGTGTACTTACATCTTGCATCTCTTAAAACTAAAGTAAATGAATATGTGGGGTATATTTCATTGATTAAACTGTGCTACAGCAACTCTTTTGCACGTTCTTGTTAACGACTCAAGCTGTCAGAGTGACAGACTTTTTCTTGTTCCTGTTTTTCCCCATACACTTAATTATAACTGAGAGAAAATAAACAAAAGTTGACAAAGCCTATAAGATTCAGCAAAGTCTGAAAGATACTCGCTGTGTCTCAAACTACTGAGAGCATATTCATGTATTGGATGAGCCCACTTGAAAACCCTGCTGATCTACCGGCTCATGCCGCCCATCTATCCTCTCCTATCGTCGTGCTTGGATCGATGGGGACGTTTAGGGCCATGTGGTGGGTTATGTAACTTATCAGCACAGCATAAATATTGGAATGAGGCCGTAATAGGATGAGTTCCTTCTAGGGATGTTCTGAAGTGACTAATTTCCCAGTTGTTTTAACGGAAATTGAAATTCTGACTCGTTTAAAGATAAGGAAACACTCTGACAACAGCCAATAATGAGCACGATTTATTCAACACGGCTTAAAGCTGGGGTTGGTAGTCAGATTTAGATACACTTTTTGTTATACTGGTTAGAATAATGATGTAATGAAAAAAAGCAGCTGTCTACAGCCGGAGTAAACCTGGGAAAACACCAACCAATCCCTGCCATCAGGAGCCAAATGATGAAACCAATCAAATCCTGTCCTGTCGTTCTGCCCGCCTCCTGCACGTACATTTCATGTTTGTTTGTGTTTTTAACTTTCAATATTATAATGTTTTGAATCAGTCACGCTCATATGGTCGCTCTGGAGGAGCTCCGGGGAGGAGTTAGACAGAGTCCTGAGGACATGCTACATTAAAATTCCTGCTAGTATTCCGTGGCTACCAACCCTAGCTTTAACAAAGGATCAGAGTCTGTGGATAAATGATGTCAAATTGGTTTGCAGTGTGACTAACAATAGCAGAGCTAGCACCAACAGCTTTCAATCCTCCCTGCAGGTCAACATCCACATACCCGTGCTGGCTACGCACTGTATGCTGTGTGAAGTTAACCGGACACAGCCTACATACACCTAGATCAAAATACTGACAAACTGTGCCGTGCCACGAGATGCCATCTGTCAGTGCTTGTACACATCTGGACAGTAGAGCATTATAGCATTATGGCATTCCCCTGCAACTGGAGCTACGGCCCTGGCCGTTGCCTCAGAAGGCAAGGCAAGGCAGCTTTATTTGTGTAGCACATTTCATACACGAGGGCAACTCAATGTGCTTTACATTAACCCTGTAAGACCCAGATATAGAAATACTTGAGAAAAAAATTGTTTCACCTCTCATATGTTTATGAAGGGGGACTCTGGTACAGAAATTAAAGGGTTTTTAAAATGTTGATGTTTTAGTAAGATTTTAGGGATATGTTGTAATATTGCAACATTTGGCCTAGTTGGGAGCAGAATTTCTGTATTTATACTCACCTTGTTTGGACAAATTATAGTATTATGGTATTCCCCTGCAACTGGAGCTACAGCCCTGGTCGTTGCCTCAGAAGACAAGGCAAGGCAGCTTTATTTGTATAGCGCATTTCATACACGACGGCAACTTAATGTGCTTTACATTAAAAGATTAAAAGCATTGGAAACATTCAGACAAGCATAAAAGAACACAATTAAAATGACAAATATAATAAAACAGAGCAGAAACAAAATATGAGCGGCTCTCCTGGCCTTAAAAAATAAAGTATCAGCTGATGAGGATCATTGTCCTGACTAGCATCAATGTTTAATAGTTAAGTCAACTAAACGCACACATCCTCAGTGTCTTCAGTGAGTGCTTATCCTTTCACTAGAGCACAAGTACCTTCTGTTTATTTGAAGGCACTGTTCAGAATTTCTGTGTTGACACTTTATTTAGTCAGAAGAAACAGCTTCTTCTGCGCCTGAGCTGCTTTGATTAAATCTAGATTCCATTTAAAACCCAAGGTCTACTATGAGCCAATCAAAGTTTAGAGAAGGTCACCTGAGCACTGGTTCAGGTCTCATTCAGTTTCCATTCAAGAACGTCTCCATCGACTTCACTTACTCAGTCCTCCAGTTTCCTCAAGTGTCTACCTTTATTTAAAAAAAGAAAACAAAGATCAGAGGTAAACCACTCCAGTGAGGACCTGATCATCTCACAGAGATGATGGACTCATTCTTACTAGAACTCTAACAACATATCCAAGGTTTCTCTTTACTCTTAGGAGGATTGTCATATTTTAAAAAATGCAACATAAACTCTTAAATATCTTCTTTTAAGTAAAAGTCTTCATTTGAGGCAGCACCTGAAGAACAGGTGGTGTTTGAAGCAGCAGCAGGAGCTAGTAGGAGGATCTGGAGGAGAGAACCACACAGACCGGGGTCACTGTGAGTCCCCTGAGTATTGAGAGGTTTGAACAGTTGGTTTCTCTGAGGCGTTCTTCCTGCTGCGTTTTGTTCCTGAAACTGCTGCCCCTTGGTATATTGATCTCTTTGCAGAGTGGCACATTTGCTTGTTAGTTTCTTTTTCTCTTTTGCAGGATGCTTGCTCATGTTGGTACTTGTTGCTATGGCAGTTTAGTAACACCTTCCAGGACATTGATTATAGCGTTAGCTGATAAGCCGGGGTCTGTGGCATTCTTGTAGCAGAGTAACAGGAGTTTAAGTTGCTGGCTCTGTGAGTTATATTGTTGCTTCACATCTTTTAATGACTTTGAATTGTCTTTGCACATTATTATACATCAGCTTTCTAAATGGCATTAATGCACTGACATGCCCTAACTTTTTAAAACAGATCTGGCTCACATTGGAGCTGTAAATAAAAGCGTGACCTTGCTGGAATACAACATACAGTGAACAAGGAAAAAACACATTATATGAAAAACAATGGCACTACCTTCCTGAATTTAAAAATGCGTAATTATGAGTGGTAACCTCGACATTATGTTAATGTATGCATATATAAACTAGCCTTGAATTATGCATGCAAAAGCCTTAAGAAATATGAAAATGTGTTTTTACAAGACACCGTCATGTAATTTTTGGACACTTCATCAGGCAGGTTGTGAAATGATTCATGTTGCAGACTCTAATGAGCTCTAAAAACTGTATTCCTCCCACAGGTGCCTCTTGGATCCATGATTCATGGCAGAATCTCTGCCTCTTGCAGAACATTCTGTTGATATGATGGCTGACTTTTCAAGCAGGCAGGCATGATAATAATAATAATACATTTATTTTGTATAGCGCTTTTCAGGAACTCAAAGACACTTGTACAACTGTTAAAATCAATACAAGCAAGGAACAAGGAACAAAAATCTAACAAATCAACAGTACAATCACAAATTAAAAGCTAACTTAAAAAAGGTGAGTTTTTTAAAAGAGATTTGAAAGCTGAAGGGTCAGAGCAGTTTTGGATATGGGAGGGGAGTGAGTTCCAGAGGGTGGGGGCGGCTACAGATAAGGCTCTGTCCCCCCAGGTTTGGTGCATGATTCTGTGAGGTGGAGACAGGAGGTTGGCATGTGAGGAACGCAGGTTACGGGAAGGAGTGTGATGGTGGAGGAGGTCAGTGAGGTACAGGAAGGGGCCTGGTGGTGGAAGGCTTTGTGGGTGAGGAGGAGGAGGATTTTAAACTGTATGCTGTAGGGTAGGGGATGGGGAGATGCATGTCACTTTTACAAAGCCCTTAAAAATCTGGCACCCTCGTATCTTAAAGAGCTCGTAGTGCCCTATTACCCCTCTAGAACTCTACGCTCCCAACATGCAGGCTTGCTAGTTGTACCTAAAATCTCTAAAAGTATTATGGGAGGTAGAACCTTCAGTTACCAGGCCCCTCTCCTTTGGAATCATCTACCAGTCAGGGTCCGGGAGGCAGACACCCTCTCCACTTTTAAGGTAGGCTTCAAACTTTCCTTTTTGATAAAGCTTATAGTTAGAGCTGGATCAGGCTTGGACAAGCTTTTGTTATGCTGCTATAGGCCTAGACTGCCGGGGGAACTGGCACACTGACACACTGGGATCCTAGTTCACCCCCTTCCCCCCCAACCCCTTCATCACCTACTTTAACTCTACCTGTCCTATTAAAGTTACTAACCATAGACCTTTCTTGAGTCCCTGAGCTCCATTGTCTCGTAGGTTCCTCTGAGCTGCCGTAGACGTCCTCCTGCTGCAGACGTTCTGGACTCCAGCGGCAACAGCTTCTACTACTCGTCTCATCACTATCAACTCTCTCTCTTACTTCTCTCTATCCGTCTTTCAAGACCCAACTCGGTCGAGGCATGATGGCTGTCTAACATGAGTCTGGTTCTGCCTGAGGTTTCCGCCTGTTAAAAGGAAGTTTTTCCTCGCCACTGTAACTAGCTAAATACTGCGATGTGCAATGCTCATGATGGATTAAGGTGGGGTCAGACTGAGTCTTACCCTGTCTTGAAGTTGGGTCTCTGTTCATAATTTGACATAGAGTGGTCTAGACCTCCTATGTTTGTAAAAGCGTCCTGAGATAACGTTTGTTGTTATTTGGTGCTATACAAATAAAGATTGATTGATTGATTGATTGATTGATTGATTGATTGATTGATTGATTGATTGATTGATTGATTGATTGATGTTATTAGATCTAATTTTCCTAAGATCAGGTTTTCAGTTAAAATGAAATAAAGTGTGAATAGACAACTTCTATACTCAACAATTTTTGGAGTCATTTGCTCGGCCTTGTGAGAAAGTATTCAGAAATACAAGAAGTCAGTCAATGAAAACCTTTGTGGGGAGCAAGCGGCAACCTCCAGTCTCAAAATATGAAGCCCATGCAGAAGTTTTATAAATTGCAATTCATTGAGAATCAGCTTGAGGCTGGCTGCAGTCACACCGGAAACCACATACACACCAATTCAAAAAAGACTATCTTTGCAGCTTTAATAAACACGTTTACAGCCTTGTTAAAAAAACATCTTTAGGGAGTGAGTAAATATGTGTCATCATTATATCATAACAATACACAATTATATAATAATCAAGATCTTAAGATAATGGTTTGCCATCTCTAGGCATCAGCGTAATGAAATTATAACCATTAAAATAATGAGATTCAAAACATTACACGAGTCAAATGTGGCTCGTCTGTGAAGCTCCTTGGGTTTGAATCATAAAAGGTTGGAAAGTAAGAGAGTAAGTATCCCTGAAATGTGTAATATTGCTTTAAAATCTGAATTATGTCACAGTATGAGAATTATATTGCTCTCTTTTCTTACACAAACTCCTCTCTGTGTAAACAATTAACCTTTGAAGGCATCCTGATCATTATATCACTCGAGTGTTTTCTTGAATGTGACTGTATTCTCTGAGATTTTAGGACTCCCACTGTCCTCCTGAGGTTTGTATAATAGCAATTGTGTACAGATTTGCATGTCATCAGAAGCGTCACTTCCCCCAGCAATAATCTCCTGTGTGCATGCTGTGATGTGCAAGAGTGTGACAGTGACAGCAAAACCCCTCATTATTCACATACAGTTTCATATTCATCTTTGTATTTGCAAACTTACAAAACCCTGCCACAGTCTGACTGACAGCCAGTGACAGCTACACACAAGTGTGGCGTGTATTTGAGGGTGTGAGTGATTCAGACTGTGACAGAAATACGATGTGGCGTTAACTGAAGCTTATGATGAACGGGCTTTTCTATCAGGAAAAGTCAAACTCATCAAGAACTTAAGAAATGAGAATACACAGCTCTAGACTAAATCAAATACATCTGAATTTGCTCCTTAAAATGAATCCTGTCTCTGGCACTGTAGTCCTGATGTGATACGCAGAAATGCATGATGGGAACAAGATTATTAAAACACGTCACCAGAAGGAGGTTCAGCAGGAATAGAGAATAGCACGACATCATGTTCAAGGTACAAGCAAGGAGACGCACAATGAACATATGCACACTGACAAACAGCAGACTCCCATTAGAATATGAAAGAACATGTGAACAAGATGCCTTCATTAAAAGATAAAAAGCCTTTAGCTGACATGCTGCATTGATACACAGCTCAGGGAAACACATTTAGGTCCACATGTTGTGCTATGACTGTCTACTCAGATTTTTGAGATGAGGAAAGCAGCTGCTTCATGGACTGCTACTACACCATGGAGTGACAATAAGCTTCTATGTATCCATGTTCAAATATAACACACTCTTCATGTAGATCCACATTCAGATCAAATATTGTTACGTTTCATCTGCTCTGTAAATCACTGGTCCTCTGACAGGAGAGCCCAACGTCATTTTTGAGACTGACACTGACAGAGTTTTAAAAAAAATCTGATAACAAGAGTAAAGGGAATCAGATCTCAAGCATCATGTGACAAGGGTGAGAAGTGTCAACCATGCAGAGCCCCGAAGTCAACAACAAGACGACGGCACAAGATCTAACGAGAGAGATGAATCTGTCCACCACTGTCTGTCTGAATCCATGCTGCACAGACATCATGTTCTGGTAGTGGTGCAACAATGAGATCTGGACAGTTTCGTGCAACATTAATCACCATAGCAGAAATAGAGCAAAGACTTGCTGTTGTGTTTCACTCACAGGGGAACATGACGTTAGCTTTAGGTTGGAAAACAGACGGATGCTCCTGCATGATAATTATTTAACACTCCTATAAGAGACTTTCAGTTTGTGTTGACTTTGGCCCCCATGTGGACAAAGTGGAACCTCTAGGTGCATTTTGACTGAGGGTTCCGGGGTCTTTTAGCCCCCAGAACTACTTTACCTGGAACTAAAATGTTCCTGTGCCCCCGTTGTTGTCTGAGTTTCGACCACAGGCTGAAGTACCGGGTAGATTGTGCAAATCAGGCCAGTGACGTATGGAGAAAAAATAAGTAAATGCAATACACCACCAGACCAGTAGAGGGCAGTAACACAAAGAGGAATGCCATTCATCACAGATGACACCATAGAAGCAGACGGACAGGCAGGTATCATTCTGAGCAATGCAACAGTTAGCCTGTTGGCATGGAAGAGACTTAGCTTGCGCTGAGATGTTATTGTGGACGTGGGCGGAATAAAAACAATGCGGTTAATCAACCAATCAGACACGTTCAGCATTGCAGGCCCTGCCCCTCGAAAGCCCCGGGACCTTTGGAAAGTACTAAGGGCTTTTTAGGGGAGAGATCATCTACCCCGGAACTAAATGTAGACCCTGGGTCCACCGGTCGAAACAATACGTAGTTTCAGGGTAAAGTCCCTCCTCTCGAAAAACACCTTCTGTGGCTAATTGCAGTTTTTGTTAACCAATCGAATAATAAAGAAATACAAAATAGAAACACTGCTTTATTTTAAAACTTAAATTTTAAACTCAGCATAAATCTTTGCCTTGGAAAATGTAAAAAAAAAACATGCAACAACTTGGATGCAAAAAAGTGCTATTTCCTTGACACAAGTCACAACTTCAGCCAATAGCAAGAAAAGAAAGTTCCACCTAGGATAACTCCAGTCCAATTGGAGCCTTGTTGAAAAGCAGAGACAGGACTGAATAACACAAAACACACTAAGGAATTTAGCTGTGAATGTGTTTCTATACAAATGATGTACATCCACAATAAGCTTCAACATATTGGTCAAGGTAATGGACAGGCCAACATTTATATTTGACGTCTAAATCTACTAATTGTGCTTCATGTTGGACATCAACAAAGTAAAACCTCTCAAACTTCACCGTTCTGGCCAATTTGAACTCATTTTGGTAAAAACAGACAGTTCAGCAGACCGGTCACCTGGTTCAACCTTTCAGCTCCATTATGTTATTCACAGCAATTACAGCTAACATTCAGGGCAGAGCAGTTTCAAGCACTTTCCATGACCCCCCCAACAACTCTGTCCTCGGCTTCCACACAACATTCATACAGCCAATAATCTGCAGCCAAAGCCCATTTCAACAAAACACCAGGAGCATAAGAGAGCACGCATTAATCATTGTGCAGCAGCAGCAGCTCTGTATATCTCTGTAATCTCATTTACAGCAGTCAGACACTCGAAGAGACAAGAAGTGTCACTCTGCGTTTGGTTGCTTACAGAACAGAAAACAAGAAGCTCAAAGTTAAAACTAAACAGCTGAGCAATTCCTAACCTAATCAACAAAGCAAATTTATCTTAGTCCGATCTAAGTCCATTATCAGCATGAAGCTAACAACAGCTGCTCTGTTGTAATGGAAATCTTAATTACACACATTAATTATGCCGGGATGAATGCAAGAGAAATGATATATAAGCCATTATCTTCAAAATCAATTGAACCATGCAAGACATAATGGACTCTTGCACTACATGGAGAAGTGTGCTATACTTTAAACCCAATGTGATTTACATAGACCCCCGCAGAGAGCACAAAAGCCACTCTGAGAACTCCTGCTTTGTTTCTATCAGTTTTCACCTTGGTCCATGATGGGATTTTTATCTGCAGGCCTGAGGGAGGGATCTGTTTGAATAGAAGCTGGACAGGCCCTGAGATAGCCTGCTATTACCACCACCCAGCACCGCAGCACCCATCAATCTCTGCAAGTTTCTCTGTTTACACACAGGACAGCACAACAGTCATGAGTCATTGCCGCTTAGGATGCAGTTAGAGCGAAATGATGTTTCCCCACCTCCTCTGCCCGTCGCCCCGGACACTCCTAATCAAGCTCAGGGGGGGCGAGTATACTGTCACTGACAGGAGAATCCCATAGACATGTGAGGAACAGCCGATATCCAGCCAGTTATTACACCCAACATTGTTCTCTCTGATTGCAATCACATGTCTTGGCTTTTGTCTCTCCCAGGCTCAGAGATCTTTGATTTGCCGCTTCTTTACAAACTGTCAGATGCACCAAGACCTGCCTGATTTCCCACTCTGGCTGCACTGCCATCCCAATTCATTTTCTATAACAGCTCAAGATTGCCAGTCCTCCACAATATAACCCTGATGACATCAGCCATGTGCTCATTCAGGGAGTCATGTTTTTTTCTCTTTCTGGACTCAGAATTCGAACACTGTGCTCTTGAAAATACGCTCCACACATTGTGTCCACATCTCTGGTATATTCAGGAGACTCAAAATCCATAGAGGAAAGAAATCCTGCAGGAGATTGTTCCTCAAGAGAACAAACAGATTTTTTAAAAAAGCATGTCTTCCTGCCTCTCAGTCACTCACACAAACACTCTGATGCAGACAGACACACTGACGCTGCGTCCCACTGAGCGATAGATTACCATTACTTCACGAGGGAAAGAAGAAACATGTTGCCAGGATTTTAATTAATTTTGTTTAGTTGTGTTCTCAGTGCCACGCTGGCTCCGTTGGCAATCCACCATACAATAATCATGTCAGAAATCTGACAATTCAAGCAGAAAGGAAGCTGTGCGGGAGCTGGATGAGAGAGTGGTGAGTAGCAGCGGAGTGTGGAGATCATGCTAACATCAATTCCGAACAAGGAACTGAGTTAAGACATTTTCTGAGTACAGTCTGCCTCTTGTATCAAAGCCTCTCATGTTAATGTTGAATCTGTGATCCTGGATTTTTTAAATGTCCTGAAAAGCACTTGCTCAGATTTCTTCACAGTTACCAAAATTGAGAATATTTTGAAAACGTGCACAACAAAAACTCAAAACTATACAAACGTTTTTGTCTCATCTCTACTAAATAATAAGAAAACTTAGTTTAATCAACATCCATCTGACAAGTCCAGATACATATCCTATTTTAAGAAGCAAAATAAGACCTGAGTTGCTTGTAATGAGAAGTGTGGGTCTAATTTTCCAAGAAAGCAGCGTCCTGATTTCTGGTATCTGCTGGTGACACCAGGGAGTCCAATAATCAGACTGCTTGAACAGAGAGATGAAGCTTCAGCTCATTATCTAAGGGGCGACGTGTTAAAGAAGACAGTGAAGAGAAGAGGCAATGGCACAGTGAGGTTAGCCATTGTTCTGTGAACTGGTTTTAATCTGTATACAGCACAAGCTCTTTAAAGACTATCTTTACATAACTATGGTGCACTATTGTCTCTGTACAGCGGCTCTACATGGTGGTGAGCAGTGACACATTACTACAAGGATTCACTCTAATTGAATAAAGGAACACATTCTTCATGGACGACCTGCAAGCCACAAACAGTCGAGTGTTTAATACAAGAAAACACAAAGTGACAGGACGACAAACATGACTGATTTAACGCCGGACATTTTAACATGGGGCTCTGTGGAGGTTGACACACTTTTGGAATCACCCCCTAGTGGTCAGTCAAGGAACTGCCATACCAGTGAGCACTGTACTCCCCTCCTAATGGTGTAGCCTAACCAAAATAGTGAACCATAAACTAGCATTGATTCTAAAACGAACATAAAGACATCCCATCTTCAACAAATATTAATCGATTCTGTAAGATGCACATTCAAACAACTAACAAATACTTACAGGCAATGCTTGCGATGGGCTAATTCAAAGGATTGCAACTGGTTGTCCAGCAATGCTGAGAACCACTGATCCTGCTCCCTAGCTCTCAGCTGTAATATCCTGTTAATCAGTAGACGGAGCTAACTCAACAACATGAACTGCTTGCAGGGCAGAACAAGCACCAACAGGAATTTTGATTTTGGATCTAGCTTAAAAAACGTCCAAGGCCTAATTGGGGGCAGCTGTGTCTCAGTGGGTAGAGTCGGTCGTCTATCAATTGGAAGTTTGGCGGTTCGATCCCAGCTCCGGCAGTCACATGCCAAAGTGTCCTTGAGCAATACACTGAACCCCAAATTGCTCCCGCTGTTGTTCAACGGTGTGAGAATGTGTATGAATTAGGGATGCACCGATCCGATCCTGGTATCGGATATCGGCTAGATCGGACTCAAAAAGCTAGATCGGATATCGGTGACAAGGGGCCGATATATCGTGCCGATCCATATGGCAGATCTATTTATCTCAGTTCTATGCTTTTCTGTGTTTACAACAGCCATGTAGCATCTCCTACGTCATCAGCGCCGGCCGGTCTGTGCATTTTTTCCCGATGGAGCATGATGGAGGAGAACTACAGAGGCTCTGCAGTTTAGGTGCATGTCACACTTCTTTTGCTGACAACTCCACCGGACACTTGCAACATGTGCAGTGCTAATGTTTTGATAGATGGCAGTTGCGCTGAAAAATATAATGGAAGCCCAAAGGAGGAAGTTTACGTGAGCTGTAGCCGACTGCAAAGAAGTAAGAAACCTTCTATTAATGGATTCAAAGTGTGAAAAAACGGACAGGTTATTGGATTTAATTGTTCCGGATCCTTGAAATGAAGGGATTCCAGCCTCTGGTTTAGCACTTGGAACCCAGGTACAGTTCACCATCACGTCAGAAAAGCCTGAAGTTGCAAAAACATGATTCTATCCTCACATTTAAGGAATAGAGATTGTTAAATTAATACCAGGATCGGATCGGCTAGTATCGGTATCGGCAGATACCAAAGCCCAGGTATCAATATCGGTATCGGGGCTAAAAAGAAGGATCGGTGCATCCCTAGTATGAATGAGGTTAGCTAGCTAATACTGATGGTCCCTCATTATGTATCAGCCTCTGCCATCAGTGAGTGAATGGGTACAAATGGGTTAATGCGACAAGTAGTGTGTAAAAGTGCTTTGAGTGGTCAGAAAGACTAGAAAAGTGCTATATAAGCACATGTCCATTTACCTTTTTATCATTTAATTTCAACCAAGATGCTTCTGCTGTTAACACCTTGAAACAGTTCTGACATCATCAGGGGTGAAAGGAGGACAGAAATAATGAGGCAACTTCAGCTACCTTCAGCTGGGTAGCACATACCTGGGATGGAGAGTTTTAAGCATGTGGATGAACCCAGGCTTTTCCACTTCATGCATATACTGTATGTGCACCATATCTTTAGCAAAATGCAGTGTCTGCATCAGTAACAGCTTTCACATTCTCCCTTTCTTGTCATACGTGATGCAAATGATTCTGCTAATGTTGACTGCTTGTTATCAGGTGTTTGTTGGCTGTAGTCGTCTCATTTTGAGACACTTTTCTCCCACCTGGCTGCATGCCTCTGTTCAAGATGTTCAAGATAAATTTGTCATGCTGCAGCCTTTAGTTGGACCAACTTTTCAGGGGACTGATTTGTTCAAGGTCTGGTGTCGCAAAAGGGAGGCAGTTCCAAACAACTGACGAGACTGTTTAATCAAGGTCTATAGACGGAGAAAACACTTTCACTTTGAACCAGTTTTTGACGCCTTTCAAACTGCTGTCAGTCATTTTTTTGACTTCTTTTCAACAGAAAAATTTTATTTTTCATCTCCACAGGCTGCTGCTGGGCGCAAACAAGACAGACATTTTTTTTTATCATTAATCAAACTGTAAACGTGCATTTGATTTTGCAGAGTTGACAAGACGTGATCTCCTATTAACCAAAGGACAGGACCTGAATGCTTCACTATCTAGTTACTCACTGGTTGCTTGAGGTAAAACTGTCTTTCTGCAGGAGTTGATGTGCCTCAGATCTTCTCACAAGCAGCACCTGCAGCACACGGACAGCTTAGACATCAGATCAGAGATTGCGTTAGTTTTTGGCTCCGGTGCAGCGCTGTGAAACTTTTTCAAAGAGTGTGTGTAGTGTGTGTTAGTTAACATCTAAAGACTAAAGTAGGACTCTCCTTGTAAGGGATAAAGTTAGTAAGAAACCGCTATAGCTGGTAGTGGTAAAATAAATGCTCCTAATAATAGAAACTCTGAAAACCACACTTCCAGAGTACTTGAGTCCTTTTCTCTTTTATGGAAGCGACATAAAAAAGAATATAGACGCTTTATGACCCATTTATTGTATAAAAGAGGCCGTGCACACCTCACAAAGACAATAAAAATAGAAGACTGTCCTATTTTGACGGTTGTGGATCATCAGTGCACGCCGGATACTTTATTAAAGTCTTTATTCTGTAAGAAATTGGAAACAGATTGAGTGAGTTGATAGTAATATTTTAGGTGAAGTTTCTTTCAGACAACTTTATGGTTGAGCAGTGATGAAGTGGAAGAGCACAGATCGACTGAGCCTGGAGGCCAGAGCAAAGGTGCGCTGTGGGACGACCAAATTTGATGACTGTCTAATCTACTGAATATAAATTAGGAACGAGGTATCTTAAAGGTTTGAAAGCAGGTTAGAATATCAATCCTCAAATCTATTCAAATCTTCCACCTCCAAAACATAGCCCGCCTCTGTCCATTCCTCTCTTTCTCTGCCGCAGAAATCTTTATCCACGCATTCATCACATAGATTACTGCAATAGCATCCTGTACGGCACATCATCCAAAGTCCTCCATAAAATGCAATACATTCAGAATTCTGCTGCACGCCTCCTCACCTGCACCCGCTCCCGTGACCACATCACCCCCGTCTTCCAACATCTTCATTGGCTCCCTGTCCCCTACCTACCGCATACAGTTTAAAATCCTCCTCCTCCTCACCCACAAAGCCCTCCACCACCAGGCCCCTTCCTATACCTCACTGACCTCCTCCACCATCACACTCCTTCCTGTAACCTGCGTTCCTCACATGCCAACCTCCTGTAAGACTCAGTCTGACCCCACCTTAATTTATCATGAGCATTGCACATCGCAGTATTTAGCTAGTTACAGTGGCGAGGAAAACCTTCTTTTAACAGGCAGAAACCTCAGGCAGAACCAGACTCATGTTAGACAGCCATCATGCATTGACCGAGTTGGGTCTTGAAAGACGGATAGAGAGGAGTGAGAGAGAGAGGTGATAGTTATGAGACGAGTAGTAGAAGCTGTTGCTGCTAGAGTCCAGAACGTCTGCAGCAGGAGGAACCTACGAGACAATGGAGCTCAGGGACTCCAGAAAGGTCTATGGTTAGTAACTTTAATGGGACAGGTAGAGTTAAAGTAAGTGATGAAGGGGTTGGGGGGGAAGGGGGTGAACTTGGATCCCAGTGTGTCAGTGTACCAGTTCCCCCAGCAGTCTAGGCCTATAGCAGCATAACAAAAGCTGGTCAAAGCCTGATCCAGCTCTAACTATAAGCTTTATCAAAAAGGAAAGTTTGAAGCCTACTCTTAAAAGTGGAGAGGGTGTCTGCCTCCCGGACCCTGACTGGTAGATGATTCCAAAGGAGAGGGGCCTGGTAGCTGAAGGTTCTACCTCCCATACTACTTTTAGAGATTTTAGGTACAACTAGCAAGCCTGCATGTTGGGAGCGTAGAGTTCTAGAGGGGTAATAGGGCACTACGAGCTCTTTAAGATACGAGGGTGCCTGATTTTTAAGGGCTTTGTAAAAGTGATATGCATCTCCCCGTCCCCTACCTACTGCATACAGTTTAAAATCCTCCTCCTCCTCCTCACCCACAAAGCCCTCCACCACCACCAGGCCCCTTCCTATACCTCACTGACCTCCTCCACCATCACACTCCTTCCTGTAACCTGCACTCCTCACATGCAAACCTCCTGTCTCCACCTCACAGAACCAAGCACCGAACCTGGGGGGAACAGAGCCTTCTCTGTAGCCACCCCCCACCCTCTGGAACTCACTCCCCTCCCATATCCAAAACTGCTCTGACCCTTCAGCTTTCAAATCTCTTTTAAAAACTCACCTTTTTAAGTTAGCTTTTAATTTGTGATTGTATTGTTGTTTTGTTTTGTTTGATCTGTGTTCCTTGTTCGTTGCTTGTATTGATTTTAACAGTTTTACAGTATCTTTGAGTTCCTGAAAAGCGCTATATAAATAAAAAGTATTATTATTATCATTATTATTATTATTATTTAGTGCCTTCTTCTGCACAGTCATCTCATTCCTAAGACATCAGTCTTTTGTCGTGGTTAAATATCCTCTGAGTTTAATAAAGTGCAAACAAGCTAACCTAAAAAAAGTCCCTTTAATCCTGCTTCTACATTCTTACTCATTTGGAACTCAAACTTAACTCATTAGTTGAGTAAGTGGAGACATCTTTACTGTTGTCTCAATGCAGCATGTTTTGTTGCTCTAAATATATCACATCATAAGTGACTTTTGTACTTGATGCATCTCTTTTTCTAATTGCTGCAGTTTGTTCACAGCATGAGGAGCAGAGAAATACAGCGCTGACTGCCTCTTCAGATCACTCCGGGCTAAGACTGCGGCTCATTATGCGGAGGAAAGCAAATCATTTCTGATGATTCTCAAAACAAACCTGACACCGAGCTATATGGCATTATTTTTAGATCTCAAGTCTCCATCTCACATTTAACTGAATCTACCTCTGCACTAATTCACGTCTGCCTCCTGTGCCCTATTTGCTAACTGTAATGAATGGACTCTGCTGAGCACAAATCCTCTCCAGCTTTCTCTTTCTTTTCATTTATATCTAAGTGTGACTTTTAAGTTCCTGTATCTAATTTATTTTCATCATCTCACACTGCTGGGTCCGTGTCTTGCAGCAAAATAATTTGCCCATTTGTAACCATCAGGCCTTTATTTCATTTTAACCAATCCAGTTTGTTATCTTTCAGGTTTTAAGCTTTAAATAAAATCCACATTTACAGTAACTGTCACACGCTACGTCTATTCTCCCTATTATGAGCTCAGTCAAGCAATTTGAGAGTGCAAAATTGTCTTTAAAAGGATGAAATAAACATGAGCTGAGCCATTATCGGGGAAATGTGAGCTCCACAAGTGACACTGGAGTACTTGCTCCTTGATTTGTTGCAAAATGGCTTTACATTAACACGATGCTTCTGCTGTTGTTTACAGTAAAGAGGGGCGTAATGAAGAGCTGGGGTGCATAATATCTCCAATCAAGCGTGATAGATTCTCCTAAAAGGCCCGAAAATGATCTTTAATGTGTCGTTGCTTCTAATGTTTGTCCTGTTGAACTAAAATCCTGACAAACACAAAGATAATTCTAACTTTTAATGTGTCTGTTTCCACAAATAAAGGTTAAGGAAAGGTTAAACAAAAGTAATTTAACAAACTCATTACGGTTCCACCCGAGGGACGCTCCGTTTTACAATGTCCTGTGAAACTGTCACACGGTGATGGACTAATTTTCCCCCCGCTGATTCTTTTTCCCCTCGCCTGTTACTATTTTTGAAGTCTGTCCCCATCTGGCCGCTCTTCACAACAATATTGCCCAATGAACTTTCATTTCCTCTGTTGTTAAATAGAAATGAATCTGCTCTCCATCACAGGTGGGAGGCACACTTAATTGACTCGTGTTAACATCTTTCCATGCCGTGTACACCTGGTCTCTTTCTATATGCACATTTTATCATTTCAATTCATTCCAATCCAGTGGTTTGACAGTTAACCCTCTGATGGACAATCACATCAAATCAGAGTACCTTTGGGACTTCACATTTGCATGACAGCCTGAGTCTGCTTGGTGGCTCAGATATATGAATGTGTGTTGGCTGGATGTCCGTGGAATATGAATAGGAACATACAAAGAGTTGCAGATGTATCATGATGTGATTCATATTTTGTGTGGGGTTAAAGTGAAGTAAAAGAAGGACCCCCGTATGACAAAAAAAGAAGATATTACTCTGAGTCTAATTTGTCTTCAATGCTGTGAAGAGCGTGTGCTGTATAAATGAGAAGAACAGAAAAAAAACCTGCAACATTCATTTTTGATTGGCTATCTGTATATCACGCGCCTCCAAATCGAACGTCAATTTCATCTCATCTACTGCCTGACAGAACTTAAATTGGATCCCAAAAAGAATAACATGATGGAAATGAAATCAACATTTCCATTTTCTACTTTCTCTGCCACCCCTCACGGTTGTTGATTCATTGACTAAAGCAGTATTTTATTTAAGATTGTGGAGGAACATAGTTGGAAAAGCTTTCCAGCTGAGATTCAAACGGCTCTCACAGAAACGTCACATGCTCTGCAGTTATTCACGCCTGTTATCACAAACGTCTGACAGAGCCTGAAAAGGCTCATCACTTCCTCGATGTTGGCTGCATGCACGATGTTTACTTTCTTTTCTTGGACTCTCTTTGCTGCAGGAATATTTTTTACAACTCTGTAACTTCCTCTGCAGCAGGCAGCACGTTATGCAGATTCCAGGTATTTTTAATGAATTGTAGTGCACAGGCATGACAATTATTGCACAATGCAAGAGAAGCTGATTTATATTGAGGTATCCCCTTATTTCCTACACAATTAACCTTGAGCTAATGCTAATTTAAGCCTTCAGTGCACACAAGATACTTCCTGGAAATGATGTGTAAACAGAGGAGGGCCAGGAGCATAAAACTGTACCTACTCAAAGTGAAGAAATATGCATGAGCGCTTTCTTTTACTGCCCCTCAGTATACGCTGCGCCGTGTTATATATGTGTCAGGCATGGGGAATTAATGAGCATATGCATGAGCCTATACTGCCCACCCCCACAATGAACTATAACTGGATGTAGACACACCTCTTGTACATCATTATGAGGGTAACTCAGATCTCTCCTGGCCTTAATAAGGGACTGGTTCCTGAACACTGGTGTACTCTGAGAGCCATGAGACTCTGACTGCTGAAAGTTGTCTCTGTGATCTAACATGTTTAACTCTTACATCAGATCCAATTTCCATGTATGATATATGTATGATATGCATGGTAACACACTGACTACTTCTCAATCTTCAGGATTTTCTGCTTTTCTTTGCCATAAATGAGAGTTTGTGGCGAGAACTTTGGTTGCCTAGCACCGCTCGAGTAGCTGCTTGTTGCAGCAGCTCTCTCTTCGTTGTTCTTTTTTCATATCTGTTTAGTTCTCTTTGTATTTGGAGCCTGTCATGACTTTTAATGACTCATTTGTTGGCCATAGACACCAAACTGGCAACGTTTGCAGTGTTTTGTTTTTTTGTTGCTATTTTCGTTCCTGTTTGTGTCCGGAGATCCAGCTTGTAACCTTGGTAACAATGTTTACACACAAGATCATCTGTTAGCAGCCCGTAGCGTGTCGATGCTAAGCGATGCTAGGCTTGATGTTCCCTGTGAGCAGAGGAGAAGGAGGCAAGGACGACATGCTGGTACTGAGGTGCAAGCTAAGAAAAGACGACATCGACCTGTCCTTCCACCCACGGTTATGGCGAATGTAAGAATGCACCAGAGTAGCATTATGCTAACAGAGCTAACGCCGGACACGAACGCCACAATGGAAGGATTTCACCTGCTGTGGGCGGACAGGATACAGGAGAGCAAGACTGAACTAACTGGTGAAGAAGGCCAGCTCAGTCCTGGACCCTGTGGAGGTGGTGGCTGACAGGAGAATTATGGCCAAGCTGTCGTCTTTGATGAACATTTTTTTTCTATATATATTCTTGTTGAAATTCTTGTACTGTACACCTTTTTTTTTGCTGCTGTAATTTCCCCATTGTGGGACGAATAAAGGAGTATCTTATCTTATCTTTTGGATCTTATCTTTCAAATGGTGATGTGCCTGTTTTTCACTTCTAAAACACATTAAACAGGTTTAAATATGCATCTATTGATTCATAATCATGAGTGACAGTCCAAATGTGACTGTAGAGTAATAGTTATTTACTTTTGATTAGTAAATCTTATGACTATACTACCTTTGATACTCAATTTGCTGGTTTAAATACTTCTTTTAAAGGTGACATATCACGCTTTTTTCATCAATATATCTTGGTCTAAGAGGTCCCCAAAACATGTCTTTAAAGTTTATGCTCAAAAAAACACTTTGAAATCAGATTTTGGCATGCCTGAAAAGCCCTCTTCTTCAGTCCTCCTCAGAACACTCTGTTTTCTCTCTGACCACGCCCCATGAGGAAGTGGATGTGCCTCGGCTGTCCAGCACGTTGATCTAATGTTTACATGTTGGCTGAATATACACGGCTGCTAAGAGATCACGTTACTTCAACCCTCTGAATCTGATCCAGAATCTGATCCTGACGGAGAGGCGCCTGTAGCAGGACCTTTCTGAAGGATTGGTCACAGATTTAGTGTTTCTTGTTGTTTTATTTATCAGTATGTCGACGTGTGTCTTGGTACACAGCTACGAACATGTAGCTATGTGGCTATGCTAACTAGCGCTAGCATTTATCCATGATAAATAAAAATCATCCACTAGATCTTCAAATCTGCAGACGTGGGGAGTAAAACCGACCTCTACCAGAAAGGCAGCAGGACCTTTCTGAACCATTGGTCACAGATTTAGTGTTTCTTGTTGTTTTATTTATCAGTATGTCGACGTGTGTCTTGGTACACAGCTACAGCTACAGCTACAGCTATGAACATGTAGCTATGTGGCTATGCTAATTAGCGCTAGCACTTATCCATGACAAATAAAAATCATCCACTAGATCTTCAAATCTGCAGACGTGGGGAGTAAAACCGACCTCTGCCAGAAAGGCAGCGGGACCTTTTCTGAAGGATTGGTCACAGATTCTGTGTTTCTTGTTGTTTTATTTGTCAGTATGTCGACGTGTGTCTTGGTACACAGCTACAGCTATGACATGTAGCTATGTAGCTATGCTAACTAGCGCTAGCACTTATCCATGATAAATAAAAATCATCCACTAGATCTTCAAATCTGCAGACGTGGGGAGTAAAACCGACCTTTGTGTTTATTAAGACAGCCTACAACTAGCATGCCTCCCTCCTAAGCTCCTTGTTAGCACACATTTGTGCAGGTAATGAAAAACGGAGGAGGGATTCAGTATTATTTTATACAGTCTATGGGCTGAACAAGCTCCGAGCTCTGACTCTGTGACAGACCGGATATTGTTGTTACGTAACAAAAACACGGAAGTCTGAAACGGCTCGTTTCACACACATTTACAGAAAGGTGGAGAAATCAGAACAGGGGCAGAATGGATTTTTTTCATTCTCGGGGGGTTTGTAGACAGGGACACATATTTCAGTTAGAGAACCATTAAAAAGTCCATTTTGCATGATATGTCACCTTTAAAACATAATCAACAGTATGGATGTTCAGTTGTGTTGAATCGACTAAAATATTAAAATGTGTCACCTTGGATAGTTAGCAACAGAGTCAGCCGTCTGTTAGACTAATCAGATTCAGAATACTCTATTAGTCCCAGAAGGTCAATTCAGTTTTACAGTCAACCCGTCCATAGTACAAAATATGTACATATATGATACAGTAAAGGAAATGAATAATGCATCAACAACAACCACAAGCAGTGACCGTACAGCAGAGCGGGATGTGGAATTATTATTTTTTTTTTCTGCATTCTGTGCATTTAGCAGCTTTATGGTAGAAGGGATAAAATAATTTGCAATGCAGTTTGTTTTCCACACCGGCACATAATACCGCTGAACTGAGGGCATGATTGCAAATTCACTGCCAAGTATGTGATCAAGTTGGGTTAAAGTTCTGTTTGCTTTCTGGACCACCTGCATTGTCCAAAGGGAGCAGAGGTCCAGAAAGACAACCAAACCAGCATATACAAGAATAAGTAAAGAGCCTCTCAATGAAACTTTGATAAAAGGTACTGAAGTATCTCATGTTTAACTCATTTATGGCCCTCAAGAATGTGTTATTGTAGAATTGCTCCAGAAGTCTCTAGGAAGGTTCTAAAAGAAGATCACCTTCACCTAGACAATACAATGTGATTGACAGTGACAGCTGACATCTCTGACATGTTCAAAACAAGGTTTTCAGAAATGGAGTCAAATAGCAGCTAAACTTGTGTTGAAGAGTCCATATAGGTGTATGTTTTGAGGACACCCTCATTCTATTTTGAGTGCACCTTCAAGGTATTTAAGTCAGAACGTGGGAATAGAGGCGAGGCGACTTCATCTGGCCCGGTCGTCCTCCTTGCAGTCGTGATGCTTGTTTGATACTTGTGCTGTTTGATTGTAATAAATCTAATTACTACCCAAGCTGGCCACTGTCACAAGGTTCATTCTGCATTTATATACTGTTGTTAAGATACAACAGTATATAAAATATTTAATAATCATGCCTTTATTATGGGAGGTATGAAATGCTGGTGATATGTTGTGTCTAAGTTTTTTCTATCAGTCCGGTTGTTTGTAATTTGAGACTTAATAAATAAGAAATATAAAAAACAAGAATTAAGCACCAAGTTCACTTTGTGTCCTCAGACAGCTTTAGATGTTTTAATTATCTGTTTTCTAACAATATTAAAAATGCATTCATGAACAGAACAACTGCACTGTGCAACATGTTCTCTCACCTCCACACCAACCACAGATTATTCTGCCTTAATCCCACAAACACCCACAGACACAATTGTGTAATTAATCCTCCTCTGAAAATAGTGCTCAACAAATCCATGATTTACTGCTGTAACCTGAGCTGCCCGGCTGAACCTGCATGTTAAAATGTGTTAGGCAGAATAACACGTTGTTGTTTTGGGCCCTGCCATGTCGTCTGTTGAAAATGAGAAAAACAAAGAATCACACCTGCCTTAACCTTTAGAGTTAACAAGTAAGGAACTTTTCATGTTGCACCTTTCAAGACCTTCACGTCATGAGGTGCTTCAGAAAGGAACTATCATAAACACTGACTTTCAGAGACAGAAATACAAATGTAAAATAATAAGCAGAGATATTATTCTCATCTGGGGTCTTTCACTTCTTTTTTTAATCCACCACACCGGCCTCAAACCGAAGTCTTTTAAAGTTAGAAGAAACAACTTCAAAAGAAGTCTCATTAAGTTTTAAGCTTGGATCAGAGAACCACGAACAAACCCTGAAGAGGGGACCTGAGAGACCTGCTGATAAAACAGAGTGCACTATCTCTAATTATCTCTCTATCATTTCATGTGAGGTGCAGGGATTGAGTTAGACGAAAGTCTCGGTCCTGGCTGAGTTAGACTGTATCACCTTCTTCTTGTTTCACTGAGGAAGCCCTTCATGTTGACAGGCAGCTGCACTTCATACAGTAAGCAGCTTCTTTTTAAAGGAGGTTTGAGCTGCTTTCACTCACTCTGCTCTCACGTCGAGATGCCGGGCTCACATCATTTTGGGAGGCTGAACTGAAAGAAGGAAATATTGACTTCATGCTGAGCTAATATACACTGCTCGAGTCAAGTTGTGTAAATCACAGGGGTAATCATTAAGATGCTTTAAGTAGCTCACTGTTTGCTCTGTGATTATGCTCCAAAAACAAACCATGGGTTTGACAGAGGGGAAAGAGGGGGGGATTAAAACGGTCCAGTGGTGTTTTTAGATCATGAGGAGGAAAGAGAGAGACAGAGAGAGAGAGAGAGAGAGAGAGAGAGAGAGAGAGAGAGAGAGAGAGAGAGAGAGAGAGAGAGAGAGAGAGAAAGCTGCTTGAGCCTTTGATCATGTGTGATACTGAGTGTGGTGATTTACTGCTCCCACAAACCCTTTGAAGCCCCCCTCCTCTCGCTGAATGGGCCGGTCAGTCCTCTGAGCTACACTTATTTATTAATTCATCCCGCCGAACCCACAAGATGATACTGGTGATTCATTACATTAAGATAAACACATTAAAAAGTCATTCAGGGATGCAGCAGCATTAAAGACAGATGTTTCACACAGAGAGAGACACACACACAGAGAGAGACACACACACTGTTAGTGTTGTAACTATAGCTCAAAATATTGATCCCTACATCAGAACAAAGCTTAATCCTCCACCAAACCGGAAATGAGGTTGGGACGTTGTAGCACACATACATATATATATATTATATATTATATTTAATATATAATATATTACACACTATAGGCCTAGAGGGGAACTGGCGCACTAACACACTGGAATCCTAGCTCACCCCCTTCATCACTTACTTTAACTCTGCCTGTCCCATTAAAGTTACTAACCATAGACCTTTCTGGAGTCCCTGAGCTCCATTGTCTCTTTGATCCCTCTGAGCTGCCGTAGGCGTCCTCCTGCTGCAGATGTTCTGGACTCCAGCTGATACGGACGTACTGGACTTCAGCGGCAACAGCTTCTACTACTCGTCTCATCACTATCACCTCTCTCTCTATACTCCCCTCTATCCCTCTTTCAAGACCCAACTCAGTCGAGGCATGATGGCTGTCTAACATGAGTCTGGTCCTGCTCGAGGTTTCTGCCTGTTAAAAGGAAGTTTTTCCTCGCCACTGTAACCAGCTAAATACTGAGATGTGCAATGCTCATGATGGATGAAGGTGGGGTCAGACTGAGTCTTACCCTGTCTTGAAGTTGGGTCTCTGTTCATAATTTGACATAGGGTGGTGTAGACCTCCTATGTTTGTAAAAGCGTCCTGAGATAACATTTGTTGGGATTTGGCGCTATACAAATAAAGATTGATTGATTGATTAATTGATATATATACATATATATACACACACACACACAAACACACAAGAAGAGGGCTTTTCAGGCAGACCAAAATCTGATTTCAAAGTGTTTTTTTGAGCATAAACTTTAAAGACATGTTTTGGGGACCTCTTAGACCAATATATATTGATGAAAAAAGCGTGATATGTCCCCTTTAAATATTATTTTGACAAGCTAAATCAATAACTCCCAAACCTGGAGGCGTGATCACTGTTGGAGGCAGCTAAGAACTGCTGGGTGAACATAAGGCTGATGATGAATCTACACCAAACGTCACAACTACTAAAACAAAGACAGTACATTATGTCGTGTCTCACCCTCAAAATGACCTCCATCAACAGTGGGCTTCCCACTCATTATAAAATTGGGAGTGGCATGTTGCACAGTCACATTTAATTGCTTGGTTTGATGGTTTAATGCTTCTCTATGAAGAAGCAATTGAGTAGTTTTGGGAAGAAAATGCTCAAAGTAAATCTAAAGACAGTCAATTGTTATTGTGGGACATGTTTGAGTGTTTTTTAGTACATGGATGTTTATGGGTCGATGTCTATGTCAGAGGGATGGATGTAGGGCTTGAACATATTTTTAGGGGGAGGGCAGAAAAAGTTTGGCGACAGATTGCATTCACCCTGCGCCAAAGGATGTCATTAGTAAGACACTACTATGACAAAAGTCTGCTAGGAAGAAAGTTTTGTTTCAAAGATTTAAAGTGCATTCTCCGCTGACTCTGATAACAGCAGACAAAATGCAATCTTGTCCACGTCAATGCAGGCTGTCAAACAGTGCAAATTAACATTTACTGAAGATCCAGACTGTCATCCTTTTTCCAGCTGAATGTTCTAAAAAGGGTGACAGTATCATGCTGATCTCAAAATGTCACATTATTCTACAGTGAAACCAGAGCTACTTGATGATAAATGTGCTAATATTGGTGGGCTGAAATGCTTGATGTTCCTTTAAAATGTTGGATTGTGCAGCTTTCAGCCTCTCAGTGAATGATTTGGGAGATGAGTCATTGTTGAAAGTCTGTTTCGGTGGAAACTGTCTGTCTTGTTCCCTCGGTGACACGTTACACAACATCTATCAGCTGAGGCGTGTTTCTCACATCACTAAAGATCAGAGATGTCTGTGGATGCATCTGGAGCTTGACCCATTGAGCGATTGCAGACAGGCATCTACAGAATTATGTTTTCTTATAAAACCATTTAAAAATATTCACCTGGAGTTTCTCTGACTCTAACTCTACTTTCTTTATGAGGCATCCTCTCCACAAGGACATGAATATCAACTTCACAGTTCTTGGACTTAATAATTATTACTCTCTACCATATGGTGTGTGCCCACTGACAAGTGTCCAGTTCGCCTAGAGACACGCCGCCCACCTCAGCTGCTCACTTGTTGTCTTAGAGGTCTCATTATAATGCTATTTTGACTGTTTAAAACATGTCCTAATTATCTTTCAGGCAATGTTTTAATTCAGTTACAGAAAACATCACAAATTCAGCCTCTGTGGAGGATCTACAGCCTCTCAGTTCCTACATCTGAGTGGGTGGGGATCCCAAAACAATGAGGCACTGCATTGATTGGCTGCCTGAATGATGCAAACAAATGCAGAGGTGGAAAAACACCAAAACACAGTGAGCGCCTAAAAGGAGGAGGCAATTGTTGAAGTGTTGCTGCAGCAGTTTCAACAGCTTCTCTCTGAGAGGTGCAGTACATTCAAATTTGAGTGTTACTCCTACTGTCTTGCCTTTCATGTGGTCGGCCCTCGTTGTTGAGGCAGTCAGAGGTGAAGTGGTTGGCACAAAAAAACTAACTAGCAACAACTGTAGCTGGCATATTGTTGTTAGAAATAAAAAGCAACCAGTGTTTTGTTTGGTCCTCTGGTCCATCTACACTGAACAAAAAAATAAATGCAACACTTTTGTATTTGCTCCCATTTCTCATGAGCTGAACTCAAAGATCTAAGACTTTTTCTATGTACACAAAATACCTATTTCTCTCAAATATTGTTCACAAATGTGTCTAAATCTGTGTCAGTGAGCAGATAGAGATAATCCATCCACCTCACAGGTGTGGCATATCAAGATGCTGATTAGACAGCCTGATTATTACACAGGTGTGCCTAAGGCTGGCCTCAATAAAAGGCCACTCTAAAAATGTGCAGTTTGATCACACAGCACGATGCCACAGATGTCCCAAGTTTGGAGGGAGCGTGCAATCGGCATGCTGACTGCAGGAATGTCCACCAGAGCTGATGCCCGTGAATTGATCATTTCTCTACCACACCAACACCAGCCCAGGACCTCCACATCCAGCATCTTCACCTCCAAGATCATCTGAGACCAGCCACCCAGACAGCTGCTGCAACAACCTGTTTGCATAATCAAAGAATTTGATGGGAGCAAAAACAAAAGTGTTGTGTTTATATTTTTGGTCAGTGTATGTTGGTTTTTGTAGCCTTCAACTGAGCATCTGTCTCTCACCTTTGACATCTTGTTTCAGCAACACTGAAGCAGAACCACATTAGCTAAGGAGGAAGCAGAATCACTTGGAGTGGTTTTGCATGCATGCCTCTGGAAATCACTCCTCTTGTTTGTGTATCGATGATTTCATTTTGTCATAATGAGAGAGATAAGCTGTTAAAAAGTGAGGCCTACATCCCAGAAAGTTTTACACATGTGAGTGGACGGTTGCAGTACAATGAATGGGAACAAATGATCAGCAGGACTGTGCTGCGTTCAGTGAGTCCACACTGTTAAACAGAGAGATGCATCAGGGCCTAGTTAATCTAATTTAATCTCTATTTAAGCACTATGAGAGTCAGTGAGGGATCTACAGGGAGAATACTTTTATACCACTGTTGTCCTTTAACTTGATTGGATTTGATTTATTAAACGTGTTGAGTTAATGATGGTAAAACCTGAAGAGCATTAAGCAAAATCCATTGCTCATGTTGGAAAGCTTTTAAGCTACCTTGAACGTCCATCCAGGTAAGAAATACGGCTCTTTATTCTGCATCACTATTCACTTCACACAAAAGCTTGCATCAACACGTTGAATCCGTAATGCTTCCCTCAAGTCTCTGAGCATTGTTTATTTAATGCTCTCTCCTTTGTGAATGCTCACAGTGATTCTGCATTTTACTTCCAGCTAGCACAAAGCGCAGCAGGCAAACATATGAAGCTGCTAATAAAGAAACCTGAGAACAGCGAGTGTGTGTTACAGTAGGGGAACGCTCCAACAAATCTTATTTGTGCTTTTCATGCCTTAAGCCTCTTGTCTCTAATCTAGCTCTCTTCCTGTGTAGGTGTGCGAGTGTGTGAAAAATGCTTTCTTTCCATGGCACAGATCCTGCATTGTTCTTGCCAACAGGAAGGAGAACATGTTGGCAAGATTTGGCATCATTTTCTAAAAAAACCCCAGCACCTGCAAAGCAGATTCACAGGAGGAGAACAAAAAGCAGTGTTGTTCTGTGCATCCAGAGGCTTTGTTTGTGCACGCCATGACATCATCATTTCCTGCTTTTGAACAATAAGTCAGACACAATGAAGACACGAGGAGATGTCATGACCTGCGGATGATCACAGTGTATGAGGAGCTTTGAGGGACAAAAGAATGAAACACAACTCCATGACATGACGATGTTCCCCAGGTAATGTGTTTACATGAACCAAGCAGAATGACTCCTCTTAGCTTTGTTTTGATTAATGAGTAGAAGCCAATGAGCCTCATTCAACAACATCTGCTTCAGATTTTTCTTAAATTTGTTCTCCATAATTTGAGGCAGATTCATGAATCTGTTCTGGAACCGCAGGATTGCTCTAAGCTTGTGCTTGATGTTCCCAACTGGCACAGGTACACACCCCTTTAATAACCGTACATGGACATGACACAGCAGTGCCATGTGCACAAAGAAATCACGCAGGATTGAAAAGAGAAGCAGAGAGACATCAGAAATGTGCCAATTAAATCATAAACCGACTGCACGCTGGACTCCGAGTGAAAAGTTCTTCAGTAGTTCTGAATCTGAGGTAGTGCTGCTGGAAGAGAAACACAACAGATTATCATATTTTGTAGCCTCAGTAGTGATTATAAACAAATTCATTGGACTACATAACAGCTGTTAGCAGAAACGCCACGCTGCACACCAGATGAAGAGAAATAAAAACTTTAAAGCTCAAATCTGAGGGAAAAAAATTGTCCGAGACAGAAAAGAGATGATGATCATGTCTCAGAATTTTTTCCCCAATTTGAAACCGTCAGACTCTGTGATCCTGCGTTTAGCTGTGTTAAATAAATTGGGCTCAGTTCTGACTGCCTCTGAGGATTTTCTTACCTCAACACAAACCGGCTGGTCTTATTTCAGTTTCTGTTGAAACGACCAGGAAATCAGCCGCTTAACTCAAACAAATAAAATCAAAAGTTATTTTACCACAAAGGCTGAGATCCAAGGCTCCTGGCTCCACAATGCACCAGGGATTTTAACTATTATGGCAATCTACCCTTAATGGCAACTATTTTTTTAAATGTTCTGGTCCTTATCATCCTTCATTTATCTTTATTTCTTCTTCCCAGCTTTACAACAATCAGAGCGTACACAACTCGGCAAAGGCAAATTAAAATCCAGACAGTGAAGTGCTCACTTAAGGATCTCTCCATGTACGACTGTAGAGCCATTTTCAGTGTCTTTCACAGTAATAAGCCTCTGTGTTCAGGCCCGGAACAAATGAGCTCCACCGTGCTATATTAGATAACGTTAAATGAAATCCATAGATCAAGTTAAGTTGCTGCTTCTGCCCGGGCTCCTGAGGAGAGAAATCTAATATTGTTTGTGGTGTGAATGCTCCTTTGTGGGTAAATCTTTAGAGCATTATTGAATGTTTGTTTGCTGACTTCATACTGTATCATTTTTCCTCAGCAATAAAACAATCCATGTGTGTAAAGCAATACAAAGATGTAGATCACCTGCAGAACTAGAAGCAACAGATGAATGGAGTGGGCTGATGAACTGGGGTGATTGCAGGAGGGCTGTGATACCTCAACAAGGCCTGGGCGATAATTAAATAATGATAATTATCACGATACAATTTTCCTCAATATAAATATAACAAATGTTTGATAACAATTTGACATAAATAAAACTGTAATTACACCCCCCACCACTGGAAAGGAGGGCACTAATGATGAGCCTTAGATGCTAGTTGCCACCAGGGGAGCAGCTCACTCGGCTGGAGGTGAAGCCTTCAGCGGAGTGTCTGCCCCCTGGTGGCTGGCTGCAGTATAGGTAAAAAAATCCATCAAACTTTAAAAATTAAATACATGTCGTACGAAGGGTTTTACTTCCGGGTCTCTTTTGATTCACAGCCGCCGTAGAGGGAAACTCCAAAGGACACACAGCGTCTTGTGACGTTACGCTGTAGGGCGGACCTTATTACAGTGGCTTCACAGGCTCTGGCTGCACAATGGCGGCGCCCAGGAGTGGGATTTTTTGGCTTCAGAACCGTACAACGGGAAGAGGCGGAGCAACGCTGTCCATTTTGTATTTACAGTCTACGGTTGCCACCCAACATTAGACAGAAGAAGGCGGCAGCATTGAACAGCCAATCATGTTGCAGGGAGAGAGGTAGGCGGGGCTTAAAGACGTTTGGAGCGGGATGTAAATACAGCTGAAACCAGTGACAGCGACACAGAGAAAACTCAAAACCTAGCAGCTCAAAGCAGAGTCTGCGGTAACTATTAATTAAGACACTTCATTACATGTACTTACAGGATGTGGGTAAAGGAAGAGCACAGAGACAACTTCTGCTGTGCATTTCTAACACATTTAATGTCCACTGCGACCATAGGACAACTGAACACTGAACAACCGTGATGCATTCACTGCACTGGGAAATAACATCACTCTGCCTGTAACCCTTAGTAATCTTAAAGGGGAGAGCACAACTCAAACAATACTCTATAATCTGATACACAGTATACAATCTCTGCTGTAAATTCAAATCAAATTTTGCAAATAAACTCAATCTGAGAAAAATAAGAATCTACAAACTAAAACCACACTAATCTCCTTTTACAGATCTGCTTCATGTTAGAACCATCAGAAATGATGGATTCAGGGGCGCTGGTGGCCTAGCGGTCTAAGCACCCCATGTATCAAGGCTATAGTCCTCGTTGCAGAGGTCGCCGGTTCGACTCCATTCTGGTTGTCCATTTACTGCATGTCTTCCCTGACTCTGTACTCCCCATTCCTGTCTCTCCTCAGCTGTCCTGTCAATAAAGGTGAAAAACCCCAAAATATATATATATATATAAAAGAAATGATGGATTCAAGAAGCTTATCAGAAAACTAAATCTGGATACAAGATAACAAACTGTCTGGTTTCTTCAACTTTCACTCAGGAGCAAAAATCTGACTTGAAATTTAAATGAAATAAGGATTTGATAATTATCGATATCGACTGATATGAAATATTTTATTGTGAAACATAATTTTCAATACCGCCCAGCACTAACCTCAACACACATTACCTGCTGTACTGACTGTAACATAAATACAGTCACTTTCATGTAATTATAACCCCAGCTCTGAAAAGCTTGCAGAGCATAACTTATGCTGAAGTTTTAAGCGTAAACAAGTTGTTTGTGTTGGAGTAAAGAAAAATGTAATTACACTTATATAATATAAAACAAATATCACCTCTTTTAAATGCATTAGCACTTATGGCTGGAAAGTTGTTCCACTTATTTTTCGTGTCTATTCCCACAGCAGCCAACTTGTCCATTAACAAGCATGAATACTTCTGTAATGCCCTTGAGCAACACAGCACAGGCCTGCCTACTCATTTAATGTAGGTTTACATAAGCTAAATGGATGATACTGAATGTAAATGTGAGGGAGGCAGGAGGAACTGCTCCGTGAGAGGGCATAATAATAGAAGGTCCCTGGTGTGTTGGAGGGAGACATACCGCAAAGGTGTGAAGATTTCTCACACACTAACACACACACTGAAGCACAAAAAGAGAGGGAGAGAGAGAGAGCTTAGATTTAATGATAATGGAGATACATTTCGTGCTGCACTGAGAAATAGAAATGTCTGAGCTGAAGGTGTTCAATGAGGGTTTAAAGACAGGTGCTCTGGTTTATGACTTCATAAAGAGGGAGAGATTATGCTGTCTGGCCAAAAAACGGTGTACTTAGAAACATTTTTATCACCACAGAAAATTAAAATACTGAACTCTTATTTTTCTGACGGCTTCATCTCTGCCTGACTTTGTGTTGACGATGCGTTCTATGACGCTGTCTGCCTTGTAACCTCGAGGTACTGTAATAACAAGGTGTGCATGCAGCCATGTGAGGAATGCTTCATACTGCAGCTACTTGTCCGCACTTGTGTGTCATTAAAGCAAGTATTTGCATAATGAATCTTTTTGTTGATGTTCTCAAAGCTTCTGTGAGGAGTTTGTACCTGGTGTTGAGGCAGTCTGAAAATCATACTGATGCATCTTTATGACCTACAAAATCAAAACAAAACAACCAGCAAGAAGATTTACTTTGTCACTGCTGCTTCCATGTCAGCTGCTTTGTTTACATGGATCACTCATAATCAGAATAATTGCCTGATCAAAATAAACTGCTGCATGTAAACAAGGCTGGTAGTAGAGGCGGGTTTGATCTGGCCCATTGGGAAGACAATTCATTGATATCAAGAACAGTGCTTTACACTCTTTGTTATTCAGATCTGATTGTTTCTTCCTAGTCAGAGTGAAACTATTCTTTCAGTGCATGCCTGCCACATGTGAAGTGATGTGTTCACGCTTATTTTATAACCACAATGAATAGATAGGCGGTGTGAGCAGAGCTGTGTAGTTCACACAACTCTTCTTGCTGCAGACTTTAAAAGACGACAGGATTGTTGAACGTGCGTCAAAAGGCTGGAAACTCTTGTCAATCTTTATTTGTATAGCACCAAATCACAACAAACGTTATCTCAAGATGCTTTTATAGACAGAGCAGGTCTAGACCACTCTATGTCAAATTATGAACAGGGACCCAACAACAATGGCAGGGTAAGACTTACCCTACCTTAATCCACCATGAGCATTGCACCCCACAGTATTTAGCTAGTTACAGCGGCAAGGACAAACGTCCTTCTAACAGGCAGAAACCTCGAGCAGAACCAGACTCATGTAAGACAGCCATCTGCCTCGACCGAGTTGGGTCTGGAAAGAGGGATAGAGGATGATAAGAGACAGAGGGAGCTGTGATAGGATATATCTTGTTCACGTAGTCGTTCAAAAACAAGTTTATGACAAGTTGAACGACCCTGGTGTTTGTTGAAAAACCATCAGCTGAGACTCTTACCACTGCCAAATCATGTCATATCATTAAATCACTTTATTTCACACCACTGTGCAATCTAACCACACTGTGAGGGACACACTGAGCGCTCAAGGTTTTTTGGGACATATTTAATTCTGTACTCTGTGGGATTACAGGAGAAATTCAACACAACATACCAATATCTCAAGTAATCCCCACAGTGCATGTACAGACATGTGCTGAGCTGCACAATGGCATGATCGATAGGTTACACTAGACTATAGAGCACCGCTTTTCCACCAAACCATCGACCATCACAAAACGCTCTTTCTTCTTCTACTAGTTCTGGTAGACTATGATGTCAGGACACAACTGTGCATGTCAGAATGTTTACATTCTGATTAAACGTTCGATGCTTTTACATGCACATCTTAAGCTGATCAATCACACGTCTCTGTGAAATAGTGGCCGACTGGTATCAGTTTTTCAGCAGTGGATGCTGATGTGGATAGTCAGAGAGCAGGTCAGTTGATGGGTGATATTTAAAGTAGAAATCTTGTTGCTTTTTGTGTTTGTTTTGCATTTGATATTGCAATACAACAACTAAATCATGATAACAAATGAGAATATTTAACTCTGTAAAACACGCCACAAAGGCCTTCTGGATTTCTGTCCATCCACCTTAAAATAGAAAAAATACAAGGTCAATATTTGTGTTGAAAAATCTCAAAAACAAATTAATGTATAAGTCAATCCCTCCATGCACATTACAACCTATAGTATACCTGTTTCTTTTAGCAGGTAACATGAGTTATGCCAAAGATTCCAGAAGATGACTGATATATATGTCAGAGGCAGTTTTAAACTGATTAGTACTGTACATCATAACAGAACTTACATTAAACACCAGCCAGTCACTGTGTTAGATGTGATGTGCTGTCATTTAGGATGGAAAAACATGTCATCATTTAGAATGAGACGATGGTGACATCAGACTCGTTAGCGCAGGCATCGGCTGATGCCAATTATTTCAAACTGCCATCAATCAGCCCGATACACTGGCCGACCGACTAATTGGTCTATCTCTAATGTGAACACTGAAGCTGGAATCTTTAATCAAATGATTTCAGGCGGGTTGAAGAAATTTTGCAAACAAGCAACTGCACATAAAACCAAAGTGCCTTTAATTACTTTTTTCCACAGAAGAGATGAAAAGTGAGAGATGGGTTTGACAATACAAATAGAAGGAGGAAGGTTTCATTAGTGGACACTTCTCATGCTCTTACAGGAAGATCAGCAGAGAATTAAGAGGTGCTGTGTGTCCACAGGGTTTGCCCACACTTAACCATAAACACTCAGGATACAGCATCTCACACACTCTTCACAGGAGCAACCTGTCCATACTTTGAGTCTTTAATATTTTTGTCAGCCACATGTGTTAAAGGCATCTTCAACTAGATATCACAGCTCATATCTAAACATCTCAAAACACACTTTTCTTATTCACACATTCTTCATCTCATTTTTAAGACAACAACTTTTCTTTGAGTCTTATTTCTAGTTTCTCTGTTTACTCTTGTTGTGTCCTGAAGTTGCCTGTAGCATCTGTGGCAATACCATTTCACATGAGGGATGCATTTATTGAGCTATATGTAATATTTATTTTAAAAACAAGGATTTTTCTATAGTTGCCCCAAAGGTTTCTCTAAGTAGAGTCTGTTTAGCACGTCAGCCAGCTGTTCAGTGTTCCTGTGAAGCTGTTGGACTCTCCTACAGGAGCTGATATGGATTACACAGTGATATTTGGCTCAATCTAAGCAGCGGTGCAGAATTTCCCTGTCTGTTTTCATCAGCGCTGTCGACGTGACAGGCAAAAGCAAATTTGGCAGGCTGACTCACGCAGGGGCTGAGAGGGGGCTGGTTGCAAGGTTAATTGGCGATGGGAATAATTGGCCACTGGGCTCAATTTGTCTGATGGGAGGAATTGGAAACCAATCTTACTGTCTGTTTGGAAGTGTTCCATGTGATTCCTCTATGGAGGCGTCTTTATCTGATGCTCTCCGCTTGATCTGCGTCCTCCTCTCTGATCACACGCGCTCTACAATTGGTTGTGCTGGGCTCTTTTTATCTGCTGCAGATCTGTTTACCAGGAAATTCAAGCAGCAGCTGATTAGGTAAGTCAGATTTGACATAAATATATTTTAAAAAGGTTTCAATTCTCCTTGTTTTTACACACTACATTCACTGAATAAATACTTTCTTTTTTTCTCCCAGTAACCTTGTTGGAATGTAAAAAAATAGATTGATGGTGATGCTTTGCGTAAGATGCATTCATTCCCATAATTCAAACATCAAAGATCCTTCATTAAAGGGAAACCTATAGTTAAGTACACAATTAAAACACCCTTGAGTTCCTAGCCTTAATAGTAGCTGTAGTATTTTTGTGGTTTAGTTTATGTCACTGTAAGCTTCTGCAGTGCTTTTTAAATTGGTGCTTCATAAAACGCAGGAACACTCTGACTGATGTGAGTGTGTGTGTGTGTGTGTGTGTGTGTGTGTGTGTGTGTGTGTGTGTGTAATGCGGTGTTCTTTCAGAGGACTGTGTGGGTTTTTCACTGCAGACCCTCTCAGTCTTATAGCTGCTTGCTAAGCACAGTCGTGTCTCGAGGGCATGATTTGCCTGCCTCTCTGTTGATGGATATTTGTATCCACAAAAGAGGGATCAACAGAATCAGCATGTGAAATTGATTTTCTCTCTGACTACATGTAAATGAACTTTTCAATGATTTTCAACTCAAAGCCGATGATGCAAATGTAATGCCGTTTTGGCCTTGTTTATACACTTGGATTCTCCTCAGACAGCCTAATGTGATGACATGTGCCAGACTGCTTTTTCTGACACAAAGGGGAAATATAATTTGTCATTAACACTGTAGATGAGATTGAAAATCCGAGAGTGTCGAATTTTCATCATCAAATCTGACATATAAATAACAAATGGAGAAGATCATCTGAATGTCATTAGAGGCTTGAGTTATTTTTTATAAAGATAAGATGTTCAATTTTAAATTGAAAATACAAATGTTACATTTTAAAAGCCACTTCATTAGTTCAACCAAATCTTGAGATTAGAGATCTCTTAAGGATACAGGGGTTTTCTCAGCAAAAGAAGCAGCTGTTAAATGTTCTTTCTCTTTCAATTATTTTCTCTGCAGTCCAGACGGAGCCCAAATAAATCAATGTGATCACATTGAAATCAGAGCTGTTAGTCCTAATCTGACACTGTGACTGCTGTTAAAAAAACAACAACAGAAAAGCTGTTATGCTTTTATTTAATTTTCCTTTTGAATTCTGGACTTGAATATTATGTTATTTCACATCATGCTGTTCTGTCAATTATGTGTGTATGAAATGTTTTAATGAGAACCAAACCAAACCAATGGTTGGGGTGTGGGGTGTATATTCTGTATATGTGTTTCTGTTCTCTAACCTTTCTTTTTGTTTTGTTGTTTGTTTTCTCTTTAATCTTCACTACGAAGTTAGACTGCACATTTTTTAGTCCTATCCCCTTTATTTAATATTGTCATTATTGCTTTAAAGCTAGGGTTGGTAGTCTCGGAAAACCAGCATGAATTTGGATGTAGCTTTTCCTCATGACTCCGTCTAACCCCTCCCCTCCTCCCTCGGAGCTCCTCCAAAACAACGCCCCCCCGCTCACATGCACGAGCGCCGCTGATTCTCAACCATATGATCGTGACTGATTCAAAACCGGTCCTCACCAAAACATTATCATAGTGAAAGTTAAAAACACAAACATACATGGCTGCTGTTAGTACTCACAACTATCATGCTAGCATTATCCAGTTGTACCAGTGACACGATATCAGGAGTTAAGTTATAACACATGTAATACTGTAACAGCTCTACTGTTTGTTAAACATGTTCAGTGTAGATATTCTTAATTCCTACAGTGTTGACGGTCAGTGAAGGCATCAGGAGAGGTGTAGAGTGTGTGAGTGGGAGAGAGGAGAGGAGAAGTTCTTCATTCATTCAAACATTGACTGTTGTTTTGTTGGTTGGCGTGATAACGGCCGACAGTGACCGGTTACTAAAGCTCAACGTGTTCACGAATCGGCTCGTCATCACTACAGCGTCCGGACGGACGCTACAATAAATATATATTTTCTGTAGGACTTACTGAACGTCATTAATTATTCTGCTTGTTGGTGAGAGCTTTTTAGACTCTGATCCGGACTACAGTCCTGAGCAAAGCACCTCATCAGGTCAGAGGGGACAGGCCCGAGGACGAGCGAGAGGGGCAGTAAATAGAGTCAGGGGAAGTAGAGGCAGGAGACGGGGACTCGGAGGAGTGCACGCCGGGGAAATGTACGCGCAGGAGGAGGGCAGAACGGCTGGACGGGATTTGATTGGTTTAAAATTTGGGGAGCCAAAAAACGGTGATTGGTTGGTGTTTTCTCAGGTTTACTCCGGCTGTAGATAGCAGTTTTTTTTCGCTCTGTTTTAGGAACACATCATGTAATGATTGCCATCAGGACATAAAGATCATTTTAACCAGTATGACAAAAAGTGTATCTAAATCTGATTACCAACCCCAGCTTTAATTAGATTCCTGACTTATTTACTTTTAACCTATGAATTCCAATTCCATTATAACTTGCATTACTTATTTTTGTGTATCTTTATTCTCTTTATTTTCATAAAATGTAAAAAAAAAAAAAAAAAAAAAAAAAATCTGAGCACAAATGAAACAAGACATGATAAACTTGTTGATTGCCACTGGAGTTTTCTTATCAAGGTCATGGGCTGAACTAAAAATTATCTTTCAAAGGGTGTCATGGCATTTTGTTTTTCAACATTAGCATAATAAGAGTTCATTTTTCAATGTGTTTAACATTCCTTTCATTAACTTAGCTCTGGTTTGTCTGGTTAAAAAAAAGAACTATTTGTCCAACAACATAAAGCACACAATTTTAGTTTTAGAAATAAGTTGGAATAATGAAGAAGAAACAGGAGGGGACCCAGGATGCTTCCCTGTGGTACCTCTGTACTTTATGAGGAAAACAGCTTCACTGCTTCGTCTGGACTGGAGGAAACGACACACTCTCTGTGATTCACTCTGACAAAACCTGACAAATTAAACTGTTTTGAAAACTGATTTGTCATGTGCACATTTTTTCAGTGCATTGTAATAAAGATGTCACTTTTGAGATGAATATGAAACACTTTGTTCACAGGGCATTGATGGCATATTATTTTATGCTGGGTTCTCCGGAGTGAAGACAGAAGTAAACAGAAAAAAAGGAGAGAATGAAACCATCATGCTCATACAGTGACTTTATCTACAATGTCATGGGATACAAGCTTTGGAGTGGCGGTTGTTTCATTTAATGAATCTCAATGATACAAGAAGAGAGAAGAGAGACACAATAGGAGAAAGAAAAGAAAATGAAACCATTGGAAGAAAGCATTACATTTTACAACTTCAACAAACCTCCAATGTGATTAAGTGCCTGACCTAAAACCCTGGATTCAGAGTAATGGCTCTAAACCTCTGAGGCCTAAAAGATGCTCTTAGTTTTCATATTTACTACACATGTTGAGGAAAATGATGATTGCATCTCATACACTGATGCAAAACACCACAGTCTCAAGCTCATAAACTCAACTGCATTGACCATAGTTAACTGTCTGATTCCACAAGACTCAACAGCTGTCAAGTGGAATCACTTAAAGCTTGAAGAACCTGCAAAAGTAAAAAAAAAAGTTTTTGTTTCATTCATTATCTTGCTCTCCTCTCAGATTATCTTCTGACCCGACAGCAGGGAAAACCCTTCAGTGTGCAAACTTCACAATAAATTAGGGATTAACAGTCTAGTATTCACGTGGGATGTATGGATTTAACTGCTAATCTAATCCCTCATCAGGCAGTTAAACTAACTCGATGAAAGCTGCAGAAGAACTGAGATCTAACACCACAGACCAGGATAACACAGGCTGAATACAGAACCTGAGAGCTGCTTATCTCCTCTCACTTCTACATTTCTGATATCTTATCACCCTCTCTCTCCTCCTCAGATCTTCAGTGTCATTTCAGAAGCTCACATTGGTCGTATATTTTGCGCTCACATTTATTAGCCTAATTATTGATTGTTTAATGTGACCCAGGTGTCCCTGCGATAAAAGCCCTTTTGTAAATGTCTCTCGTAATGGCTCGCACAGATTTGAGTTTATTAGGTTCACCTTAAATCTTTCTCATAAAATCTGCTTTTGTAGGCCTTTTGCTTTGTCTGTTAAATGGTGCGCCTGAGGTAACATTCTGCACATTAATGTTGAATACCAATGCAATTTGCCTCCATTATTCCCTCTGATGCAAAAAGAAAACCGGCTATTTATTTCCTGCTACATTATTTTCTAGAATCCTAGAGAAAGGGAACAAAATGAGGCTCATTCTGCCCAGCATTATCCATCAATGCACCATTTAAGTCAGCAAGGTTACTCTTTTTAGCCATACCAACACTCTAGACATGTGAGCCACTTACACAGTGAAATCCTGCAGCAGCCCTGTAATGATGTTCTTCCATCACTACCACTTACTGCATGACCAACGTGCCTTCATTTCCGCTCCTTGTAAGATGCCAAAAGACCGCCTTGATATTAGAGATGGGCAATGATTTTCCAATTTTCGAATATTCATTCAATTTGTAAAAATCAAAGAGTTACTTTGAATATTTTCTTATTGTAGTACAATTTTTCAGCGTTTTGACCGGTGTCTGGTTGTAATACGGTATTCCTGCCAGACGGTGGCTACAGAGCATCTTAAAGCTGTTTGTTAAGATAAGATACTCCTTTATTCGTCCCACTACAGGGAAATTCATGGAGTTACAGCAGCAAGCAAGAAGGTGTACAGTACAAGAATATCAACAAGAATATATATAGAAATAAAAATGTCCATCAGAGACAACAGATTGGCCATAATTCTCCTGTCCGCCACCACCTCCACAGGGTCCAGGACTCAGCTGACCTTCTTCACCAGTGTGTTCAGTCTTAGAAAGAAGAAAGGAGCTTTATTAATCCCCAGGGGGGAAATTCAATTTTTTCACTCATGCTATTTTTTTTGGACATGCTACACACACAGTTTTTGGTATATACATACAATCATGCACACACATGCAGTGAACATGCTTAGGGAGAGATGTCAGAGTGAGGATGCTGCCATCAATCAGCGCATCCAGAGCAGTTGGGGGTTCAGTGCCTTGCTCAAGGGCACCTCGGCAGTGCCCAGGCAAGTGAACCAGCACCTCTCCAGCCACCAAGGTTCCCAAGCCAAGTCCCTGTGGACTGAGCTACTTGCTCTCCTGTATCCTGTCCGCCCACAGCAGGTGAAATCCTTCCAATGTGGCGTTCGTTATCCACGTTAGCAAATAGGAGAAGAAGAATGCTAACTGCATTAAATAGCAAAAGAAGAAGAAAACATTTGCAACAGTCGCAGCAAGTTTCTCCGTTTCTGAATCTCACACTACTACGCACGTCTTTCCAGAGACTGAGCATGGCTGTAAAATGTAAACATACATGCCACACCGCTTCACAGAAACACCAACATAAAGATTGAGACAGACGATGTCAGTGCCCACTACCAGCAGCACGTCATGCTGCTGCTGGTTAACGCAGCTGACACACAAATGAGCTGTCAATGGGACAGGTGTGTGCGTTTGTGTGGGGGGTGATTATTCAAATAATTATTGAATAGATGCCAAAGATTATCGAATAGTATTCTGTCTTGAAATACCAATCCCTATACTTGATATGTGCTACATATGGTGCTGGTGGAGCCATGGTTTGTGCAGAAGCAGTCTGGCTGCTGCAGGACAGATGTCCCACTCTTTCTGCAAACCAAAACACACATTTTTTTTCTTACAAATAGATCATCTGATATCCCTCAGGTTGGTATAGTCATGAGTCTGAAGCAGACACTTATGGAGACTCTTGTGTCAGAGATTGTTTCATTTTCTCTCATCCTTCCTCCTCTACCCTGATGACCTGGTACAGAACGCTGCAGGGGCCACATTGTCAACAGAGCTGTCAATCAATCATGAAATTTCTAATCAAACAAGCCTTTTCAGACAGATGAGCACTTGTATACAATATATACGTAAATGTGTCTACATATACATATATATGTATTCAATGGTGGAATTGACTATTTTTCATGCTACTCCTGAAATCCGCCCACATTTTGCAGATTGGAGAATTTCAATTTCAAGCCCTGAGGACATCCCTTAAGAGAGATACACGATGAGTACTGAGATGTTGAATGAACAACATGTTTGAGTAATGTTGTAAGACTAAAGTGTTAAAATAATAAAGGTGTAGTGCTGAGAATGTGGAGGAGTTTATCACTTTTTTCATCAGGTATAACCTCACCTCACCTGTCAATAAGATCCGGGTAGTACTTCACACCCTCACGCTGAATTTCAGCATAAAATGTGCAAATGGAAATATTAACAGCAGTGTAGCTCGGCTCGGAGTCTTTAGTGCGGAGGCGATGCAGAGATATCTTTTGAAGAAGAAGGAAAGGTAATTTGCATTTATCACTGCATTGCAAAGTTTCTCACTAATGATAATTCATGCCAGATATTTATAGTGCGAGGAGCTGAAGCCTTTTCATATGCACTCAAAGTCCTCAGGCACTTGCACTTAAGAGCATCTGGGGATTTATTTACTCTTCTTCTTTAATTCAGCTGACATATAAAATCAAATTCCAAGAAATTAATTTAAGATGAAGTTGAAGATGAAAGTCAAGTGTGGTTTTTTTTTTTCTCTCTTTGAGTCTTCAGGTCCTGTTTTAGTGATTACAGGGCGTCATTTATGGGGCTGCTCAAATTAACTTTTACACCACGCTCAGCAGCAGAACTCACACCAGTTCAGCTGAATAAGCTCATTTGGGAAAGATAGTCACACAGAGAGTGTTATACAAGGCTTTCAAACCTTTTCCACGTTTGATACTAAAAAAAAGTAATTTGATGAGAACCTCTGTCTCTTTGAACACACCTGAAGATGCCGATTTGTTCCCTCAGTGGCTCCTTTTTTAGTCTTAATCATTACATCATGCACTTTCCTCTGAACTTCTCCATCTTCACTTAGTTCTCAAACTAAACTACATCTGAATGTGGCACTTTTAGAACCAAACAACTAAAAACACCAAACAATCAGTGTCATTAGAAGTAGATTGAACATGAGTAACACAAGTGTAGAGGGACTGGAGTTGAAATTTGTTCAATGTCGGCGTCCTTGTAGAACAAGTTGGCTCATTACGATGCAGTGGTGGGATGTTCACCTCGCTCTGACTTTCTGCTCAGACAGCAGCGAGTCCACCTTTCATCCAAAGGCTGCTAAACAATGCTTCCCTAATCATTAGAGTGGCTAAGCCTGCAGATGAGCTCATCGGCTCTAACGCACCCGTCACAGTAATCATTACTGACAGGACATGCAGCTGCTAATGATCTTCTCTTAATCACACTTAATCAGGTAATAATGATTTTGAGGTGAGAGATGAAGTGCTTGCTCTCTGCTTTCGCCATGCACAGGCCTTGTTTCACTTCACTGGTTCTGATGTCAGCAGCGGGGGCTGAAGGGGGCGGAGCCTCGACATCCCACAGATCACCAAACTCACCGGGTCACTGGTTTGGACCAGAGGGAGGAGGGGTTTTTAAATTAGATCCTAATTCTGACTATTTGACCATGGACCTGGTTAATAAAGGAGAGCATGGAGATGGGACAGCAAACAAATACACACACTGAGGTACTGCATGTCGATGTTAGAAGTCAGGGGATACAGGGATTTCTAACAGAGTGGATCTGTGTGAGGACTAACAATCAATGACCAACCTTAAAATTATACTTCCACCACAATGTTTATGAGGTTTGAGGCTCTGAATGTATAAAAGATGGATGACACATCTCACCTCCACCTGTCAGAGGATAATGATACGTGATGCAAAACCTAAACATCACAGAGAGGAGTCAGCTGTTACTCTATCTGATGTTTCTACATGTTTCATAATATCTGTGTGTTAAATAAAACCCATCCCTCCTGAATCCAACATCCAAAAGCAGTTTTGTTGCATCGCTGAAATGTCACCAGTTAATCTGAGGGTCACTGTTAGCTTCATCAGTATTCATCTGTCTGCATGGAAGCAGTGTGAAGGGGTGGCCGTGAGTCCCAGGTCTCCATCTTCACAGGTAGGAGTGAGAAAGTGAAGCCTGTTTGAATAAAATAACTTTTGATAATTCATGGTGATAAATTCAGACCTCTGAGATGTGTTTATTGTGAATGCTTGTACTGAAATAAAAATGAACTTGCAGTTTTCATATGTCCATGGTCTGAAGTGACAGCTCAAAATACAATCTTTGTACATTTTTGTTGTACGTATGCTGTCGTACATAGAAAAAAGAAAGATCATGCATCAGCTCTTCAAACTGCAAAGCATGGTTGGTCAAGATGGCTGCTCGAGCAACCGTCTCTGATAAGCAATTAAGCAAGTTTCCAGCAATCAATCTCCATAAACAAACATCTAAATTCTGCATAACTGACTCGTCTAAAGGTAAGAAGACACTCAGAAACAAAGCTAAACACGGGAGTGTAGAGTTTGTGGGTCAATGTCAAATTAATTTGCAGAGTGAGGCTAACGTTAACAGAGCTAACACCACCAGCGTTCAGTACTCCTTGCAGGTTAACTTTCACATGTGCTTCAGTCGAGTTAAACCAGACAACGGCAACAAACAAATGTATCTCCATTTTCTAGATCAGAGTGCTGCAGAACTGCGCCGCACCATGAGGTGGCGTCTTTCAACTGTGTTTGTTTACATCTGGGTAGTAGAGCATTACAGCCTTATGGCAGGAGCTGTTAACTGGAGCTACAGACCCTGCTAGTGGTGGGGGGCAGCGCTACAGTTTAGACACAACATATATCTGGAATTTCAGGCCTACAATAATACAAATATTAATGATTTGTTTAGCCGACTCATTACTCTGATGAAGACTAGCAAAGATGCGACATCCATCATTTAGTTGACTTAACAGAGACATCCTGACTCATGATCATTTCTGATTGAGTGTTTTGGGAAAGTGACCTGATGACGTTCCTCAGGTGGGTCAAATTAAACAGCATCAATTCAATCTAAGGACCTGTTGTCACTTCATGTTTGATGTTTTTAAATCATTAGATTTTATATCTGATATAGATCTCAATCATTGATCTGTGTTTGGTTAGTCACTTAAAAGGTTGAGTAGTGATTGAGTACATTAAAGCTGGGGTTGGTAATCAGATTTAGATCCACTTTTTGTCATACTGGTTAAAATGATCTTTATGTCCTGATGGCAATCATTACATGATGTGTTCCTAAAAAAGAGTGAAAAAAAACTGCTATCTACAGCCGGAGTAAACCTGGGAAAACACCAACCAATCACTGTTTTTTGGCTCCCCAAATTTTAAACCAATCAAATCCCGTCCAGCCGTTCTGCCCTCCTCCTGCGCGTACTTTTCCCCGGCGTGCACTCCTCCGAGTCCCTGTCTCCTGCCTCTACTTCCCCTGACTCTATTTACTGCCCCTCTCGCTTGTCCTCGGGCCTGTCCCCTCTGACCTGATGAGGTGCTTTACTCAGGACTGTAGTCCGGATCAGAGTCTAAAAAGCTCTCACCAACAAGCAGAATAATTAATGACGTTCAGTAAGTCCTACAGAAAATATATATGTATTGTAGCGTCCGTCCGGACGCTGTAGGGATGACGAGCCGATTCGTGAACACGTTGAGTTTTAATAACCGGTCACTGTCGGCCGTGATCACGCCAACCAACAAAACAACAATCAATGTTTGAATGAATGATAAACTTCTCTCCTCACTCCCACTCTCACTCTCTACACCTCTCCTGATGCCTTCACTGACTGTCAACACTGTAGGAATTAAGAACATCTACACTGAACACGTTTAACAAACAGTAGATCTGTTACAGTATTATATATGTGTTATAACTTAACTCCTGATATCGTGTCACTGGTACAACTGGATAATGCTAGCATGATAGTTGTGAGTACTAACAGCAGCCATGTTTGTTTGTGTTTTTAACTTTCACTATGATAATGTTTTGGTGAGGACCGGTTTTGAATCAGTCACGATCATATGGTCGAGAATCAGCGGCGCTCATGCATGTGAGCGGGGGGCGTCGTTTTGGAGGAGCTCCGAGGGAGGAGGGGAGGGGTTAGACGGAGTCATGAGGAAAAGCTACATTCAAATTCATGCTGGTTTTCCGAGACTGCCAACCCTAGCTTTAAGTTTTGTGATAATAGTACATGATGTCCAATGTTTGTCTCTGATTATTGTACAGTCTTTAAATTGTTATGTTTGTAAGGAGCTGTTTATGTCATAATTCTGTGTTTGCTGGATTTCTAAAAATCAATCATGTGTCCGTCTTTTATCCCTCTGTATTGAAAAGACACAAAAATACCAACAGCATAAACAAATTCCATCATATCATTCATCGATCAGAGTTTGAACATCCTGTTATTTCAGGACATCTTAATGCTTTCTTTTGTTGTCATTTCTCTACCTCTGTCATTAAGTCGCACAAAGAAAACATGTGGATAAGTCATGTTCTCTCCCTCCGATCGTTATTTACTTAAAATATTTTGGTATGACACGCCGGAGTTAAACTCTCAAGTCTGGCTTGTATTGTGTGGCCTGTCAAAAGCACTAATCTGTGTAAACTCTGTCTAACAAAAAGCCCTGACTTACTAAGATGAGATAAAAAGGCACTTTGAAATAATGAATACAAGGAGAGCAGATAAATGAACAACCACAGCAGCTCCTGTGCGACTTAGTTTTAATTCCACCGTTAATTAAACACACTGGTTTTAGTCCAGGGACTTTGTTTAGTTTGAAAAAGGGGAAAAAAAGGCTCACCTCTAAAGGAACATGCCGTCATTTCAATATTTCCACTAATCAATACAACCACATGCCTTTAAAGTCAACATGATGTCCTTTGACTTCAGACAAAACCTGAAAGTAAAGACCAAAACTCTGACCTCCACACTTTGACTTTGCAGTGTGCAAACTCAATGTCAAGCTGATTGCAATAGTGTCCATCCATCCATCTGTTTTCTAAGTCCATCATGTCCACACTGGGTCACAGAGATCTGAAGCCTATCCCAGCATGCATTGGGGACCAGGAAGGGGAACATCTCACACAGGTTGGTGGCCAAAGAACAGAGCCGGGCTCACACCTAGAGGCAATTTGGATGAGTCTGTCAGGGATGACTGTCTCTGTTAGGATTCCTGCGGTCGCTCATGTTTACTCCAACGGTCCGAAAACACTGGAACTCCAAACTAATGAGAGCAGAGCTGGAAGTGTTGTGTTGAAACCAACCAACAAACTCATGAACATGCCAGATATTGTCTATTTTACGTGATCTGTCCTGGTTTGGAAACATTTTCTATTCTTTTTTAGCATTTAAGAATTAGGATTCAAATTACTTTTGCATTTAAATGAAGCTTACTTCTGCTTCACAGTAGCCAAAGTGGTTACAGTCTGTAGTAAATATCAAACATGAGCAAACTGAAACTTCATAAACTCCAGTAAAAGAGTGGAAAACATCCTGAAAGAGTGAGAACTCCATTCATGTTTTACCTCTGACGAGCTAATCAACAGAAGCATAGGAATATAAAAACGCAGGTATATCCTGACTTGAGTAAACTACACCAGAGGCTGAGTTCTTGCTTACTTGCTAAGTTTTGCCAACTTTGTAGAGCAGTTTTGGGCAAGTTAGACTTTATTCCCTGGGTGTACCAGCAGGCATCAACTACACATATATTAACAGCTAAGAGTAGCCTCCAAAGTGAGAGCTGTAACAACATGTTGGGCTGGTTTTAAAGACTTAAGGGAAGACTAATACGAGTCTTGTGACTATTTTACTGACGTTCACATTGTGAGGTGCTGGTGTTATTTTCTGCATCTATTTAGCCCTCCTGTTATGTTGCGGGTCAAATTGACCCTTTTTAAAGTCTATTTTAGTCAACATATGCCTTCCAAACCAGCTAAATGCAGCATAAAAATCTGGGCATGTGACAGAAGAGGTGTCGTGTTAATTCATCAACATCACTTCATAAAAAAATAAATAAAATCAAAATGTGAAATAAAATTTAATTAAATAAAATCTGTCATGTAAAACTGTTGTAGGGCTTTCCAATGGACATTAAAAGAAGCTTTAACATTAATTTTAATGTAAAACGAGTGAGTTCTGTGAGAATTAAAGAACATCAATGCACTAAATATTAATTTAAATGGTTAGTAATGGGGTTAATAATGAGATTAAAAAAAATGTTTATTGGAATTTTTTGGGTTCTGACAGTTTGAATAATTAAACATTCCCCGGGTGAAAGTGACCCAGGAACATTATTGCTGTTCCTGAGAAACTAACATAACAGAAGGGTTAAAATGCCAACAGCAAAATGTTAATTTTTCAATTTTACAGTGAATTAAAATGTTTATGTTTCAACTTTTTATTTTCAGAAAAAGAGAAAGGTGCATTACAAATTCACAGTCAGAAAATATATAATTTCTTCCCCACCCTCCAAACACCCTGAACCCCATCCCCAGTCCTCTTCTTTCATAATGGAGACATTAAGAGAGCTGTATACTTACATAAATATACATACACACCTACATATGAGTATTCATATGATATACAAACACAACAGTGTACCTAATGTTGAAATGAAAAGGTATAATTGTATATAAATTCACAGACCCATACACATACCCGCACTCACCCATCAGCCTGCATACATATAAATATATATCCACGCCTATGAATGAAAATGTTTAATGTGATTTAAAAGGGTTAAGCAGGATGATGTGAAGACTTTGCATGTAACTGTTCAGTGTAATGTTAATTCAACCTGCAAGTAGGCTGATCAGAAGCGCTGCCAACCGTATAATCAAAAGGACTTCTCTTTTAGCTGCATACATAATTAATTTTTAGATCAATAAAATAATCTGTAAATCAATATTTAGGTCAACTTGTTTGTTGACCATCTGCTGGGTCTTGTCTCACCCTGCTGGGATTCTATTTCCCATAACCACCTGCTCTCCATACGTCATCCCTCACATAACATACCCTCAAATATTTGCTTTAACGTCCCGAGACCTGATGGACCATTTTATGGTTTTTATACATTAATTCGTGCTAACAGAATAAAACTGCAGCTCTTCCTCCCTCCGTGGGTAAACCTATGAGCCTTTATCAGTGTTATCACACTCTGAGTGGTCACACAGCCCTCCAGTGAACCGTGGCCTTCACTAATTGTAAACTCAATGAAGCATTCTTAACAGATGCTGGTGGAACGGCTCCATTAGGCCTTACAGGCGCCTGTCGTCCACATATCAAAGCCATGAAAAGTCAAACTGTCATTATCACACGGCTCAAACCACATCCATCCACCCGCCAATTTAATTCTTATTAAATGCACATTATGAGTGGAGATGGATGGTCTTGGTCGAGTGGAGCTCCTGCTTTGGAAAGACTTTTGGGAGGACACACACGCACACCACTCAGAAGTAGCAGCACACTTTTTTAATGTGTTGACTTTACAGTGTTTAAAAACTGGAAATTAATCCCATATGGTTTCACTGAGGGAAATATGGAGTATTTACCAGAGCAGGGATGGAAATGAGTGGATTTAATAGATAAAAGGTGGTCCAGCATGTGTGCCACACACATTTGGAGGGTTTACGCATTTTGAAAAAAAGCAGAGCAGGGACTGTCCTGTGTTTCTCTGCCAGCTCGAACGGGAACAACCGCTCGTGACACAACAAATAGGCTTTGGGCCGTGTGATGCAGAGGTTATCTCTGTGCAGCATTATTATTATTTATTTTTTTTTATAAAAGAGGGATTAATTATGCTTCCCTAAAATACGGAGGATGCTGCATGCAGGAGATAAATCTGCTGTAGCGGTTGCCCCCCAGAGGGTGTCATGTGAGGAAAAAAGGGGTGTAGGATGGTTTAGTAAAGCAGTAAATAAAACAGGCAAAACACAATTTAACTCATATTTTATTCTTTAATTAGCAAAACCAAATAGAAGCAATTACTCCTGCTAATTTCTCAACTGGAGGGAGATGAATGTTTTTGCTGTTGTTGTTTCTGTTTAAATGATTAATTGATACACTTTAGAAAGTAATTAGCATGCAATTATCATTTTCTGTTTCAGTCATCCAAAGCAAATCAAACTGATAATAAACTGTTATCTTTATAATGTCCATGAGATTCTCTGTCGCGTCACATCTTCCTCCTGTCCTGTTTCTGTTTGTGCGTGTTCAGTGTGACCTGGAGTAACCTTTAAAAGGCCTTTACATGATCCGCAGCCCCGCTGCTTTTTTTAGACAATCAGGAGATTGTGACATGTTGCGTGGCAGGCCTCCCATGTGGGTAACAACAAGCCAGCTGCTCCTCTGGGATATTACGGCAGACAATCTTCTTTGAATATTCATCAGGGCCCTGTTGCTGGCACACACACACACTCAAACACACACACACAAAGATGATCATCATATACAACAATTCTCCTCTGATCAAAGAGAGCTCATTATCTCTCTGTCGAGCTGCAGAGTTTCGCTGAAATAACCAATCAGTGGAAGCTTTCAGCACTCGCTCCTCTTTCTGCCTTCTCAGCACACATTCTCTTAAACCACGACACATTTGATTCCCTTCCTCTTACTCCACATGTTGATTCGAGTGTCTGTTCAGAGAGAGCCCTTTGATTGCATTAACAATAAATGAGTAAGTGTGTCTGATTTCTCTCTAGTGTGGGGTTTGATTCTGCTGCGATGAAGATTTCTGTCTGATAATCAGCCTCTTGAATGGAGTGGACCAGTCGCTCCTCAAGATGTCCCGTTTGATATGCGTGGGTTGGCATTAATGCAAACGTGATGACAGACAATTTCGGAGAAGTGAGGGGGAGATTTGACCCGGATTATCCTCTTTTGCTCTGCCCAAATTACTGCCATAATCACAGATCAGATTTGTGAGGTGACCCCCGCTCGGTTCAGACCCGCAGCAGATCTGCTAATGACAACACCCATGAGAAGAAGACTCTGATGCAGGATTTTATCCTTCTCTCAGAAAATCAACAGACTAAGGGAAATGCAGTTTTGTCTTGTCTGATTGGTTTTCAGTGAATTTCTCGTTGTGAAAGGACGACAACCAAACGTACTTCTTTAAAGAAGTTGTTGTAATTGTGGTGGAAGGATTTCATTAGTAAGGGTTGATTGTGTTCTTCTCTTTTTCCTCCCTTGAAAAAAAAAAAGATAGTTCAGAGAACAAATCAACAACAAAGAGTCCCCTTTTTAAGGGAACTGTCTTGCAGTGCAAAAAGCAGGAGCCTCTGAGCCTCTCTGATCTGATGAGAGGTACGGTTGGGTATTAGCAAGGACCTTACGACACAATAGGATGTGACACGACACGCTATATGATATATGATTGGCAACTGATGATTTGCAAAAACTCTACATAATTCATTGAAAATGTCAAAGTGGATTAACAGTATTTTGGATGATGACACTCATGCACAGCTAGCAGTATAATTGAGCAAACTGCAGCCAGTGTTTTGAGAAGCATCATGTCTGCTAAAACACAATGTGTCAGCAGGATGTTACAAAACTTTGTAACTTTTATATAAACACTCTTTGCACTATTTATCTCTACACCACTGCTTTTTCATGTATCCTGTCTATCATGATGCATTGAGAGGCTGAAAGTGGTGCCCTACTTTGATTTTGAATTGCATGATATTTTGTCCCTCTCTGCCCACCGTACTTAAACTGCTGCAGTATTTTCCTGCTTCCTGCTGCTGCTGTGATGGAAAATAAAGACGCTGCTGTGCTTATAAATGGAGCACTTCACTTTAAAAAAACACTCGGACGGCTCAGCTGAAAAGTCAAAAGTAATATGATGGAATTATAAAATCATGAAAGTACTTTTGGTTTGAGGTACCACCTACCAGCTAAAAATACAAGTGCAGCTAATCAGACTGATGTCAGCAGGTAACCGCATCACATAAGCAGGTAGAGCTCAGTTCTGGAGTGAAGGAGTCACCACAGACCTGTGGATTAAACTGAACCAAACTGCAATATAACTACAATTACAGTTTGTACTGCTTTAAATTGAAATCATAGACTGTATAAATAATGGACGGAGTATCCGTGATGTCACCCATCTGTTTCTGAAGCGCTGTTTTGAAGCCAATCGGCGGCGGGAGTGATATTGCTGCTGAAGAAACCCATGGTTGCTGCTTCTAGATGCCACGCTAAAACTAACATGATAATCTGCAGGACGGAGAGGTTACAAGTTACATGTGGATTTCATGTTCTGCTGCGTCCTCGAACGGGACCTGTCAAGTTAGAGGTTTAAAAATGTAGAGAACAAAACAAATTCAAATTCTGTAAGTAAATAATGAATGAGCTTAAGCTTAATTTAACCACCTTTGCAAAGTACTTGATAAATAGAAGATCAAGATCAAGGTTAGGGATAAGGTAAGTACAGCAGACAGGTAGACTTACATTCTCTGGTTCCACACCAATGTCCTGACAGAACTGCTCCATGGCCTCTGGACCATGCGATTGCTGCTGCAATTGTGACGTAATGAGGCGGGCTTTGAGCCTCCTAGCCAACAGCTACAGTGTTCCCGCCTGTCAATCAAGTCAGCTGTGCCTCTCATTGGAAGACTTGTAATCTCAATATCTTTGAAATCACTGCGTTATGAAAAAATTCACCCCCCGTACAGTGTGTGCAGATTGAGAAATGAGCTATCCAGACTGCACTCATCTTTTGAACCAGGCTGTAAACATGTTTATCTCTGCTGTACAGATCGTCTTCTTTGAATTGGTGTGTATGTGATTTCCGGTATACTTCTGGAGCCAGCCTCAAGCGGATCCTCAATGAACTGCAGTTTTTGCACTTCTGCATTTGACTCAGATCTTTAAACCAGAGGTTGCCGCTTGATTAAAAAAGAGTCTTAAAACTGTTTTAAAATGCAAAATAAGACAATTTTATGCAACAAATTAAAAATACAATCAATCGTAATTATCAATTAAAATTCAGGGATTACTTTTAATCATGATTAAAGTCATTCATGGTTTGACAGCTCTAATGTGTACACAAGCAAGGCCAATAAAGCTGATTCTGATTCTGCATCTCACCCGCATTATCATTATCATCTGCAGTTAACTCCATCTGCAACTAAAGCCTCGTTTACATCCCTGATTATTCTGCAGATCACTTTGTTGATTGTATTCCTGGTCTCAAAGATCATTTAAGAAAAGTAGTGGAAATGCAAAACACAGTGAGCTGAAGTGAAATTTCAAAACCCTAAAAGACAGATAAAGCAATGATTCTGCAATAGAAAAATCATCACTGGAAAAGGATAGTCATCTTTCATTTGTTGCCATTTAATTCCCACTGATTATTAGACTCTATTGTTTTTGTCAAGCTAGAAAAAAAAAACAGATTCTAGGTGTGATCAAATATTGGAGTTGCAGTTTGTTAAACACCAAGGAAATGCTAGCCCTCACACGGTCAGAGGCTATTTTAATTTAAATCAAAGCGCCAGATGTTTGCAGCATGGACGGCTGAACATTACTGCTAATACACCCTGAGCGGAGAGGGCCTTCAAAGCTTCTATTTGCAGCCTGTGTTTTTTTTTTCCTCACTTCCACATATTTTCCCCCTCATATTCATTAGAGTCCACAGAGTGAGCTAGTTATGCTCATCCAACATGTAAAGAATAACAATGCCAACTAAGACCGTGAAGACAGAAACCTGCTGAAACTCAAACTGATACAGATGTTCACTGGTGATATGACTTTGTGACAATAAGCTGTGTATTGATCATAAAAAACAACTCAACCAAAGAGATTCAAAGTGAAGTTTTCAGGAGTGAAATGAGGACACAGAACATGTTTTCAATTATCTAAGTGTGTGTGTGTGTGTGTGTGTGTGTGTGTGTGTGTGTGCTGACTCTGTCTCACTGCTAGGACGTGCACGTGTTTGTGAAGTGAAGTAGCAGAGCGTAATCCAACATAAACATTGATCTGGTGTTTTACATTACTGCAGGCTTTTTCAGCCACTCTTGACTGATCCTCCTCGGCTTGCAACAGCAGCCTTTTTATTATTGTTTATTTGCCTTAATTTAGTTTTATTTTCCCAGTCCAGTCAGCTAATGGTTTTCAGCTTTCTCCAGAAGTAGAGGCCTCCCGGGGTGTTTCAAAGTAATTTGGTTCCACCTGAGGAGACACACATGCTTGCTCAAATGCAGAATCAATATTAATCGACTTTGCGGAGAGGAGGGGGGGAGGAGGGGGGGGTCTTCAAGTAGATGTTGCATCGTGCAGATAATATTTCAGGAGGTGAGAAGAGTCTGGACAGTGCTGCCGTGGTGTCCGTCTGGGTTATTGATGACTCCGAGGAGCTCTTTGTCTTTATGTTTCTGTCTACTTCATTTTCTCGCTCCCCTCCAACAGCTTTGCCGCCACCGTTCCATCACTCGGGGAATTTCCTCTCACTTTCTTTCTCTTCAGGCTCATATCAATAACCTGAGATGGATCGAGTGAATGTGAGGCACAGCGCTGTATCCAACATTCTCAAGGCTCACGTTGGAATCCAGCAGATAGAGTATCGATCACAAATGATGGCTTGATTAAAAGTTAACAGATGCTCCAATGACTTCTGCTAATCAGTCTTTGCAGACTGGGTGGTCGTGGATTCGCTCTGTTCTCTGTGCTACAAGACATTTCACAGATGCTCCATCTGAAAACTGACCTGTATTTGTTTCTTGTGCATAAATTAGAGCTGCAGAAATATTTCAACCATTTGATCCATAACAGAGAGCAAATTGAGAACGCTTAAGGGGCTAAGTTTTCTTGTAAACAAAGTTTGTTTCTATTTAATTGTCTAAACCCAAAGCATGTGTGTGGGTGTGTGTGTGTGTGTGCTTGGGGTGGTATAAACATGATAAAATAATTAGGCCTTCTTTTCTTTATCATTGATTACCTATAAGTTTCTATATGCAGTGAACTCAGGCCATTTTTATGTGTCTAACCCCCAATTTACACAGAATGCACAGCGTTGTGTTATGTTCTCATTCTAGTCAATGCTCATGTATACACAGGGCGCGTCTCAGCTCCGTCTTGGGAGCGTCCCTCCATGCCGCTCCACCAGAGATACGCTTTAAGTCTATTTTCGACAGAGCCCGTTCCCAGCACGCGTCAATCTGCATAGAAAAGAACAACCTAGGGGCACTGGTGGCCTAGCGGTCTAAGCGCCCCACATACAGAGGCTATAGCTCTCGTCGCAGGAGTCGCCAGTTCCATTCCCGGCCGGTCAACCATTTCCTGCATGTCTCCCCCCGCTCTCTACTCCCCATATCTCCTGTCTCTCTTCAGCTGTCCTATACAATAAAGGCAAAAAAGGCGAAAAATATAACTTAAAAAAGAAAAGAAAAGAACAACCTGGACAGGAAGTCAGGCACGAGGATCACATGCAACATCCGCCAATTTCAAAATAAAACACCATTTACGGACTCCTGATCGTTTAAAGATTATTTACATCAGAGGGTAACAGGGCAACAAAACAGATGTTATATGCAAAACTAATTGTCTCTTCTTTCCTTGAGGCACGTTCCACCCTCCATACCTGATCAGCTGCTGCTTTGTGACACCTGTGGACTGGCTACAAAAGCCTCTGCCAAGCCCCTCCCACTCTCTCTCACACAGCCAGGATCAGCAGCATGGCAGCAGCCATCACTGTTCCCTCTTTGTTGTCTTGTTGGTATTAATTGTCTGTAATAAATATATGGTTATAGATTTGTCTCATGACTTCTCTATGTTGCCTCCCCTGAGCCAGGGTCGTAACACAGAGCAGAATTCTTCATATTGAACTCATCTAAACCTGCAAAAATAAAACTTAATAGTTCTGCAGTATACTCAGTGATGATTAAAGCACAAAAGTAATGGAATACTCTCCAAATGAGCAGAAATTCAACCACAGAAGGGCTCTGCAACCTGTTGTTTGTATGTAGCTCTCTCTATGCTGGACCCAGATGATCCTGGCTGCTCTGATCTGGCACTACGCTCCAAACACGCGTCCTGTGTAGCAGGGCGCAAGCCGTCAGACGGAGCAAACATGCTGTGCAGCGCATCCTGTGTAAATCAGGGGTTATTCTGATACCGTACCGTCACATGATCATCAGATCAGGGGTTGTTTTTGGTCTAGTTTCAGATTCACCAGGTGGTCTTTAACCTTAAATAAACACAACCTTAATTGTATTACACTAACATGATCCGCATCATTGTTGTGTGTAAACTTTAAACTCTGCTGGATGTTTACCAAACACAGACCACAGGATGAGATGATCAGCAGCTACAAAGTTGAACATTCTGTGTTTGGTTATTGACAAGTAGCAAACATCAAACTGCTTTTGTTGCTCTTCTGAAGCAAATTTAAAAGGATTCTCTGTAGACTTGGATTCTTGCATAAATTTGCCAAAAACAATCAATGTTTGGTGGAAGAAAAAAAATCCTCCTCTGACAGCTGACTGGATGATGAAAAAAGGGCGGCCGTGATCTTTCTTTTTCGACTCTCTAAAAAACATTTACTTGAAAGTATTTACCGACTTTCTTTCATGGTCACCTTCACGCCCTTTTCTCAGAGCTGCTGGCAGGGATTCCTGGAAGTGTAGGACTTTACTGTTCGGAAAATCAGTTCCAGAAAATACAGCCAGTCATTCCGAAATATCTGAATGCAATAAAAAAATACTACATCAAATGTTATCCTGTCAGAATATTTTGAGTCACTCCCTCAGCTTTGCATTCCCAGCCTGCAGTGAATGTGAAATCGTGATCTTCTGGTTACAAGCCCACATTTCTAACCTTTAGACCTGAGATTTCGAGGATTTCTGAACTGGCAGCATTCGTCTTCTTGGCATGACACACAGCCTCTGGCAACACTGCCAGCTTTCACAGCAGCACAACCACAAAGAGACTCCGAAATTCAAGAGGAATTTAAGCTTTGAAAAGCCCTCCTGGAAAAAAAAACACTGAGTCAAACAGGTTACTTTAGAAGGAATTATCAGGGTTCATCGCCATTTTCTGAGATTAATTTAGTTTGTATGCTACCCACACTAGCTTAAATCTTGTTCTTTTAATCACTGCTTGACAAACGTGATGCACTTAATGGGATTATCGTCACATGCTTTTGATTTCTGAGGTCACTCTGTCATCGGGTTATCTAAAAGGGCAGATCAATCAATTAAAGCATCTTACTACTTCAAACGTTTGTTAACTGATCCAATATTCCACCGGCTTTATTTTATCATCAAGACTTCAGAAGTCAAACACCTACATCTTTTACAGCGTGCATGGAGCTGATGGCTGGCAGTTCAAGCTTATGATCAATCTTCAAACCTCTCACTTTAAATTCTTTATGCATGCGCTTATTTTATCATTTACGACCCGTGCTCAAAGAATGCATCTTAAATCACTTTCTGTTTTTTTTTCTCTAGTTGGAAATAAACACTTGGCCCTGCACATCCTCACCCTGACAAATTCCTATTTACAGCGTCTCAGAAAGCTGTCAGTACAGAAAACTGTTGATTGATCGGACGGAGGGACCTCTCAGCACACCCAGCGTGTCGACAGGTGAGGTCATAATCCTGTCACTCAGGAGTTCAACTTCCATTAGTTATTTAGAGCTCCTGCATTCAGCTGCGGTGACACAGAGAGGGGGTGAGCACAATTAATGAAGCTATCTTTTCCAGGATTAAGCAGAGCAGCACACACAGCTCTGAACATTACACAGATTTCCCTGCAGTAAAATACTCCAGCATCCTCCAAACTCAGCTCGTGTTATCTGAGAGGAAGAATGCCTGCAGGATAAACACTCTCGTCCTGCCTGCCCTTCAGGCGAGGCTTATTTTTCTGCATTTGTTTCAAGTTGACTCAGTCAGCACGTTACGTCGAGCGGCTGCAGGACGGTCAGGATTGGTGGGGCAGAAACTCGCCGATATTGCAACAATCACAGGAACGTATGAGTTAGGTGAGATGTAGCCCCCGTGTTCACGCTGCTGCTGGGAGATAAGACAAGACCAATTTCATTTTTTTTACCTTGTTGACAGGAGCTGGCAAGTTTTATTCCTGCTGCACGCTGTGGCTACTGCTCATGTGTCAGGCGTGAGGTGGAAGTTTGTGAATCTTGCCAAGTGGAATTCACTTCTTCTGCTGCACAAAACTCTAGTTGATAAAAATGGGGAACTGCTTCTTTTTCAAAACTTTTGCTCTGCAAACAAAATGAAGAACATGGTAAAGTTTCTTAAAGTCAAATAAAGAGGCCAGAACATGTTAAAAAAGAGCTTGATGCATATGTAGCCATCAGTTAGGTTTAAACTGTTCAATTAGGGTGGAGATTTCAGTGGAAAATGAAATGAATCCTCAATAAAATGTTTGTTTCTTAAGAAATGTAAGTGTTAAAATGTCTCTAACTAACAGACATATAATAAGATATTCTAAAATGTACTTGGAATTCTAAGAATGATATAATATTTAAATACAACAATAGCAATATGTTTAACTTCTTACTTCTGTGGCATTTTAAAACGTTTCTTTTGACTGCTGCAGGAGAACATGCCGGTAACACAATATGTGCAGGTGTCATCTGAGCATAAGAAAAACAGCTTGCACAGGTGTATGCACTAATTTTACAGCAATTTGAAATATGAATATAGATGTAGCGTGCCCCAGAATCTGCACCTCAATTTGTGGGAAAAAATTAACTATCCTTCAGATCCGACACTGGTTTGTATCCGACTGATCTCCAACTGTTTCCAGCTTTTTAAAAACCAAACTACAACGTGTTGAAGATGAATAATTTTCACTCCTGACTCCTTAAAAGAGGAAGACGCCGTCTGATGTTTCTGTTTCAAGGTTACATCACATAGACCGGGTAAGAGTTTCTAAATATTCATCTTGAAAAAAGAAGATGAAAAGCAGAACGTGTGCTTCCAGATTTAGATTTTACTCTTCATATTAATGACAATGTTAACACTGATTTTTCATATTGCATTGGATATACAAGCCATTTTCAAAAGGAAGAAATCTGGTTTGTCAATTTGGCTACTAAAATAAACTTCCATGTTGTATTGAAAACCAGCAGAGTCCCTTTGTGTTCATGAGCTCACTATTTGTTTTTTCTTTCAAACTGACTCAAAAATCAGCTTCTTGGGGCGCCATTGGCCTAGCGGTCTAAGCGCGCGCCCAATATACAGAGGCTATAGCCCTCGCCACAGAGGTTGCAGGTTTGATTCTAGCCTCGACCATTTACTGCATGTCCTCCCCCACTCTCCACTCCCCTCATTTCCTGTCTCTCTTCAGCTGTCCTGTCAAATAAAGGCAAAAATGCCCAGAAAATCCTCTCTCTCTCTCTCTGTGATCGGCATCTGACGACCATCTATTCTCCTGGTTATCTTGGTGACCACTCCTACTCCACCTGGTAATGATTGGTTGGCTGAAGCAGCAACACCAGCACCTTACTGAACAGTGCAGGCTGAGATGTAACACATACACTGAACAAACCCCCAGAGTGCACAGAAAAGATGAGGATTTCTGATTCTGCTCTCTCATTGTTGGGTACAGCGTGACAAAAAGCTAAACAGATTTCTGTTGCGTGCAAGCTAATGACAGCTACTGCTTGCCAGCTAACCATAACCCATTATTACATCCTCTCTCTGCACATTAGCAAGCCTAAGAAAGATGTCTGGTTGGGGGCTAAGATGGAGTGATAACTTTACTCAATCAACGATCTCCTGCACGGGAAAGATCAGGTGCGTCCTTTCAGGTTCTTGTGTCCAGGACATAGGATGCATAGCTTGTAACTTCACCAAGCCACATTCATTCATGAGGATACTGATTGGTGAATTTGCTTTACATTTGTCTCTTTTTGCAGCGTGTCCATGCATGTGAAGATTGCATAACATATTACATGTATAAATACAGGTTTTGACTGATGCATGAACTGTTGGATCTCTTGATGCTTTAGCAACATTTTATTTTCTTCATCCAAACATTGCCAGACATTTTCCTCACACTGGCACCAATTTCTATCACTTTTTGTTGCTCTATAAGCTAAAAATACATATCTTTAATGACTTTAATTTATCAAACATCTTTCTTTTATTTACTTTCCCTAACCTCTAGGGTTTGATGATACAAGCGCATCTATGCAACATTTTTATTTTTTTAAATGTGCACGTTTTGTTCCGTATTTCACAGTGAAAGATGTTCCTTTGTTTGAGTTTAAGTTCACATCTTCAGAGTATTCTATTACGCCCGCAGTCTCTGGAGGGTCAGAGGTGTACAGGTCACTATTAAGGGGTTAAATGAACCACAGTTTAAATGATATTGATTCCTGTATCATTGGAAATCAATAAGATGTGCATTCAGAGGTTGCAGTTTTGTGAAGCTCATCTAACAGTCTCAGATTCAGCACCTGCAAGTAATCTGAACAACCCCACACAGCAGCTGGGTTCAGCATTTGATTTCCATCTGTAATTACCCACAGGTTGACAGTTGCCAATCCGCTGTGTATTGTAAATATAATCTGCGTGAGGGTGTTTGTGTGGGTTCTCCCACTCAGAGCGCACATCTCTCTGGAAACTGAACTCAGCAGCTTCTCTTACCAACGTGAAAAGAAAATCACTTCACGTTTGATGAAGTATTCATGATTGCGCCCTTTATTTATTTACTTTGATCGATGTTCGAGATCCTCAAATCACATCTCCTGTACATGTAACACGTCTGCAGTCTGAGCTGTAGCTGTGGAAATCACCCGTGTACTTGCTGGATCTTTTTGTAGTTCAAATGAGCAAAGTGTTAACATTTCCCCCGCCGTTGTACATGCCTGCTCTTTGTCATATTTATCAAAGCAGGAGAAATTACCCTCATTGTGGTTAAATGTGATGGAAATGAGAAATTACTAAGAACACAAAGAGATGAATCTTGGAGTCTAAAGCGGACAGAAGCCATTACATGTACGAGAGATCAGATAATGTACATGAATCAGGGCTAAACGATACACTGCTAAACCCACATCCTGGTGTGCACGTGTAGCCACAAATCACAACATGACATTTTCTCATCATGCTGCTTCATTTTTTATCTACTATGAAGAATCACAATACTGTTTTTTCCTTGACTAATCTAGGAGTAAATACATTATATAAGAAGGGCAGTCCTTCCCTGAAGCTCTCAGAGAACTGACAGCTGTACATGCAGAGTCTGCGTGTCACCTGCCGGTAAATATGCATGACACAAAGTGCTTAAGAGATATTGTTGTGTCAGTACCAGACACTTTAAGAGGGTAAGACTTCATATTGACATGCTGCACTGCAGGAAAGTCAAAGGCAGAGACCTGAGCTAAGCATGGAGGGGTTGTTTTTTTGTGTTATATTTTTGGGGCTTTTTCACCTTTATGGGATAGGACAGCTGAAGAGAGACAGGAAATGAGGGGATTAGAGAGAGTAGGGAAGACATGCAGTAAATGGTCGACCGGCCGGGAACCGGTGACCTCTGCAACGAGGACTGTAGCCTCTATATGTGGGACGCTTAGACCGCTAGGCCATCAGCGCCCCAGGGGTTGTTTGTTTTTTAAGGAGGGAATACACTTTACATCCATCAGCTGTAACATTATGACCTCCCATTTGTACAGTGTAGACCCTCTTCCCCTCAGGTCAGTACCAAAACTGCCCTGTCCTGATGAGACATGGACTCCATAGACCTCTGAAGGTGGGCTGATGTATCTGGCACCACGACATTAGCAGATCCTTTAAGTCCTAGACGTTTTGTTGAGGGCATCTGTTGGATGCTCGATCTGTTGGATGCTCGATTAGATTAAGATCTGAGGAATAGGGAGAGAAAGTCAACACCTTGTACTTTCTTCAATCACTCTGTGGTCCAGTTCTGATGCTCACGTGATCATCGTAGGAGCTTCAGTGGGTGACAGGGCTCAGCATGGACACCCTGACCGGTCTGCAGCCTCACAGCCCCATACACAACAAACTGATGCACACCTCTCTATTAGAACCAGCATTAACCAACCGTTTGAGTTTCAGCAGCTCTTCTCTTCGATCTGACCACATGGGCCAGCTTTCACTCCCCACACACATCAAGGAGCCTTGTTCACCCGTGACCTTGTCGCCAGGTTCACTGCTTTTCAAGATATTTTTAGTCCTTTGCTAGGAGTTGAACCAGTGACCAGTGCACTGAGGACTTCGCCTCTGCACATGTCTCGTCTACCAGCTGAGCTTTACCAGCGTTCCTGTCTGTGCTTGTTTAGAAATAAATTCCCTTAAAAAGAATTTAAGCTACAAGATAGATCTAGTGTCTGTCCTGCAGTCCTGCAGAGATAAACCCCAGAGTGTTGTGATTGTTGACTTGGAAACCAGCTGCGAGCTCAGGATTAACCAGGTCTGTGTGTCTACTCTCTGAGCCGACCCAGCAGGACCCGGAAAAAAGGTTTGATCCTAAACCACGAACCCCTCACCACTACTGGTCAGACTGTAACAGACTGACCTCTGAGCAGAGTCTCTGCGGTACATTTGGAGGTGAGGTAGGGCTGCTGGAAAGTGCAAAGACAGGTCTGGATTGCAGCTGAAACAGTGAAGGCCAAACGTATTATTTTCAACTCTGGCACTTGTGGTGGATGGAAAGACGTGGAGGCATCTCTGTCTCCCTGGCACAGAGAGGAAACAGAACTCATCACTTTGGCTTTAAATGTCACTTTTATTTACGATACAACAAACTTAGTCGAGGAAACTTTTGGATTAAAGGTTTATAAGAGCTGCGGAGGATTAAAGGGCTGAATAATCTAGATTCATTGCCAAGTGTTTTTCTAATGCTGTGTTCTCTTTGGTGAGAGTGGGAACAAAGAGTCTGTTTATTAAAAGAGAAGAAAATAATCACAAAAGGCGAATAGAAGGGGAATGATCTCTTCAGCTCCACGGAAAATCACTTAATGACTTCCTTTAGAATCTTGCGTGCTTGTTTGGGGAGTTCAGGACTAATGAGCATTAAAAGATCCTCTTGAAAATCACTCCCCGGACATCACGTTCACTTAACACACTCCTCTATTATCAGACATTAAAAGGCCCTGTGTGCATCATTGATATATGATTAGAAGTTAGGTTTCTCTTCATATGAGACAATCAGGGCAGGAACGTGTGTGTGTGCTGTTTTTAGGTAGATTACTCTCACTTCAATCAGAGCTGCAGCAGAGAGGTCTTTCTGTGTGAGTTTACACGTCCTCCCTGGGCACAGGCTCGCTCCTCACACTCAGACTTCCTCCCACAGACCAAAGGTGTGCTCGTTAGAGACAAGAAAAGCAGTCTAAGTAATGGATGAATGGTTCTATCAGCATGTTCTATCAGAGAGGCTGCAACAAAAAGGTTTTGTCCTTGAGTCAATGATAAAGCTGAGTGGCAACTCAACGATTGAAGGAAGGGTGGATCAGAATTACCAGTTACATAAAATCACTCATATTTTATATTATGCAGATCATATGATGCATCTAAGATCTAATGCAGCCATCCATCACTAAAGGCTGATATATACTTCTGTGTAGCCTACGCCAGAGGTCCAGGTAGCTCCTGTACCTAAGCAGAGGCCTGCACACGTAGCTGACTTGCACCTCCTCCAAAATGTAACTACCAGTAGAATCAACGCTGACCGCAGGCCCTGTGATTGGTCCACTCGGCGGCATTGAAATTCCTGCATTTACAGCGACACGGTGTACAAGTTTGTGGTGCTCATGTCCCTGCTGCGTAGGGACGACGCAGAAGTCTAAATCAGCCTCAAATCAGGCTGTAGTTCTGGTTCATGGATACTGTCATAATGCCAATGCTGTACTACCAGGATGCAAACAAACACCAATGACAGATTGTATCTCATAGTGCGGTGCAGTATTTTGAACTAGAACATGGAGATACAGTTGTATGTTGGCTGTGGACGTTAACCAGCAAGGAAGGAAGGTTTAACATTCCCAATCACACTCTGGTGTCATGATTTGTGCTCCACTGTATCAATAGATGTCCAAACAACGTAAATGCACACACGGGTTGACTCTTTAGTCCTCAAAGAGCAGTGAAGCTAACACACCAGCAAAAACAAAAATCCTAATCATAGGCCAGGTCGCCCTTGCAAATAAGGTCTTGATCTCAATGGGACTTATCTGGTTAAATAAAGGTTAAATAAAATAGCTGTTTAGCTCTTTAAGCTAGCAAAGCCCTGCTTGTGGAGTTTCTTCATCTGAAAACACACTTATTGCTCCAGATACTGCTCCTGTATCAGCCATCAGGACAAAACATGATGTGATAAGAACATTATATAAAGAAAAAATACTCATCCTGCTTGCTAACTTACTTCTAACAGCCAAACTTTAGCAGCAGAGCTCTAAGCTCTAAACTCACTTCAGGGGGAGTGACGAATATCAAATCCAACCCAAACACAGGTGCTGAAGTTCAGTATAATAAAATAACCAATCTTGTCTCTGATAGTCTCATTTTACTCTCTAGGTCATGAAGATACTTCAGTTTAAGAGTGAGAGTATTTTAAAATCTGTTAAAAACTCCTCACAGTGCTTTCATTGTACAAAATATCCTTTACAATTTTCAGGGTGAATCCTTTCATTGAAATTCTCCTGAGGATCTGTGAAATCCAGAACGAGTGAACTGAACAAAAAGTGATATTTTAAACACATTTTCATCGATCACTGTTTATGTTTTCTGTCAGGGACGACCGAACACTCAAATGAGCCGAACCAAATCCAAAAATTCAAAGAGATATTTAAACCGTCAATGAATCTCATGTGAAATTTTTCATTTGTGGATCATTATTTGGAGATTTTTGTTTTCATGCCACAAAAAAACCTAATAAAACATCTTAATTATGTTTGAATGTCAAGCATATCAATGCCATGAAACTTACTATTATTACAAAGACAACACGAAACCCTCTCATCCTGGAGCCCTGAACCAGACAGTGTTTCTGCTTCAAACACATCTTCAATAATCATTCAATTTTCAAAAACACATGCAGATTAATTTTCTATCTCTCAGACACACAGAATAAATCAACTTATCGAGCAACTTCCAGACTGCACCCTTTTCCTTTTTCTTTCTTACTCTCCCTTCAAAGAAAGAGAAAACCCACCACAATCTCCCCGGCACAGAGATAAGCTCCATGGTGCCGTGCTCCTGTGCGGTTCAGGTATGTGCTCCGTATTTCAAGCAGCAAAACCCAAAAACACAACATACATCATCTTGTCTTGTGTGCGAGCCGCTGTGATGTGTAGCCTGAAGCTCTGCTGCTCTACCTGTCTCTTCTGTGTGCCGCTCGCTGCAGTCTATTACCTGAAAAAAATCCATTGATCATGCCTTCCTGCTGCTTGAATGGCACTCTCCGACAACCAGGAGATTACAGGTTCATGTATAGACAGGATCGCACTCCATGATTTTATGCTGATTGTACGCTTCCTGGATTATTCAGCCCCCCTCGGTTTGACATGACATGATACTTTAGAGATGTCCGATTTCTTTATTCTGGCTTGATGGATGTTGTGTGTAGCATGTCATGAGGGTTGGAGCGCAGACTTGCCGGTAAATTGAGAGTTTTGCTTGGAGCTAAGCCCCGCCGTCACAACCTGATGTAACGCCTGCAGCGGGTCGCCTCAAACGGAGGCTCAATCTCATGCTTCTTTCTATCATCACTCATGAATAAGTCCCACAGATATTTGAAGTCCTTCACTCCAGGCAGCTGCTACCCCCCCTGCCTCGAATGATGTCGTCCATTTGGTTTCATTGGACCGTGAGCTCGCTGTGCACTGGAGTGGTTTGAAGCGTCAGTGTGACGCCGCCAAGATGAGAATCAGCACCTCCAAGTCTGACACCATGTTTCCGTCTGATGGAGAAAGTCAGTGAGGTGGAGGGTGGTGAGATGCAGCTGCTCTGGTTAACAATGTCAAGCTCTCTGCATCAGTTCACAGCATAAATGATATATTTGCACTCGTGTCACCCGGGTGGATTACTTTATAACTGCATTCTGGATGTAACGTGGAAATCTTTATACACACGACACTCAAACTGCAACAAACTGTTCATTCATTCCTCTCTGAGCTGTTTTTTAAATATCTTTCTAACTATTTCTTTCATAGTTTAGACTTTAAACCTTTAAAGAAAACAGAGAAAATCTCAGTCATATCTTTGGAGAGCTTTTTTGTTCCAACAGATTATCCAAAAGTGAAATTATTCAAATTACAAAAATACAAGAGTGGAAGAGAGGGCTGATCTTTATATTTGAGTGAGCTGAATCTGCAGTTTTTATACTGATTCATAATTGTTTCACAACATTTATCAGTTATTAATATTTTTATTTGCAGCTTCAACTTTTTATATTTTTTAGCAGACACGCTCACCACCACCACTGACTAGCTTTTAGTGACAGAGCCTCAAATGCTTGAATGTTGTAGTTCAGGCCTGTGTCCTGAAACACGACCTCGATTTCAGACACTTCTCACCACGGCATCCTGCAGAGATGGGCAAAGTTACATCTTGCAAGTCATAGTCAAGTCCAAAGCATTTGGTCACGAACAAGCGGCAACCTCCTGTCTTAAAATATGAAGCCCATGCGGAAGTGTTGTAAACTGCAATTCATTGAGAATCCGCTTGAGGCTGGCTGCAGAAACACCGGAAACCACATAGACACCAATTCAAAAAGGGCGATCTTTGCAGCAGAAATAAGCAGCCTGGTTCAAAAAACGTCTTGGGTCTATGTAGCTAATTTCTCTATCGGCACACACTGTACAGGGGTAAATTATTTTCCAATGTAATGGTTCAGAAGATAGTAAGATTACAAGTTTTGCCCAAATAAGGACATGACTGACTTGACTGACAGGTGGGAACTCTCAAATCCCACCTCTTTACGTCACACTTTGACTAGCTGAGTTAAAGCTGGGGTTGGTAATCAGATTTAGATACACTTTTTGTCATACTGGTTAAAATGATCTTTATGTCCTGATGGCAATCAATACATGATGTGTTCCGAAAAAAGAGTGAAAAAAATCAGCTATCTACAGCCGGAGTAAACCTGGGAAAACACCAACCAATCACCGTGTTTTGGCTCCCCAAATTTTAAACCAATCAAATCCCGTCCAGCCGTTCTGCCCTCCTCCTGCGCGTACATTTCCCCGGCGTGCACTCCTCTGAGTCCCCGTCGTCTGCCTCTACTTCCCCTGACTCCATTTACTGCCCCTCTCGCTCGTCCTCGGGCCTGTCCCCTCTGACCTGATGAGGTGCTTTGATCAGGACTGTAGTCCGGATCAGAGTCTAAAAAGCTCTCACCAACAAGCTGAATAATTAATGACGTTCAGTAAGTCCTACAGAAAATATATATGTACTGTAGCGTCCGTCCGGACGCTGTAGTGATGACGAGCCGATTCGTGAACACTTTGAGCTTTAATAACCGGTCACTGTCGGCCGTGATCACGCCAACCAACAAAACAACAATCAATGTTTGAATGAATGAAGAACTTCTCCTCTCCTCTCTCCCACTCGCACACTCTACACCTCTCCTGATGCCTTCACTGACCGTCAACACTGTAGGAATTAAGAACATCTACACTGAACATGTTTAACAAACAGTAGATCTGTTACAGTATTGTATATGTGTTATAACTTAACTCCTGATATCGTGTCACCGGTACAACTGGATAATGCTAGCATGATAGTTGGGAGTACTAACAGCAGCCATGTTTGTTTGTGTTTTTAACTTTCACTATGATAATGTTTTGGTGAGGACCGGTTTTGAATCAGTCACGATCATATGGTCGAGAATCAGCGGCGCTCGTGCATGTGAGCGGGGGGGGCATCGTTTTGGAGGAGCTCCGAGGGGAGGAGGGGAGGGGTTAGACGGAGTCATGAGGAAAAGTATACATTCCAATTCATGCTGGTTTTCCGAGACTACCAACCCTAGCTTTAAGCATTACCAATATGGCTGCCGCCAACGATTGGCTTCAAAACAGCGCTCAGGAACAGATGGGTGACGTCAAGGATACTTGGTCCATTATTTATACAGTCTGTGGTCAAGAGTCCAAGTTAAGTCTGAAGTCTCTGAGAGTAGCAGCAAGTCCCAGTCAAGTCTCTCCTGGTTTCAATAATAACAACAAAGTAAAAATGTTACAGTAATTAAAAAAAAAAAATGACAATAACTGATAGAATTCATGTCGTAACATTAGCAGAAGCTCTAGACCTTGAAATTCCCTTGAAAAGGGGAAAAATGTTAGTTTTGTCCCTGCAAACCTCTGCCACTGTTGACAAAGTTAATGTGAGAAGCCCTGCCTCTGCTTAATTTTGATTGGTCTATTGATGTAGCATTGACTTAGATGAGCACAGAACTGTTCTAAGAGTTGCCTTTTCTTTAACTGAGAGTGCAGCAACAAAAAGAGAGGACACTGAGGGCATAGTTGCACTTAAGGTGCTGAGTGCTGAAAACAAAAGGTGCAAATTCCTCATGACTAAATCTCTGTCTTTACAATCTTGTCGGAGATCAGTTATGTAAACTAGGAGGTGGTTGAATGCTTAAGTTAGCTGCTGTTAAAAGGCAGCCAATTGGTCACCCATTCAGATTTCACAAGTCATCATTTCTGATCATTTGAAGACACACTTATAGATAAAGAATCAATCAAGAATCAAGTAAACCTGAATGCCAAGTGAGCTCACACACACAGGGAATTTGAGGTGATTGGAACACCGGTACTTAGCAACAAGATAGTAAGGACAATAAATATAGAAATAGAAATAGAAAAATTCAAAGTAAAGATACTTTCTGTACAAAGAAGTATGAAAGTACTATTTAAAGACAGACCACTGCTCACACTGTGCAGAGCTGAAGATTTCAGCACTTTCACCTGCTAGAATACAAACCCACAAAGCTGTAAGAGCCCACCTGACACACTCTCAACACTGAATTTATTAAGACCCCCGTTAGGATTGCCTCCTCATTTCCTTCAGTCCCTCTCTACTTGTCTCACACTTGCCTGTGTGTGCATGCCTGTGTGCTTCAGAAGAACACACAGTAGCCTTCCCAGGGTGATTGAATATGTGATTTTGGAGTGTGGGGTTTAAAAGAAAGCCTGGAGTCTGTGTAGAGGATATACATTTCAGCAGCGCCTGTAAGCGTGATTGTTTGGGATCTATCCATACGCTGAACAACAGGAAATTGCTTTCTAAGAGGACGCTCTTGTATGATGCATTTCAGAGCGGTTTTCTCTATCCTCCAAGGACACCATGAGGCCTTGGAGACAGAGCGGAAAGGTGAATTAAATAAAGTCGGTGTCACTGCACAGTGTTTATAATAGTTTGCTCAGGACAGTGCAGGTCACCGCTATCTGAAGGTTTTGTGCGGAAAAGCCAATTTGTGGAGCAACATCGCTGCATTTAATCAGGTGTGTAATTGTGCAGTTGTCTCTGACTGTATGTGTGTTGGTGTGTTTGACTCCTGTGTTTCTCCTCCCTGTCTGCTCCTCCTCCCCTCCTCGACAAAGTGAGCAGCTTCAGGTAAACTTTGTTTTGACAACCGTTTCAGTCCCTGCTGCAGAGATCTACCAGGAAGCTTAACAGTCTTTTGTACAGCTGCTGTCCAAACTCATTGAAAAACTGCCTTTGAACTTTGTTTTTTTTTCACATCATGCAAGACTTTTGTGCAGAAATTAAATTCTACAGTCAAGTAAAACCATGCTGCTAATGTGTGATCCTCTGCACGTGCTTGATTGTTGCCATAATTCATGTGACTGTTGCACTTTGTTCAAACGCTGCTTCTGTTCCTGATCTTTTCTCAAGCCAAACAGGAAACAAAACTGAGGCGAGCAGCGCAATCTGTTTCCAAGAGAAGATTGAGCAATGATGCAAATCATGAAATTTTGGAGTCAGCAGTTAGCCAGAGTCATAATTTACCATTTGTGCTGTCCAGCTGTCTGGTTTACTGGCGTCCGTGTTTAATCTGGCAGCTGAGTTATTATTTAGCTGTTTGGGATTTTACTTTCATAACCATGTAGATAATACTGAATTAAGATATTGATTTGTGTATTACCCTTGAGTCCTAGCTGCTGTGGTGATGTTTTTTTTTTTGGAGCCATAAAATTAAATAAAGAATTTCAAGCCTGAGGCTGAAGACCATGCAATCAGAAAAGACCAAGAGCTGAAACCGTTTCGTTACTACACATTTTGTTGGTGAAGCTTTTTGCTAGCTAGTGAATCATGTTTCATAGTTTGGCATGTGACACCATAAACTCCAAACATGGTCCAGAGTCAGCACATCAAAAATGGGGATTGTGGTTTTTTCTTGTTATGTATTTTTGTAAATTATGTTTGGGGTTGAGACGGCTTTAGCAACATGAACTTCTGTGTTACATGTTATCATCCTCTTGTGGGTTAAATCTATCTAAAGACAATGTTTCAAATCAAAACACACGTTTTATGGCGGTGTCGGAAAGGCCTTCATGTCAGGCATTCATTTTCCTGAGTCAACTCCATCCCACAAACTTATTTTCAAATCAAATCAAATCAACTTTATTTATATAGCACTTAACACAGTTGATCCAAAGTGCTTTACAACAGAAAATGAAGAAAACAAAGAGAAAATGAAATAAAAACACACAAACAGAGGAAGAGAGAGGGAAAGAAGAGTGGCAAGAGAGCAATATAATTAGAAATTAAATTAACAGTAATAATAACAACAGTAATGACAAGAAATACAATTAACAGTGCAGTGAGTATCTGAGCCAGTGTGGTTAAGGGCAGTTAAAAGCTAATGAATAAAAGTGCATTTTGAGACGACTTTTAAAAGTCTCGACCGAGGGGGAGATTTTAAACTCCATACTTCAATGAAGGTTGAAGAAGGTTGGTTGGGTCCTCTCGAGCAGAGGAGAAACAAACACTGGCTTTTGTATATTTTTAAAGCGCTTGCAGGAAACCTTCCCTCCTACCTTACAGACTTGTTGGAATGGAATTATGGATTCTACAGGACTCGCTCTTCTGATTGGCTCATTCTGAAAGCACTTCGAGTTAACACTGAGCTGGGTCGCTCAGCATTTTCCATTGATGCCCCTAAATCATGGAATACCCTCCAACAGACTTTAAAGTTTATATCATTCCCTCTTTTGCAGAATTTAAGTCTTTGATCTCAAACTGTATCTGTTTTAATTCATCTATTGTTTTGTGAATGATTGTGTGTTTGTTCGTTTATGATGTGCCTGTGATCTCGACGACATTGGAGATAAGGGAAACTTCAATGTCTTTTTGAGAATAAATAAAGGTTTTGAATTGAATTGAATTGAATCTATCATCGGGCTGCACGGTGGTGCAGTGGGTGGCACTGTTGCCTAACAGCTAGAAGCTTCATGGTTCGAATCCCCAGCCAGGCAGGTGCCTTTCTGTGTGGAGTTTGCATGTTCTCCCCGTGCATGTGTGAGTTCTCTCCAGGTACTCCGGCTTCCTCCCATAGTCCAAAAACATGCTCACCAGGTTGATTGATCACTCTAAATTGCCCGTAGGTGTGAGCGTGTGCGTGAATGGTTGTCTGTCTCTCTGTGGTAGCCCTGTGACAGGTTGGCGACCTGTCCAGGGTGTACCCTGCCTTCCACACATAGCCAGCTAGTATAGGCTCCAGCCCCCCGTGACCCCTGACGGGATAAGCGGTCAAGATAATGGATGGATGGATGGATGGATGGATGGTTGGATGGATGGACGGACGGACGGACGGCCGGATGGATCTATCATCCATATTTCCCATCTTGTATTGTTTACATGAAATGGAAGGGAGTGTGGTTTGGGTTGACTCTGATAGGCTCAGATACCTGTCAATCAAGCAAACACATCCAAAACCTTACTTCCTCTTAAGCTCTGTATCTCCCTGATGGAAAAATGATCCCCAAACTGCTCTCAAGAAGAACATTAGTGGAAGTATCTTTTGAGACTCTAACTTCTAGAAGGAAAAATATATTGACGTTAGAAAGGAGAAGAGATGGGAGGATTTTTCATTTGATGTCGACTCACTTTCGTGGAGTCAGCATCTCGCTGCCATAACAGGGAGTGCAGCTGCAGTCGTCACCGGGCTCAGGCAGCAGAATCAAACTTGTTATTTTCAGCCGTTTTTCTGAACCCTGAGAGCGACTCTCACCTCCGTGATTTAGAAGGGACACAACAGGATCTGACAGTTTAATGATTTGCTGTCATGGCATCATTGGCGGTCATCGATGATGCAGGCTGAACAAACAGCTGGATGCTTCGACAGGACGGTAATACACGAGCTGTTTTAGTGACGTCTTAAACCTCGTCAGAGTGCACAGTGACGCGCTGAAACAGTGTTCATTTACTGAGACATCTGCTCTCTTTCCTGCCGCTCCTCCTTGTTTTAGTGAGTGGTCGGACTCAGCTTATTTTCAGAGTCACTGTTTGAATCACATCTAACAGAACCTGTGATTTAAATCAGATCTGAAGTTTAGATTGCTTTGCTCTTTTATCTCCTGCTGGGCTTTTTGTCTGCTCGGAGTTTGTAAGGTAATAACTCATTGTGTTGTTGAAACTGCAGTGAAGTGTGAAACATGAATTATAAATCACACAATTGAGAACATATATCAGGCTGGATATCTGTCAATAGAAATGTTTTATTCTAGTAATACTTCAAAAAACAACTTTATTTAGGATCGACTTACTAACATGCACACTTTCCTATATTGAGCTTTCAAAGATGACCTGGAGATAAAACTCCTGACATGAACACTGAAAACTCTCCTTTTTCAAAGGAAGACCAAAAGATGAAGTTAAAGACACAAACAAGTGTGTGTTCAAACCCTCACATGCTGAGGAGGGATATGAAATGTTGGTTAAATTAATGAACACAAAAAAAGAGCCCATAGTAAGACTTGACAACAGTCAAACTGCTGTTTTTAATATTAATAGAACCATCAATATAAAGGAAAAAGTGGATGTAGTCTCTTTGTGTCAAAGCGTTCAACCTGCAATTTTACCACTGACCAGCAGGGGGAGACTCCACTGTCAGAAAATGAGGAATGATAGAATAAAACCAGATTGGAAGATGAGTCTTCTTCTCAGATGATTTATCACATCAGCAGATATTTTCCTGATGAGTTTATGGTCTCAGGTAGGGCTGGGCGATAAAACGATAATGATAATTAACGTGACATTATTTTTCTCAATATAAATACAACAAATGTACAATAAAATGTTGATATATTTCAACCTGGAATTACACCCCCCAACAACTGGAAAGATAGGGGGCGCTAGTGTGACTTTATATGCTAGTTCCCACCCAATATTAAACAGAAGAAGACAGCATGGAACAGCCAATCATGCCACAGGGTCGGAGGAAGGCTCAGTCCATAGGGGCTTTGGCTTGGGAACCGGAGGGCCACCGGTTCGAGTCCCAGTATGGACGAAGTTTGGCAAGTGGACTGGAGGTTGGAGAGGTGCTGGTTCACTTGCCTGGGCACTGCCGAGGTGTTCTTGAGCAAGGCAGCAAACCCCAAACTGCTTGGGGTACGCTGGTTGATGGCAGCATCCTCACTCTGACATCTCTCCCTATGTGCATGTCCACTGCATGTCCACTGCAACATTGAATTTCCCCCATGGGGATTGATCAAGTACGTTTCTTCTTCTTCTTCTAAATATGATTGAGGAAGAATGTTAACACAGCTGAAACGAGCAACAGCGACATTGAGGGAAACGCAAAACCTACCAGCTCAAAGCAGAGTGAAAACATGCTCGACAAGAAAGGCCACTAAACTTCATTAGTTAAGATATTTTGGTCATTTACTAGAACACTAAATCCCAGATACAAGGTAACAAACCGTCTGGTTTCTTTAATATTCACTCAGTAGAAACAAATTTGCCTTTAAAATGATATGAAAGAATGATTTTGTGTTTATTGTGAAAATTATTGATAGACTGATATGAAAAATGTTATTGTGATAACATCTTTTTCAATATCGCCCAACTCTAGTCTCAAAACAACATAATGTTCACTTTATAAATGATGTCATGCTAGCTTTGTCTGCTTCTTAGAGAGTGTCTATATTCAGATATAAACTTTTAAAATCACCATTAAAGGAATTCAATATTTATAAAGATTTGAAAGCATGAATGATTTTAAAGAAGTCTAGATGTATCGCTCTAATTAGCTCCACTGGGCGCAGTATGAAGAAGGTAAAAGAGCAGAATGATAACCAAGCTATAACTTTCCTATACATGAAGACAGCGTTTATAACATTTTCTATATCTCTACCGCTGACAGTGTGAGTGTGCAGAGAGGAGACAGACGGTGAGAGAGAGAGGCTGCAGACTGTCGGGCTCTGCTGCTATAGTAACAGTAATAAGCCAAAGACCTCTCCTTTGTGGATAAATGCTGGCCCATACTTGAAAAAAATGAGTCAGTTTACTTAATACGGAACAATGCTAGACGAATAAATCAACAGAGTGCTGGGGAATGGAGCCGAAGCTGTGGGGACACATCCCACTCACAGCTGCAGGCTGTTCTCACACTGTGGGCTCACTGTGGACTCTGTCTCAGTGTGAGAATGACGTGGCGATATCAAAACAGCCTCATGAATCACTCTGGAAACTTTGAAAGCTAAGCTTTTTATCTGTTGTGAATTTGGGACTGTGTCTAAATGGAAACACTGAACTGAGGTTTCTATAGATTTATGATTATTCAGAAGATCATAAAGTGTGAGAGTCTGCGGCACACACTGCGGATATTATTGACCATTATACTGAGAGGAACTCCCCAAGGACAAATCACCCTCCTCCCTGCAGAGAAGCAAATGGAAAGTGCTTTCAACTGTTTTCTGTTTTCACTTCTACATGGTGGAAGTGGCCTCGTGGGACATGGAGCTGGAGGGCTGCAGGCAGGAGGACTGCATGATTAGACCGGGGATCTGATAGAAGGTCAGGATCTGTGGTAGGCCAGAGACCAACACAGATGCTATCGGTGGTACGGGTCTGCAGAGCTGTGATAGTCCACGGACTGTGATCTACAGAGTGACAATACTGTCAGTCCTCCCTGTGCAGGAAGGAATGTAACAGCTAATCGATGAGGCTGTACACCATGTTTCCAGCCCCTCTGCTCTAGTTTACAGTCCTCACACTGTGGATCCAACTTTTAACACATTCTTAGAGCTTTAATTCTTCCTGTACAGAAAATACCTTACAGCACTGCCATCATTGTTAACACCTATTGGTAATGAAGCAGAGCTTTGTCTCTGCTTGTCTTGCTTTCTTGACTTTGGTGTGACAGGTTCACAAGTATTATGTTTCCTTTTCCTCCTCGAATGGCGTATCAGCTTTAACTCCTCCTTGCCTCCTGATCACATCACTTCTAAGGATGTTGTTTGTCTTTGCTTTTGAATTTCAAGTTGAAAAAAGATGGAGGTGAGTCTGCAAGATGTGTCCAATTTATCCCTGAGATGTTGATATGATAGAAATAAAGTGGAAACTCTGTCAACATCCCTGACCCAATGCAAGTCACAAAAACATGTGACAGAACTGCTCACAAGTGCATCTGACAGATCCTCGTGAGGTGAACCTAAAACAAACAGTTCACAAGTGTAGATCTGAGAGTTCTTCATCATGCATACGTCCAAAATGTAAATTCTTTTTAGAGGAAAATCAAATCCTGCCTGAGGTAGATCATGATACATTCAGCCTGGAAAACAAACTCATGAACTGAGTCCAGTTTTTTAAGAGCTTTTCACTCTGAAACAGTTTAAATTTTTGGATCATAAATCCACGTGAGAGTGAGAAACTCAACAAACTTAACAGTAAGACTTCAGTGTGGACGTTTCAGATGATGTTACCAGTTTATAGTACGTTTAGTGATCACTTACATTGCAACATTACTTCTCTTTTCATGCATGAACTGAACTAAACTCTAAACTTCCTACAGTGTGTTTCAAAATAAATAATGTCTTCATGCATTTTATTTTGAAAGGCCAAATCGGAGTGCCATAAACCGTCAACACTGCACTCTTGAATTCTAATATGTTCCTAAATATGTCATAAACACAGATATATGCTCTTTAAATGAATATAGAAATTCATGGGTCATGTTAAATGAACATTTGTTCATATTTTATAACCACTGATGACCTTTAGTCTGGTGCTGAAGACTGAAATAAGGGATATGTGCATTAAATAGACATAACGACTAAAGGTCATCACATCGGCAGCAGAGAAACTCGTCATTTAAACGAATTATTAATATCCTTACATTGCTGGTCGTATGTTTTAGTCGTAGCTGCAGCTTCACTTCATGGCTAAAGCTATAATGCTCAACGACTCAGATGTAAACAAGCACAGAAGACAGATGGCATCTTGTAGCGCAGCGTGGTGTGTCAGTATGTTGATGTAGTAAATGGAGATAAAGTTGCATGTAGGCTGTGTGGTTAAACTGAGATATTACCACTGGACTTGAGCAATGAGTAACTACCACAGGCATGTGGACGTTAACCTGCATGAAGGATTTCTATGCAGATATTTTATTCCTGTTTCATTTAATCTCTTAAATGGTTTGCTGGCATGAGTTGAAAAGTTTGAAAAACTAAAAAGAGACTTCAGGCTCTTGTAAAGATATGCAGCAGGGTTGCGCGGACATCCCTGCATGACATGTCAAGCCTTTATTGAGCCAGGACCCTCAGCAAAGCCTGGTCCATCGTGGCCATCCTCTCTTTAGTGAGTTTCGCCGGCTTCCCTCAGGTCGCAGATAGAAGGGCCGAAAGTTTTGCTATCGTTAACCACACTCTGCAAATCAATTCAATACTGTTTACCCACAGACTCTCTGATTCTGTTTGGCCGTGTTAAATAAATTGTGCTCAACATTTGCTGCTTTCTGGGTGCTTTCTTCCCTTTAGACTACTCAGTTAGTTGTAACTCAAGTGTTTAAACGAATGGAAGTGTGGTGCACATCTCTAAATGAAACAAACAGCTTTAAATAATTACACTAAGAAGAACCCAACACACAAGGATGAGGTAAGACTGGACAAACTTCAGATCTGCTGAATGAGATCACATTTGTTTCCATTAAACCACACAGCACAACCAGCGCTCTTCGTTCTGTTCAACGCAACAACCGCAGGGATACAACCTTGCTTAAGGGAAACATCTGTGTTTTAAAGCTTTCTCACTAATTGCTATCATTTGTTCTACACTCGAGACTCTCCAAAAAACAAGTGAGCCACTTCCCTGCCTGAATCTGCCAGTGTGTGTTGAGAGATATTCAGTCTAATTTAAATTCTCCTTTTACAGCTTGAGCTTGTAAATCAGTTAAATGTGTCTGTGACAGGCTCCCTACTCAAACACCTATCAGAATACATTTTTGCTTTATTCCTCATCCATCTTGTGTATAATGTCGTGTGGAAAAAAAAAAAAAAAGAGAGAGGAGCAGTCACCGTTGTGTGCTGTGTAGGCATTTCTGTATTCACCACATGGAATACTTTCATTTGTGGACCGAATCGTGTGTCAACATATTCCAGCTCTCAATCTCCCCTCAGGCTCTTCTCTGGATGCAAAGCTGGCTTTAGCCCCCGCTGACCTGTGTAGTTCTGCAGGAAGATGCTGTTCTCCCTGAGAGAAACAAACATGAAAACAGTCCCTTTTTCTAACACTGGCTTTAACAGTAATGTGGGCCCCGTGGGTGCGCCTGCTTTCCACTGAGCTCCGACACAATATCTCAGAG